>NW_024581096.1:2412377-2740919 GCF_017639235.1 Corvus kubaryi | reverse complement strand
TCTCTTCTCTTCTCTTCTCTTCTCTTCTCTTCTCTTCTCTTCTCTTCATGAGCAGCATTCCACTATAGTTAGATTTTAAAGGGTGGTTTCTCGAAGTCTAACTCATTAATAATGGAGTATTCCAGACATATGTAAGACTATTTATCTGTAGCAATGGTTGAAACAACCAATCTGTTTTACATTCTTATTTTGAGGTATACAAACCTTTACGTGAGAAGTTTAAGTGAAGGAAAACAACATACGTTACCAAACAGATATGGGGACTGAATTACATTGGTGGGGCCTCTTTAGAAATGCTGCAGAATCAGAGCTGACCTTTTGCAGAAAATTCAGTGTTTCTGCCAGCAGTCTCTAACTTTATGCCCTTCTCTTGCCCCGTTTTGTCTTTTCAGAAGATATGCTCTCATTGTTGGACATAAAATGCTTTTCTCACCTCTACTGTGCAAGTCATTTTCTCAGGGAGTAAACAGCCAGAGGATCCAGCAGTTAGGTATATTTCTAGAAATGAACTGTGAGGATTTTGAAAAGCCCACAGAACTTAATGTGGACTCTGTTTTGACAGTTGCTGTTACCTTCACTTCACTCCAGATTTTCTCATTCCCTTTTCTCCTTTGTCATCCCTTTTTTCAGTGTTTCTGTTTCTTGTTTTTTTTCCCTCATAGCCTGTCTCCACTCAGTAATGAAATTAATATCTGATTTGCTACTGTCACATTAACTGTTTGGGAACTCCTCATGGCAAAGTCTTGAATGTATGTATGACAAGCCCACTGGAATCCACTGTCCTTTAGATCTGCGGCATTAAACATGATGAACAAAAATAATAATTTTTTCAAACCTCTATGTTTCGAGAAAATTCTGAAAACTCTGATTCAGTCCCTGACCGATGTTTCAGATGAATTACTTATTAAATAGGGGTACCAGTTCTTACTATCTCTGAAAAATACTTAGTAATTTTACATCATATTTCAGTCTTTCAAGGGAAAGCATTGTTCTCAAATACTCTGTTTTATATTGCTATAGTTTTTATCTAAATAATGCATGTTAATACTGCATTTTTATCATACTGTTTTCATAATTTATTTCTTTTGAAATTGATTTTTAAATGTCAGTTTGCTGGAATTCTAAGCCCTAACATGTAACAGCATGTAGCAACTCCTGTTGCTATGTCTTGTCATGTCATGTCAGAAGCGGAATCAGTTAATAAGCTCTTCTGAGCAAAAACCTGAGTGTTACTAGCTTATGTCAGTAAGTAGTGCTTCACAAGGGGATCTAGAGCTAAACTTTAGAAGGTATTTATAGACAGAAGTGTGGCTGATCATGAGCCTTTCATGTCATGCTGCTTCTATGCCCACAACAATTAGGGGTGCCAGAGAAGCCTGCATGGTTCAAAATTAATGTTAGACCAATCCAAAATAACTTTTTCATTGCAGTATTTCTGAAAAAATAATGTACGGAAACTTCATACCTACCTTCACAGATGTAAATAGAAGTTGCACTTGTGTTTATCTGTAACCAAGACAGCCAAGAAGTGTGCCTTTGTGTCCCCATTAGGCCAACTGTTTTGAGATCTGTTTCAATAGCATATTTCAGTATTTCTCTTCTATAGGTTTCTAATGAAACACAGCTAAAGCTAAGAATTTAATGACAAGTTTTTAGTGCTCCTTTCCTGGTCATTTTCCTAAATACTGTTTGATTAAGAAATCCCACATAGCTGCAATTTGATAGGAACTCTGCTTGTCTTCATTCTGGTTAGCTTGGCTTATATTGTTCTCAGAAAATTACTTCTGATTCTCACTGAATCTTATAGAGCCAGTCTATGTTAAGAATATGTTCATATATCTTAAGAGAAGTGAAAACATGAGATAATGAAGTTACACGCATTAGAAAGGCTTCAGCATGAGCTCTTAGAATTCCACATGTGCTGGGATTTTGCTTCTGATTTCTTACCTCTTTTTTTTAAGTTTTGGACTGAAAATTGCAAGTTAATGGAAATGTTTTTACTAATGCTCAGTATTTCTCCACATTCTGTAACACTGCTCTCTAGTTAGAAAGGACCATTTTGGTTCTGTGCCCCTCACTGAAACCAGCCAATGGCATTGCCAGGTAAATTGTGCAGGGCCATGCAATTAAGAGCATGTCCTTCTCACGCCCCACATTTGGTCATGCTCTTTCAAGCGCTGCACTTCCTGCATAGTCAGCTAAGAAAAGACTTCACACTTACTGTGATCTGCATGGTACATGGAGGTTTGCTCTAGTGAGAGGTCGAGTATCAAAGGGTAACTACTCTTAGCAGCATCATCAGTACCTTGCAAGATCAGTCTCCAGCTATGGGAGATACCAGTTCTGTCAGGCCTACACTGGAAAAATTCCAACCAATTTCAACAAGGTGTACAAAATCTGTTGTAATTTTTCTAATTGCTTTATCGTTCTGTTTCTGAGCAATTAGTTAAATATTTGAAACCATTATCTGGGCATTAAGATTTCACCTTGACACAGCATTAAAAGAAGCATTCCTTAATCCAGAATCTTTCCAGTATTACCAGTTAAATGCTGTTTAAATTCATGTTTTAAAATTTAACATATACCAAAGTGTTGGCTGTTAATGCATAGAATTTTCTCCTTGATGGGTACATTTCTAGATCTACATTTACATTTTCCACATAATTTTTAACTGTCAGAGAAATAATATACTGAATTATTTGTATATTAACATAGAAGGTCTTATTTTCTCTTATGTTCCATTTTTTATCTTGCTGTTCTTATTTTTCATAAGAGTACTTTCATCATGAACATTTCCTGGCAGCAGATCTGGTGTAAGAATTCAAATACCGACATATTAAATTCTGTGCTCAAAGTTGTTGAAGAAACTGCTTCCCATTTCAGAAGAAAACAAGTTTGCATTTATTGTTTGAGCAAAGAAAAGCTGACACATCATATCTCTGTCTATCAGGGCAAGACAGATCATTGCAAATGTAGTGTTGGTAACCTTGGCAGTACGGCAAATGGTTGAGTGGCAAAATACTTAAAAGTGCCATGTTTATACAGCAGCCTCCAATTATTTCCAACAGCTCTGGAGTTGTTACTGTGGTGAAACAGCACTATCCACCCTTATGCGTTTACAAGCCCTTCCAAAAAAAACCCCAACACCAACAAAGCAGCATTTGGTACTTGGGAATAGTATGACAACTGCAACCACAGTATGTAAGGCTGAGCAGGATGAGGCTGTGTGCTGAGGAAGCAGTCCCTTCATGCAGGGTGAAGAGCCCCAGTGCACCAAAGTCGTGGACATTCCAAAGTCTGGGCATTTAATTTAACTGCAGACCTACCCAAAGTAGTGGGTACAGACTTTTGCAGTTCATTTTGCATCATTCAAGACTCAGAAATTAGTAGTACGTCTGTGCAGCTGCTAATACATGATACTGAATGGCTAAGAAAAACTTGATGGAAAAATCCTTGTTTCCCAAGCAGAAAAAAAGGCTTTGCAAAGAGGGAAAAGAACAAAAGTAACACCAGTTCACAAAGTCAAGTGGAGACCAAAGCAGGATTAAGAAATCTGAAGTGAAAAAATTGCGGAGTTCTTTTTGCTAGAATACTGCTTCCTGAACACATTTTATCAACAGATGGTTTTAAAAATTTCTTTTTCCTTATGTGAATTTAAATTCAGGAAGCTAATCTATTTCTTTTTTCTTTTTTTTTTTTTTTGACACATTCAAGTTTTCTCAGTCTCTCAGCTGTGATTTTTAACTACTCTTACAGATTTGGTTTGTGAATTATCTGGTGGCGCTGTGTGAGATTCTTTTACTGATTCTATAACAATTTTTCATTTGGGATACTTTCATATGGAGGTATTTGAACATATGATTTTTTAAAAAGATAAAAAATACTCTGAGGCGTAAGCGTGACATATTCAGAGCACTCCTAGAAGCATTTGATACCTAGAGAATCCCAAACACTGCCTTATTCTGAGCAACCTAGTACTATCTACTGGATGTGCTGTTTTCTTTCCAGTTTAGAATTGCAGCAGTCACAGTGTTTGACCAATAGACAAAAAAAAAATTTATGAAAATATATAGATCTTTTCAGTAATTGCTAATGCAATATAGCTCTTACCCAGATCACAGTGAAACTTACGGAACATCTTCACTTTAAGTAGTCCTGGTAGCAAGGTGGTTTGTAATAATTTGAGGAAAAGCAAATACCATGTTCCTTGCGTTTTCATTCTAACCACTCTTCACAACTGCTCTGGTTTTCCCATTTTGGAATATGGAAAACCAGATACCTGAGTTACAAACAGATAGCAGGTATCCAGATCACGCTAATGCTTTAAGGAATGCCTTTTAGGAAAAAAAAGAAATTGAAATTTATATTCAAGGAAAGTACTAACAGAAATGAAATGGAAAAAGGAAGTGTTACAAACCTAAGGAATCAGCTGGTTTAGTGTCCTGTGAATGGTCAACAGCAGATGGCATCACTTGCCTGCAGCAGAGTTCCTTCTAAATCCAGTATGTTTGTAGTTCATTGTGACTGAGATCCTACAGCATCAAATACCTAAAGCATTTACCTCTCCTTCAGGCTCTCTGGAAAGTTTGACCGTATTTGTCCACACAAATAAGAACCAATTTCGAAAATGACCACACATCAGATACTAGTTTTCATAAAATTTCTGTACAACTGTTTATCAAAGGAACTGCACGAGAGTGTAGGTACGAATCCATTTATGTTTTGCGGATTTTAGAAAGGTAGAGTTTAAAAATTATTTGTTAATGAATAGTGAGTGATTAAGGGACATTTTAAAGAACACAGAAGCTTAACTAAAATCAAAGGGCAAATCTGCAGGCAGCATGACTTTTAGCTGCCTGCAGTGAAGTTAAGAGAGGCTGGGCTTGAGCCTGTCAGATGGCACAAATTTATCTGTGCTTTCTCCACATTTTTATCAAATTCATTTGAGAACTTGTCAATGCTGACAAGGCAGGGTTCTGAATAGGAACTCCTTTGATAAGCTTAAGAGTTACTGTATATACACCTAATCTCACTGTCTCCTTGGTTAGCACAGATCCTTTCTGGAAGGTCTGTGTCATGGTTTGGATTTATCTGTTCTTTGGTATCATATAATTTGGGGCTGTGAGATGTTTTGTTCAGCTGAGACTAGAGCTAAGCAAGGCTGACTTGAGGGCTCAAAGTTTTTTTTCATCTAACCGGACACCACCTTCTCAACAGGGAGTCTGATAACCTGCACAGAGAAAGGCCCTGTTCAGCTTATGTTTGGCTAGTGCAGAAGTCTCCTGAATTTCCCTAAAGTAGAGGCAAGGGACAGACAGCTGAAGGAAGAAGGAACAACGGGCTTGGAGTTGATTTCTGCAAAGGTGTGGTGGTCAAGCCCTGCATTTTTTTTTTTTTTTTTCTTTTTTAAAACTTAGAAGAACTTAAAAGCGTAGTTGGAGACACATGCAATTTCATTTGGAATTCTGAGTATTTAGAATTAAATACTGAGTATTCAGTATTTAATTCTGTAGAATTAAATTCTGAGTATTTAGAATTAAAATCCTGCTGGGGATTTTAATCTTAGCTAAAGTGGTGGCTTCTTTTGAGCGAACAGCCAAACTCCCACCCAATTGCTTGCTCATGCACTCCTCAGCAGGACATGGGGAGAAGACAGGAAGAACAGGAACGAGAAAGATTGGGTGGAAATAGAGACATTGACTGACTGTAGAGCAGCCTTGACTTGGGAATGATTACCCTAATCTATTGCCAATTAAAATAAAAATAATTACTAATGTAGGTAGTGGGAAAAGACACATACTAAGCTAGCACCTTTTCTACCTCTTTTCCATGCTCAACTTCACTCCAGGCTCCTGTACCTACCCCCACCCTCCTGAGAGGTGCAGGTGGGATGGCAGTGGGGGGTTCCAGTCCTTACCAATCTGCTTTGTTTCTCCTTCCTCCTCACACTTTTCCTCAGCTCTAGTGTGGGCTTCTGCACAGGCAGCAGTCCTGTCAGGAAAATCTGCTCTAGCTTAGGCTCTCCACAGGTGGCAGTTCCTTCAAAAACACCCATCTGCTCTGGTGTTCTCTGTGGGCTGCAGGGAAGATCTGCTCTGCCGTGGAGAACCTCCTCCTTTCTCTTACCCTGATATTCCCTGTCTTGTTTCCTACTCCTTTTGTTCCCTCTCTCTCCCTGTGGCTATTTTTGCCCTTTTTAAAAATAAGTTTTTGTTCAGCAGATGAACTCAGCTGTGTCCTGCCAAGGAGTCCTTGCAGAGCTGCAGGAACTGTCTGTGTCCAGCACAGGGAAGCCCCCCACCTCATCCCACAAGGGGCACCCTGTTGCCACCATCACTACCAAAACCTTGCAAATGCACCCAACACACCTACTATTACCTAGAGTGGAGTAAGTTTCCTTTCAGTGCTGTTTTACTCATATACAAGAAGATACACTGAGTGATTTGTAATTGGGTTTGTCCTCTAGTGGAACAGATTGGATAGTGCTCTCGTAGTTTACTTCTTGCCCATTCTTCAGTTCAGCCATTAAAACTCACTTCTGAGGGAAGAAGTCTAGAAAATTCTGGTCTGTGACTCCGATAGTTTCAAAACTATGTTTTTCAAAAAAAAAAAATGTTATAGTTGTATCTAAATTGTTCTAGCCTGGAAATACCTAAAATGTTATCAACCTTGGAGTTAGCAATGTCTCTACAATATGAGTCACTGCACTATGGTTTTGTTCTGCTGGTTGTATCATATACTCAGATTGACTCCATCAGTCTTACTAGAGTTATCGGAAATTTACACTGATCTAACAAAACTAAACCTGTTCACATGTCTTCTGTTATTGAGAGCGCTGTTGTAACTGCTTCAAAACAACAATCTGATTTAATAAGAACAGCATTGCAGTCATTTATGGATCTGCTAGAAGGAACAAGCCCTGCTTTTTTCCTGTCTGGACATGGGTATGGCATAGCAATTGTATCACAGTATTGCATAGAGAACAAAAAACCAATACATGGCACTGAAGCTGACAGCAGTTTGTGTGCATTTTTTAAAAAACAGCCCCAGCAAATGGAAGGAACACAAATAAGAACATTTTTCCAGGAACTGTTTAGAAGAAAACGTCTTTGTTGGACAACTTTTCTACCTGTATTCAAAATAAATCAGCCAGTCTTTTGTTGCCTTCAAAGATCTATGGCTGCATGGTGAAGAAATAAATGATCTGTTTAAGATACAAAAGCAAAGGCAGGTTTAGTAGGCTGTTGCACCTGAGCCATAATCAGAGGGACTTCTTGTACTTAGTATATAAGGGGATTGTCACCCTTTTCATCCCAACAGAAGCACCATTATGTCTGAGGTAATTTTTGTTCTTCATCTTTTTCATCTTTCTACTGCTTTGTATTTCTCAACCATGGTGTTTCAGATACTGACTTAAAATACAATCTACAGGGTAATATTTGTGGACAGTGATTTTTCACAGCTCATCATGCCAACTTACATTATTTTTCAAGGGAAGTACATATATGGAGCATAAGACAGAATGTGATTATTTAATTTTCACTTTTGGCTTGGCAAATGTTTATTTTCCTTTGGCTTTTGAAAACAAACAATCTTCGTTATATGTCTAGATAGTTCTTTCAGCTTATAATATTTTGGAACTATTAATACTTTCCCTTAGAGTTAAGCATAGAACTTGTCAAAACAATGCTTTTACAAGAAGGTTTATCAAACTGTTCATATAGCTTAGCTACTCTTTTAACCAGAGGTAGTACATCTGTTTATGTTTTTTAATGTTGTTGAAAGTACAAATAAATTCTGTTCTGTTGTAAATGTGTGACTAAATTTTTTAAGTTAAATTGAGAATTAGACCATAATAATTTTTCAGTTTTAGTAGTCTTAAGTTTCACTAATTTCAGTGCAACTGTGAATGCTGGGCACCTGTGGGAATTCAGGAAAACCTCAAGGTGTTTCTCAATTGTAACCAACACTTTGGCAGTACAATAAAATCATCTGTCAGCTATTTTGGAGGAAAAAAAATTTTTTTTAAGGAATTTTTATTCTTTTCCTTCGCATTTAAGGAGGAGCATTTTAGTCATGTTTATTAATGTATCTTGAAATAATTACCAAAATAACTGCGTTCACCTCTCTTAAAGATACCGAGTACTATATGGTTGGTGTAAGAGCTCCCTCTATAGGTTTTATTGTAAATCTCAATCTTAGGAAAATACAAAGGAAAGTAAATTCCACTTCTTGTCTGTGCCTTTTAAACATACTCAGTTGAACAACATTACATGATTTTTAAAAAGTAGGATTTTATGGAAAGAAAGACATCGATTTTAACAGTAGTTAAACCATGAGAATGTAATAGATTTACTATAGATTTTATAGACTTAAGTTTATTTTTACAAAAAATTATACTTTTAATAGCAGCCGGATAAACTGCGTAACTTAAGCTACTGTTTTGTATAGGACTAACGCAGCATTTTCACTTTTGTAACTACATTTTATACAGCCAACAATGAGGTGCTGGTCTGTGTCTCTTGGGCGGGTGCTCAGTGCTGTGCTAGCTCTCATATATCCAGCTACACATAAGCTATTAAATAGCTCTGTTGCAAACACCATTTAGCACAGCATTGTGTAAGATTGTGTTATATGAGATTTCTCTTGAATAACTTAATGGTCTTCATAAAAAAATCAGCTAGACTAATTGAACAGCTGACTTGGGGGAAATATTAGGAGTTTGCATGAACTTTCCTTGTAGATAAATATTATCTTGGTATATAACTATTAAATAATATTTAATATTAATTAATAATAAACTTATCATAACCAGCATTCTGAAATTTATGTCTATACTAGTCCCAGTTAAGCATTTCTCATGGTATGGCATTGAACACACAGAAATAGAAAAACTGATAACACTTTAAAAGGAAATGTTAAGCCCTCTACACAGAATTCAGGGATTATAAAAGAAATCTTTGTGCGCATTCACATCAGAGCATTTGGCTTTCAGAGATGAAAATGAAGCCTATATACATGCATAGAAGGAAATTGGTTGCAAACTAATGGAATTGTTGTGGTCATTATTGCAATTAAACACTAATTAAATAGTTTGAGACAATCAGTGAGGGTACTGGGCTGGAAATAATTCTCATTGTATAAACCTTGTACAATATTTTTCTTCGATACCACTGCTGTTACTCTGGATTTGCAAATGAGAGAAAAATTTTGCCTATAGTCCAATTACATATGTTCCATATTCTTGAGAAAACAAGAATGGGCCAGAACATGCATATGTTATTGATGTTTCT
Source organism: Corvus kubaryi (assembly GCF_017639235.1). Classification (NCBI taxonomy): domain Eukaryota; kingdom Metazoa; phylum Chordata; class Aves; order Passeriformes; family Corvidae; genus Corvus; species Corvus kubaryi. The sequence goes on along the minus strand of NW_024581096.1, from coordinate 2,731,626 downwards.
ACTTCTTACTCTCATGCTGTTCATAAATACAGTTTGCAAAAAACCACAGAGATTTATGGCTGCAAAAAAAGTCAATTAAAATGCCTATTATTATGAATACTCTCCCAGCTTATTTGTAAATAGGAAGCCACTAATAAATCTGTATTGGTCCATGAGTTAAGCATCTTATATATAATTGCTGCCTTCCTAGTCTGCACAGTTAAAAATTCTGTCACTAAGAGCAAAAATGTTTTTTAAAAAGTTTTCACCAAGTTTGTTTCATAGAAATTTAATAGCTGTATAAGGAAAACACTGTTTGCTTACACCTGTGTGCAGACCCTGAAATCTTTTTGTCAGTGACACCTACAAAGGAACGTGGTAAATTGTAAATAAACATGGCTAACAAAAGTCCTGCAATAGCCATGACTTTTGAGAACATCAGAAATACTGCAGAGAAAAGTAGAATTGGCATATTTCAGTTTTATCTAAATCTGCTACAAGGAAATTACCTTGTCACAACATAGTGACTGTTTCTCTCAGGGATAGACTTGTGGTTAAATAATCCTAGTTTTCAGAAGAGCTAGACAAATTCAGCTTGACTTACCTGAGAAAGAGGAGCAGAACTTCTCTTTCTGTTTCCCTATCAAAAGAGCTCTCATCATTGAGCAGAAAAAGGTCATCATTACCATCTCTGGTGGCTTAAATTTTTTGCAGGTTCCACTTTGCACAAGAACATGTATGGGGGAATCCCCTTCAGGTGGAATAGACAAGTCAGTGGCTTCAGGACAGAAGAAACCTTGGTCACAAAGAAATCTTCAGACATCTAGGAAACTTAAGCAGAAACTGAATGGGCCTGTGTGTGTATATTGGTGGGACTCCAGGACTTAGGTATTGCATGATAATAATAATAAATAAGCAATAGTTTGAAGACTTAAATTTTGGACCTGCATACTAAATATGGAAACCAAATGGATCTCTACACTCCTAAAGTTTTTTCTCTCAAAGTTTTTTTCAAAAAAACTGTGTGCTCATTGAGAAAAGGGCTGCCACAGTAATTGATGCACACATTGCGGGGTGGCGGGGGGGAGGCAGAATTGTGGTTGAACCCTTTTGTTCTGCACCATAGCTTTATTCTGTATGTATGATAAAATGCAGAAAGTATTGTGCATGATAATTTTTCAACAAATCAAGACTTCAGAAGTACAAAAGCAGATGTGGCTTAAGAGAAATGGTCATATTATAGTCTACCCAAAAGAAATAAAGCTCCTAGGATGGGCTGGTTTATTACGATGTGTTTGGTGTAGCTCCTGTAGTAACAGACCACAGCAATTGTAATTTATGCTCCAGTAATTTCCTGCCTCTTTGATGATGTCCACTTTGTAATGGCTTGGCAGGTGGAACCTATCGTCCTTTGTCTCTTGACTAAATCCAGCAAAATTTCTCTTCAATCTTTAGTCTTTTCCAACCTTTTGGGTTTTTTTTCTTTTTTAGCCTTTTATCTTGTTTAAGCATTCGTTTTTTGTACAATAATTTTTTTCATGACTGCACAGCTTACCACTACTGTGATTCCAGCCCACAAAAGTGATACTTAATGCCTGATTTTACAAGTAGGCATGAGAATTGGTTCCTGGGTGTGGGTAAATTATTTTCTTGGTGTCCTAAGCGATTAATTGGAGGTGTAGGATTTCAGTTTTTGTTTTCAGAATTGTTACTACTTTTCTGAAAAAAGTCTCATGCATCCAATTCTCCTGACAGTGCAGTTGATAACACTACTAATTTAAATACAGGGGGAAAACAAATTCAGGCAGAATGTATAGAACGAGTAGGCTAAACCTGACTTGTTTCTGATGAGAGTGTCTTCAAAGTAGGGTTGATTCTGCTTGATACAGGATTTGTAACCTGAACAGGGACTGTTAAAGTGGCCCTGTAATCTCCTGCATTTTTGTCAAGACCAAGGGTAACTGAGACTGGATGGCAAAAAAATGCTTCAATCTCAAAGAAAATACTAATCCAAAGCTTTTTTAAAGAGGGGAAAATATCTCCATCACTTGTTTACCTATTTTCTGAAAACATGCAGAGGAGACAATCAGGACATGCAGTCTTACCAAAGACAGCCCAAGTTTAGCAGTGTTAAGCCTAGAGTTTTACAGATCTAAAGAATGCTTTGTAAATACATTATCATAGAAAAATCTTAATAGTTTGTAAAGCAGATTGTGATGTGGTTGCTTGCAACAGTAAAGAAGTGGATTTTATGACCCTTACATCCTTCTAATCTCATTCCTAATTATATTCTTCTCTTTTATTCCAGCCCAGAAGATGGTGAAATTCATCCTGAAATCTGTAGACTATACATCCAGTTGCAGTGTTGCTTAGAAATGTACACAACAGAAATGCTAAAGTCCATATGTCTTCTAGGATCACTGCAGTTTCATCGGAAAGGTACTGAATGGCACAAACACACAGAGAGATGCTAGTTTTAGAAAAAGAACAATCTTTTGGGTCATGAAAGACAAAACACTGTTCTGGTTTTGGCTGGGGTGGAGTTAATTTTCTTCATAGTAGCTATCATGGAGCTACGTTTTGGATTTGCACTGGAAACAGTATTAATAACAGAGGAATATTTTAGTCATTGCTAAACCCACATGAGGTCAAGGCCTTTTCTGCTCTTCACCCTACCCCACCAGTGAGGATGCTGAGGGGGCACAAGGAGTTGGGAGAGCACACAACCAGGACAGCTGACCCCAGCTGACCCAGGGGATATCCCAGACCGTATGGCATCGTGCTCAGCATATAAAGAGAGGGGGGAGGATGAAGGAAGGGGAGGGCATCCAAAGTGATGGCATTTGTCTTCCCAAGTCATCATTACTCATGAGATAGCCTTGTTTTCCTGGGGATGGCTGAACACCTCCCTACACCCATTGGGAATGGTGAATAAATTCCTTGTTTTGCTTTGCTTGCATGCATGGCTTTCATTTTACTTACTAAACTGCCTGTACCTCAGCCCATGAGTTTTCACCCTTTCAGTAGTCTCCATCATCCCACCAGGGGCGAGTAAGTGAGCAGCTCTGTGGGACTTAATTGATGTCCGAGGTTAAACCACAACAAGCACCAAATTGTAAAACAAATTATATATTTCTGTAATAGGTTTTCAGTTACTAAAAAGGAGCTCTATTTCTGTTAATCACAATTCTTACAGAAGTGTGTCTTATCAGGTATGTATCACTAATGTCCTCACCATTAAAAAGTCTGATTCTTTTTAAAAAAGAGTATTCCCTTAAGTTTTGGCTGTCATTAATCAGACAAGTGGGCAAACTTAGTAATGTTATTAGATATATTTGTTGGGCAAGATATGTTATTAATAGTGTGGCTGTTACTATTCATTTTCTTAACTCATTGCTGTTTCCAGTAAATTGTTCTTATCTTAACCCACGAGCTTCACCTTTTGTGCCTCCAGTTCTCAACTCCATCCTGCCCCAACAGGAAAAAGGGAGGGGAAGAGGGAGAAAGAGAGAGAGAGAGAGAGTGGCCTATGGTTTGGGAGAGTGTCAGTGATAGCACTAAATTGGGAAGTGCCATTGCTAAAACACTGCCATAGCAAAAAATAGATAAATACGGTTTAAAAGATGCCTACCTTTATAAAAGCAGATACTAGATTTGGAAGGGAAATTTTGCTTCAGTGAAAATGCATCTCTGTAATCATTTCATACTTGATTAGCTGCCTACTGAAAGGAAGATGTAGAAATGCTGATGATTTACTGAACAGTTTACTTAGTAACCTCATTGCTCAGTGATGGCACACGCTGATTAGGGCTGTATTTGTGCTGATTGTAACTACTCTTTCCCCAGATAGTATCTCATCAATGAAAAACTGGGTAAAGACAAGACAACATTCTGTAATGAGCTGTAATAAAGGTCTCGTAATGAACCTTTTGAATTTCCTGTCATGCTAAAATATCCTGTAGTGTACTTTTCATATCTGGCTGTAGAATACTGCTAAAGCCAGGGATATTTTTATTATTAAAGTAAGAATGAGAGATTTATAACTGCTTAACTGAGCTTCTCAATTATTTTCTCAAGTTTGATCCTCAGCATTATTTAACTAAATTGATTTAATTTCATACTAAAAGCATTTTCTGCTTCTTAAAGTTAAAAAAAGCTGAATTGCTGGTGAGAAGAGGAAGAATACATCATTGCAACTAAAACTATTGAAAATCTTTCCACTGACTAAATTGAAAGTAAAATTTAGGGTTCGTATCCATTTTTGAAGTATCTATTACAGAAGATGGCCTTACCTGCCACTGTAAGGATGAGAAGATTTAAAAGCTTTTGTTTCCCTGTAGGCTCTTACCAGGGTAGAAATGTTAAGCCTAAACCATACATTATTCAAGCAAAGCCTGTATTATTAGATGACTCTTTAACTGCTTTCAAGTGACTGAGCAAATGATCTGAAATTCAAGAAAGGATTCATGAATTGCTCACAATATAACAGAATTACTGGTAAAGAGCTTTTTTCAGTTGAAAAGAAATCTGTGTTGTTCATTCTGGCAAATCTGCAAGAGCTTGTCTTTGTGCTAACAAAAAGAACATTATGGTCTCTGCTTCTGTCCTCAAGCTGAGAGAAAGAACCTTTACTATTATTTCATCTAATGCTTTTATTGTTTCTATTGAAGCACCTTTCACATCCCTGAAGGATGCATCCTGACAGCATGTCACCAAAGGTCAGGTCAGGGTTCCACCATAAAACTTTAAAATAACGGAACGATCCTCTACTACCCTGTTTCATCAGTAACACCTTGTGATATCAGTGGCAAATGGATGGTTTACCTGAAACATTTTAAATGAAAAAGTAATATGTGGAGATTTTAGTAACATTGTGTTATGAACTTCTTGCCGTGGGAAAAAATAAGGAAACTTATATGACTGAACGACGACAACTGTACCATATGAATCACCTTAAAATACCAGCATAAGCTGCAGTTAAGGACAAGAAAAATTTGAAACACCTACAGGGGTGATACAGAGTAAAACATGTAATCTGTGAAGCAGGCTTACTCTGCTGTTCCACAAGCAATTGAGTCACCATTCAGCATAACAGTTTGTAACCACCAGAAAGGTCTTGGTCTCTTTCTCTATGTCTCCCCTCCTTTATAATGCCTTCACTTCTTCCTCCTTTCCACTGCTTTTGGAAAAGGAGTGGTATGATCCTCCTTCTCTGGCACTTGCTCCTGAACTTGTAGGGTTTTTGACTGACCTTACTTAAACCACTTCATAAGAAAACATCACATTTTATTTTCCCTTTTGTTGGGGTAATCCTCTACCATTTCAATGGCTAAAGTGGATCACAGAAGGATTTGGCAAAGCACAAGTTAGCAATGGATGCCAGTAAGCAGCAAAGAAAGGATACAGGACATTCTTTTATAGAGGCTAAACTTGTTATGGTCAATTCATGCACTCTCTAGGATTCACAGTTAGGTAACTGTGGGCTTCCTACTGGCTTTAGAGAGTATTAAAACATTAAGCAAGTATCTTCTGTAGCATAGGCGACATCTGGTTTGAGACAGGTAGCTAAGAATAACTTGTTTTTCTTTTTTTCAAAGGAATAATTTACCAGAATGCAACTGTTTGGAGAACTTGCTCAAAAACATTATCTTATGATCCAGGAATTTCTAGATTTAAAAAACAAGGTTACCTACCTGATAGCTGGGATATGTATTTGTGATTGTGGAAGAGCAGTGTACCATGGTCTGCAGTCTTGATTTTAGCATCCTACAAAAATGGGCTGAATGACCACTGCTCTATTAGCTGGTCTTGCTCTTCATGTACTTTGTCAAACCTTACAGGAACTACACAGATTTGTCCTGATGTCAAAATTTTTCAAATTGCAAAAATGGTGAAATGAAAAAACATTTCCTACTCATCTTTTTGTACTGCTGGTTTGAATGTTGACATTTGTCTGGGATGCACTCCAGTGTGAATTTTCTTCTGTATTTGGTGCCAGAATTGTAGCTGCCACTACAGAAAAGAAATGCTACCAGGCAATCCAAAGGAGATTTGCAAGATTACCAAAATATCCTACCAATGGTTAGCTCTCTTGAGTGTTCCACTATTATGATCCAATCCTTTATCCTGTTCTCTTCCTCACAAAAGCCCTGGAAGATCTGTCATGAAGCCCCCCTTCAATTTCAATACTATTATATTTAATTTCCATACAGTGAGAATGAATTAGGTAGGTGTCAACACAGAAATTCAGAACATAATACATTTGGGCTGTGGGTGGTGCCAGCTTTATATTGCTGTTAAATCATAAAGTACAAAATTTCACATTTTTGTCTTTTGTTTTCCCTTGGTATTACTGTAGTACTAGGAGACATGAATTGCAGTATTCTTTAATGTCAAAATTTTGAAGTTGTTTCCAAAATGTATGTTGTAGTTTCCTCACCCTGTTCAGTTTTGTCTTCTGGCTTTTATTTTGTGTTGCATGAGAGCTAGTGGAGTTCAACTGAACCCCTTCAAATTGGTAAGAGAAATACATGGCAGCTCTCAGGTTTGTAGCTTGGTGTGGTCTGCTCTGCTTCTGAACAGTTCTTACTCAGAGTTTGCATTTAAGCAGTCTTTTCCTCCATTTGTATTGTGCAAGGTCAAGTTCAAAGCATGAATTAGATAATTTGAGTATCTATTTTAATCAATAAATAATAAGGATACATGTTTTGTTTAAATATTTTAAAGGAAAAGAACCTTGCGGCCCACCCAAGATCTTAGATACTAAAGTGGAGGAGAGTTCCGAAGTACCGATTTTAGAAGACACATCATTATCACCAACAGATATTCAACAGCATCTATGGCAGGTTTCCACAGATATTGAAAACACTGAAAGGTATGTGTAGCACTTCATTCCTAAACAAATTTCTTCCTAGAATTTATGTAGTCTCTTTTAATTTGACAACCAGTGTTACTCCTACGAAAAGTATAAGTAAAATAAATAACCTGTTACCTTTTCTGGTACATTTAACAGAGTTTCTGATTTTGTACCTGAAATCTGCCGGACTCCAGTTCTGCATTCCTAAATCAAAAACACAGAATCTAATTCATTTCAGTTAGTTCTGCCCATAGGTTTAAATTCGGAAGTTTTAGGAGGGGAGGGGAATGTAATCTGTAGGTCTGTTATAGTGGTGTTCTCTTACCCTCTTAACTATGCAGTTGAAAGAAAAAAATGAAACTGTTTACTAGAGAGTAATACTGATGGCCAATATTTCTTTGAAAAAAATACTATTTTGAGGCTTTGTATATTAAATTGCTGCAGAGATTAGAATTGTTGTCATGCTTATTTTCATAAAGCCAAGTTCTGTCCTACAGAGGCCATAATGTGGAGAATAAAACAGAGCAATTTTTTACTAATTGTGCTCCTGCATTTCTAAGAACCATTTTATGTGTAGATGAATTAAGCAAGACCATATTGGTTTTAAATCCTGAAAGCATTAAGACATTACAAGCCTATAGGTCTACCATCAATGTGTAAAACAGAAACCATTTTGAAACTTCTGGCCTCTTTCAAAACATATCAAAATATAATTAGCTTTTGGAGATGATGTGTTATTATCATATTTTCCATCATCTGCCTTTCAGAAAATCTAATGCCAGAGTCCTCCTAAGGCAGGTGAGACAGATAGCCTTGTTTTTAAAATTTTCATTTAATATGTAGTGTTAAGTATCATGGGTTAGTTGCATGTATTATAATTTTCTGCTGAACAGTGAAACACATTCATGGCACAAGCTACAAAATGCTGATAAGGGCTATGAAGTTGACATTAGTACTAGCTAATACTAATTTTAAGACACATTGTGTGTTCTGCCACTAGGATCACATTGTGCCCCCAAAGGCTTTTAATATGAAATATTCAAGTGCCAGAATAGATCATAAATTTGAACAAGGAAAAGCTAGTATCAGACTGTCATAAAAGTGCTCCCCTGTTAATTTTATTGCCTTTTTTTTGGTATGCATCTTCTGATACATGTATGTAAACCAAATGCTTGCTGTGAATGGATTTTTGTATTTATTGCTCCACTGTTTTAGCATATAAAGCTATACTGTGAGCTACTCCCCATGCAGTCTTCAACTGTTGTTCCATTGTATCTTTTTAAACTGTTGTATCCACAGAGATATGAGAGAAATGAAAAACCTTTTAAGTAAACTCAGGGAGACTATGCCTTTACCACTGAAAAATCAAGGTAGGTTTTGAATTTCTTCATATAAGAAAAATTAAGATAATTAAAGGGTTTGCCTTCCTTTAGATACAAAAAAATCTAGGGTTCTTTAAGAGAGACTACAAAAAGAAAAATCTAGGCAAAATCTCTTCCCTGCTGATTCAGTGGAGCCAGAATCTAGTATGTGATCTTTGGCCTCTTGAGTTTCACATGAGGTATTGTGGAATTTTATAGATAGGGTATCTACACATAAAATAATGAACTTTTCCCGGTGATATGAAGGCAGAAGCACAACTACTTCCCAGTGTCAGGAGTCCTTCTTTCTCAAAGGTAATGAAGGTGCAAATTGCATAGACTATGACAGGGATCCTTCTGAGTGATGGGTTTGCTTCACCCCTACAAGGCTTGTAGCTTCTGTGACCTGACACTCACTCTGCAGAAAAGCTACTTGCTTTGAGTCTGCCATGAGCCTGCTTTTGCCATAGACAGCTATCAGGCACCCGATACAAATGCACAGGTGGGCAAGATCTCCATCCTATGCATGTATTTAGCAATGGGTCTTCATTTTGTTGTGTGCTAAATACTTCACATCTACAGGCACTCTCTTTGTTCATGAGAACAGCATTAAACAGATAATAATTTTTCTTTTTGATTTCTTCTTGATAATGGGTGTTCCTTAATGGGGTGCAGTCTTGGCGCAGTGGCAGCTGATGAAATATGCTGATTTTGTCCTAGATCTCATCCCGAGTAACTAAGCAGCCTAGCATTCATCGTAATATGCTAAGAGATGAATATAGAGTGAATGGATTCTTTATACAAGTAAGACTTCATGGCAGGATGGCTTGATGGAAAACTATGTTGAAAGGAAAAAGGGCATCACTTGTGATACAGACCATTGTAAAGACTGGAAGAGTGACAAAAAGTCTACGCCTAGTCTAGAAGAAAAGAGCATGCTGGAAATAAGGAAGGGAAAGACAAATTGGGGGGATATAAAGCACAGAGAAACTTGAATTCAGAGCAGAGATAAAAGTGTACAGAATTCTTCTTTGCTGCCTGGTGTCTACACTGCCCTTCAGCACTGACCAGAAAATCACTTACACCCTGTGCAGCAGGATAGGAAGCATCCCAGAGTTTTAAAACTCTGAGATGTGCCCCAGGATCAGGTAGTCATAATTATTATGGAGATGCTGTTAACCAGCACTGTAAGACTCTCAAATGCAAAATTTATTTATTTGCTCTGTGCTCTATGGGAGCTATTGATGCCTTTTCCTGGTCTTAAAATCAAGAGTCATACATGGTTAGAAGGGGAAAAGGGATTTTACCTTGGAATTTATTTTAAGGATCCTTAGGTGCACATGTCCAGTTCATATGCATCGAAATGCACCCCGCCAAGTCTGCCCCCAAAGATCAGGTATAATATTATAGGTTTTACTAATTAGCATATCTATCAAAGATTCCCCAATGAGAGGCTCAAGTGAGACCCCCTCCCCAAGGAGCCCTCCCCTGGATGGTTCTATCTTGGTTTACAGAATGTGTTCTAGAGAGGACCTTGGGGTCTGGGGCACACTGATCCCCAGCTACAAAGCTTCTAAAATGTTTAGTCTCTTAGCTTGACAAACAAGTCCAAGAATGTAGGCAAAAAGCACTAAGAATACAGAAGTTGTAAAAAGGTATAACAGGGGCATAAAAGAAAAGGCAAAAAATCTTCATGGCATCACTATCACGTCATAAAGAGTTGTCAGGCATTGGAATGACTGCCCAGGGAGGTGGTGGACATGTTGAAAGGACTGGACCTGGCACTTAGTGCTATGGTCTGGTTGATGTGGTGGTGATGAGTTAGAGGTTAGACTCAATCTTAGAGATCTTCTCCAACAAATGATTCTGTGATCACGTAGGTGCTGTTAGGACACGTAAATTATATAAACTCTTTCCTGTGTAATCTCTGCATATGTGTACATGCTTGTGTTAAAATGTGGGGGTTTTCATCACAGATGATAGCAGCCTCCTAAACTTGACTCCATATCCACTGGTAAGAAGACGGAAGCGAAGATTCTTTGGACTGTGTTGTCTTGTCTCAAGTTAGAAGATTAAGCACAGAAGCACCAAGGAAATCACAACTTTGATTAAACCACTATTATTTGACTACTGAGAAGATGAAGGTGGCTAATCTTGATTATAAAGTACATTTTCTACACTAGGCTATTCATTTTTGTCTTCTGGTCCATCCCCCTTTTCAAATAAGGGTTTTAATAGTTTTAAGTTACGGTGGTTCAAAAATGGCTGTGGAATAGATCTAGCATATTTAAATCTTTTTGAAGTATGTTTTGCATGCTTACTTTCAGTCACTCAAGACACATGAATTATGGTTCATAGATAATTTTAGAGGGTTTTTTTAAGTGTTTGAGCTGCAGCTAAAAGTTTGTGCATAGTACAGTACTCTTACTAGTATCATATTAAAATCATACTCAACAGTTTTTAAGTATAGGAAAAGAACATTTGATCATTCTCTCACAATCTTTAAACACAGGAAACTATTTAAGAGCAAAACTATTAAAGTTCTAAGACCTTCAAACAATATTGTAACAGAGTTTGTACAAAATCTCCAGTTGCTTTTCGTGCTCTCATTCATATTTAGTCTTCCACCGTATCTCAACTTCAAAGCTTTATAGAAAAATATCTTAATTTATGATACACAAACCATATATGAAAATAGTTAGGACTTGTAAATACAGAGAAATCATAATATCTACAAACTGTATAATGCATAGAAGCAACAGATTTCCTTTTAAGCCAATAGTGTATCTACAAGATTTTGGAAAAAATAAATAATTTATCAAAAGAAGGTGTATTAAAATAGACAATGTAAAACACAACATCAACCCATTTTGTTGCCAGTAGAATTCAAAGCATGGTGTCTGCATATCTCTAAGTACTGATCTAATAAGGCATGCCAGAATTATCTCAGACTGTAAGATATTAAACGTTTTACATTGTTAATAAAGTTTTTTATTTAAACTGAATGTTGTCGTGTTTCTAGTTGTATTGCCAGACTATGTATTTTTTTCTAATTTTGTTGTCCGGGTACTACAAAAATTCGTGATAATATTTCCATTTCAACAGGTATGTTTACAAAGATAAAAAAAAATGTATGACTGAATTCTTTAAATAGCACAGAAAAAGGTAACTTCAGTGTGTTTGAAGATTTCAGGTCATGAACTATTCTTAGGCATGCATACTCCTAAGCATCTAAAATGGGGAGATCCCTACACACACAAAACTCTGCTTCTCAGAGCAAACACATTTTTAAGAAGAATGGAATCGAAGTCCACAGCACGTTTTTTGAAGTTAATTCTTTAAAGTGTTCTGCACATTTCTCATGAACCTTGTGCTCGCTAATCAGAGCTGTTGTCCGTAAGAGGCAGCACCTACATGTTTTCATTGGAAGTCTTGACACTGAACCGTGCCATAAATCAAATCTCTCCTAATGGGAGAAGGTGTTTTAAAGTCTTTGCAAGGAGTTTGAGAGACAAACGGAGACTTTCCTGGAGTTTCACTGCTGCCAGATAGTTGTTTATTAAGTCTTATCAGAGAAACAGAGTCACTACCATGACCCAGGCATAACACAGAGCAGAGAATGCAGGAGAAAAGACCAATTATCAAGATTTACACAGCCTTTTAAAGATAATTTAACCAATGGTTACTAAAAACATACATATTTTCACTTTCCTACCAATTATTCAGTAACACAGCCAGGAACTGCAGAATTTTTTGTCCAGTCATCCCAAATTACTTTTACTGCATGTTATAAATAAAGTATGTAATTCGTGCTATTATGTATAAAACTGAAATGTAATAAGACCATGCAGAGACAGAGTTTCAAAATCCCTCCACCAGCCTGGCTGAGAGAAAAATTTCACAACACTAAAAGAAGTTCTCTCACAGATGTAATCAATAAGTGAGGATTCCACCCAGGTGGGGTTGGATCTTATCACTGGGACATTGACACCATGATGACTCCATCACCACCTTCTGATATCTACATCTCATCTGATAAGGAATCCGACATTCCAGGAACTAAAAATAACTGTTCCAGGAACCAGAGATGGCCCATTCATCATCAGAGATGGCCCATTCATCACCCAGGATGGACAATTCATCAGACCCAGGAAAGGCTTTGTGCAGCCCAACTTCGGGACAAGAAAACATCATGAATATGCTAAATTGCGAGAAAAATAGAATTAATTCGGACTCTACCCAAAAACTGTGTAAGAAGGGACCAGCCAAAGCAGCACTCGTGAACTTGGGAGATCTGATGCAGTAGAGGTCAGATCTATACGTGTTCACCCACCTCCGACCCCGGCTCAGTGCTGCTTTTCTTGATCGTGGCTTTTGAGACCGATATTTCGGTCGCATAATAAATGTTTTTTCTTTATAAATTTTGATTGGGCAATTCTGTTTATCTCACTGCAGAATATGGAGTAGTAGAAGAAGAAGAAGAAGGTTTGGAGAACAACAGTCCTCCATTTTGATGTATTTTGCTCTTCTCTATTTACTACAAAGAGAAGCCCAAAACCTCTAAATTTTTCACCCTGTGACAATCTTACATAGTAGTCTATCACCTGATTCACACCATTGTATTTTCTAGTTCTTGTCTGATCGTAGGCAGTTTTTTCCAAGGTTGGAGGTCAAAACAGTGTTGTTCAGGGGGGTAAAACCCCTTCAAAACAGGCAGAGAAATATTCTCTGCACTCTAGGTTCCTACATCGTCTCAAACCAACAGACTCACTCGGTGACTCCATCCCCACAGATACACTAGGTTTTGCAACTGTTAAAACTTAGGAAAAACAACTCCTGATGTCTAATGGCTATTAAAATTACTGTCTGGAAAGTTGATCAGTAGTTAAAATTAACCAATTAATTTCTGTTCAGCATAAGTGAAAAAGACAGACATTAATGCCAAAAAGAAAAGTATATGAATTCAAGACTGAATGTACAGTGATGCCATGAGAAAGAAAGGGGGAAAGAAGATTACACACAAGATTTCTTTAAATGTCCTGTTACATTGGTACACACAGAGAATCAGATGGGCAGATAAAGCAGTGAGCTTGTCTAATGCACTACCTGCCCACAGTGCATCACAAGGAATTTCGTATGCGAAGTTACATGACGGCTCACATCTCTGTGTTCTAACACAGGAATATTTGTCATGGTTTAGTGTAGTTTGGGTTTTTAGTTAAAGAGGGCTTCATCAGCCACAGAAGTGATTCTCTTGCAAACAGGTGCTTACAGCTTCCTCTAGCCACAATGGAACCTATCAACCAGCTAATTTGAATATTGGCAACTTTTTAAAGCCACTTAAGAAGCTTGGCACACCTCTGTGATCCACATTTAAGAACGGACAAACCCTGGGAAAGCTCTCTCTTGCTTACGGCTTTTGGACAGGTAACCTGGGGGACCAGCACGGCCCAGTGGGGCCGGGCCAGGTGCTGCTCAGCGTGGCCAGGCAGTAGTGTGGCTTGGCTGAGATCTCAGCTGCTTCTGCTCCCTGGACACCCGGCGCAGCCCCCTCAGTGCAGGCCAGGCCAGCTGGGAGACAGCCATCCCAGAGCCCCCGCAGCCCTGCTCCGTGCAGGCGCCCCACGGGGCGGCCAGGCCAGGCCAGGGCAGCCCTCACCCAGTGCGGCCGAAATTCATCTGAGGCCGCTGCCTGGCAAAGATCACATGCCCAACAGCCATAAGCGAATTCCAGCTGCAAGGCCCGGCTGAGATTAACCCTTTTAGTGCTGTAAGTTTCCTCCAGAACAGATGAAGCCTGCAGACATCAATCCTCTCCCAAGTCAAAAGAGAAGGAAGGGTGAAGGCATGTGAAAAAAACACCATAAAGACACCAAAGTCAGTGAAGAAGGAAGAGCTGAAACCCTGAGGGAGGAGAAAGAGGAGATGCTTCAAGCTTAGAAGTTGAAACTCTGTTGTAAAGCTATGGTGAGGGACTATGATACATCAGAGTACCCACTGTAATTTCATGAAAGCATGGGGGGGTGGAGCGTTCAAATTGCAATTGTGAGCAAAAGTACCTGTGCTGAAATGAGCAAATGTTGAAGTAGCTGTGATTTGATGAGAAGCTTGAACAGAAACAGATAAAAGTGATGAAGACCCTTGCTCCCAGGGAAGGAGAAGACCTCTCTTCCTAGAGATGAAGATGCTCCCAGAGATAGGTGAAGAGAACCTTTGTTTCTGAGTAGCTCAGCCTTAAAATGGTACCCCAGTAGCTCAAGACTGGACCCTCGAAAGCAGTTGTGAGGAAAGCTGTAAGTCAGGGGAAGGGATTATCACACGCGAGCAGAGAACCAACCGGGGCGGCTGTCTCGCTGTGATACTGAAGCCATGAGAGAACTGTTTCTTGTGGAGATGTCTCCATAGCATGAGCAAGAGAGACTCCTCTCCCTAAGTGAACTGAAAAAGATTATTATAGAGATGGTAAACTGACTGAAAACCTCAAGGGTTGTCTTTTTACATTGTCAGTGGGAGAAGGGAGAAAGGTGAGGGGAGGAGAAGTGTTCTGAAGGTTTAGTCTGACTTCTTTTTCTTTCTTTTAAGTCTGTTAATAAAGTTCTTTATATTCTTTTAAGTTTTGTGCCGGCTTTGCTTTCCCCTAATTCTTATCTCACAGAAGGAAAATAAGTAAGTAATGGATATTTTGAACCAAATCACTACAATATACATTAGTTAAGACAAATGTATAAACACTTTAGTTAATTTTAAAAAGCTCTTGACATCAGTCATATCACAATGAGTTCCATAACTTCAGCATGTTCTGTGATAGATAGACTTAGATATGTTGTCTTCAAAGCCCTTTGAGATTGGAGTATATTGAAGTGTACAGTAATAATACATCCTTGTACCTTTTGTTGTTCTGGAAACTTTAGCAGTGTTTCTTTTTCCTCAACTAAAGACTACTAAAATCGCAGTCTTTGCTCATTTTGAAGCCTTTCTATAATTCTAGGCAATCTAGCAGCTTACCTGAAGCAGTTTGTGTTACACTTTCTACTAATCCTAATTGGACACATGCTGTAATTCTCAAGCTGTATGGCCACTTAAGGAATACTGGTGATCAAAGGTGAATGGAATGTCCTCCAGTTATCCCTTAGCAGATTGTGATATGAACCAAGTCCTGGTAAGTTTCTGAACTGAAGAGGTGTCAAGGGATAATTTGGTTTACTTAGGAATGCAGAGGATCATCTTTTACTAAGTCAAAGGAAACAAAACTTTTTTTAATGCCCAGAACATCATGTTGGTAAAAGAAAGATAAAAGTTAATGATGTGACTACATTTTAGTTTAATGGAATAGGGCAGTGTGGGATCAAAGTTTAGAAGTTCCCTCAGCAAAATGCCATACAAATTATTTAGAGATGATTTAGAACCATTATTTGTTTACTTTCCACGTATTTAAAAGACACCCCCAACTTCACATTAATAAGCTTCCAAATACATGGAAACAAGCAACTCAGGGAGAATACTGAGGAAAGCAGCACTTGCTTTCTAAATCCTTGGAGTCTGAACATTTTAGTTGAAAGTGTTAAAAGTTAAAGGCACCATAACTCTTTTGCAGGGTAAGAAACAAGTAAAAATTCCTCTTCCCACCAAATATGTCAAGTTTCACCAACTCTTTTTTTTTTACTAAAACTTTACACAGCTCCAGCTTTTCAAAACCAGATTCTTTATAACCACTACCCACTAGCAGCAACTTTTTTTCACAGATATTTCATGTAATAAAATATACCAATCTAAGAAGTGAAACATCTATGTACACTGTAAAGTCTAAATTTTTCAGAGCAGAAACAAAATACAAGCTTACAGGAGAAGACAGCAAACACATACTGCAGGTTGCACGTTAACTTACCCAAAACGAAAAGTTACCATGCAAAATCTGCATGTTAACTTACATAATACGTCCGAGTATACCCAATACAACCTAGAAAATCTTTGTCAGAAAATGGGGAAAATACAATAACCAACTTCTATCCCATTTGAGGAATAAACATACAGTGGTGCATTAAATGCCTGTTGGTCTTACATCAGTATAAAGGTGAAATTCCTTACTGCCTATGTAAGAGATATGCTACCTATTGTCTAGCTTCATGGACAAGAGGCAAGAGAAGCTAAAGAAACATCTATTTCTGCTCGTTCTTACTCATAAGTTACCTCAGACCTCAGCCAATGAAGAGATTTGTAGCATTATTTTGGGAAGTTTGTGGTCCTGTTTTAAGTTCTAGGACCTTGAAGGCACTGACCGACATGGGAAAAGTTACCCTTTACCAGCAGAACCAACCTTTTCTGCTTCAAAAAGAAGTGAGCTAGGCTAAACGCAGGTGGGCAGGACATATTTTCTAGGGATCATGGTGTAGCAAAAGTTGTAACAATTACTTTTAACTGTTGTACAGCTGAGTAATTAATCTCAAACCTAAAAGTATTTCCCCTGAGATTCTATTTTCTTGTAGCAGTTTTACAAAAATTGCCCCAGTCGTGTGTCAAGAGGTATACCTTTACTCCTTAGTTGGTAGTTGTACCTTCTAATGTGTTTGAGTTTTTCAACGTAGGCTGTTCCCAGCATATGCATAATTGTACTAGGTTGAAAACAAACCAGTGGAAGGCACCAAGTCAGAATAACAATTTAATGGGGAAATTAAAGAAAAGGAAAAACTAAAAGAAAACACTGGTTCAAATTGACAGAGTCAGGATACAACCTGACACCCTCTTAGTCAGGGTGGTGGTAGCAGTCTGGTAGAATGGTAGCTGCAGTCCTTCTGAAGTGGTGATCCTGTAGAAAAAAGGGTCTGCTCTTCCTCAGGTCCAGTGGTGGCTGCGTAGCTCCTGTCCTCTGGAAATCCAGTGGAAAGGTGTTGTCTCTGGTGATCCAGGATGGAATGCTTGGCACAATGGGGTAATGAGTCATGAGGCCAAGTGTTGATTAGGCTCATTAACAGAAGATGGTCCGGAGGGAGTTATCTCTGAGTCATGCAGCAGGACAATGATGGGCCATTAACAGAAAGATAGTCTGGGGGGAGGAGGCAAGGAAACACTGCCCCACCTGATTTCAACAGCTCATGAGGATGGTAATAGAATACACTGCAACCCAGGACAATAATCTACTGTCCAGATCTAGCCTCATGTTGCCAGTCTTAGACACTTTCCTGTCTGAACTCACTTGGTTTTGAACTACCAATCTCCTTCTCACTAGTACTTTGAACCTTTACCTTATTTTATATCATCTGTAAAATTTCTTGGAGTGGTATTTCTCTCAGTTCCATTCTTCTAAAATGTATTAAGTACCAGTAGTAATGGGAATTCTGGTGTCCAAGAGAGCACCTGTTTATATTTGTCCAGACTGTTACTGTCTAATGCAAGCACATCTTCATTTGAGCCATTACAAGTACTCAGCTCCCTCTTCCATAAGTTATTTCTAGCTCTTCTGGGTCTGCAATTCTTTGATGAAAACAAAGTTTCTGCCAATTTTCAGCCTAAATCTACTCCTGGACAATTGATACCATATACAACACGTTTCTTCCAGGTCAACTTTATTCCTTGTTGAAATTCTCTGATGGTCAAAATTTTGCCAGGATATTTTAAAAACTATTACAATAGGTTAAAGCATCAGGAAAATATACAGTGCAGATAAGTAAGGATTAATCATTCATCTTCACAGTACGCTTTCTCAGTGGGACAAATACTTAGCCTACACAGAAAAGTGTAAATAAGCCACATCTTGAGTACATCTTGCTGAAGTTTAAATCAACTCTACTAAACAGTCTTTTCAGACTTTTGTCCTTTACTGCTATTACTTAAACTATAATTTTGCTTTTCTAAATAAACATGTTCCTCTGGTCTTCTTTCTCAAATAATTTTTTTCCCTAAAGCTTTTGGTTTCTTTATTCTTGCACCTCTTGTTTTCTGCTACCGCCACCTCATCTCATGTTCTTCTTTTGTCACCTAAATTCATCTTCATAGATTGTTACACTAGAATTTCTTGTGAACAGTGTAAATGTTCTGGCATTTTTAATACAGAAGCATTTTTGATGTATTTTTCTCTATCCACCCTTGTTATTATTTATTGTCATTTGCATCTTAGAATTTCTATTAATGCCTTTTTCAGGTCCTTGAGGCAGAGGCATTGTAGTAAGAGGCACCAGGTGCGTGTTTTGCCAAGAGAGTCTCTGATGCATGGTAATTTTCACAAGGTAAGATAGGTTGGCTGCCCAAGACATGGCAATGTCAGAACTACTTTTTAACAGCTTCACTGCTGGCTCTACTGTGGAGACTTCAGAGCACTACTGAATCATCAGTTGAGTGAAAAAGTTTGGGATGTCTGACATTCTCTTTTGCATACAGAGACTGTGTCCTTTTTTGACCAGGGAGAGATGACATGAGGAATTGCAAAAGATGATCTTCTATAAATACATCCCAGGAGTTCCTAGAACTGATTGTTACATGAAACAGATAACAAGCACCATGTCAGGTTCAATACTCATGATACTTTTCAGAGCGACCTGCAGCTAAGACATTCTTTCCTGTTGTCAACTACAAAAGCACTGAGTAAATAGAGTTCAATATGCCATTATCTCAGCAGCTTGCATGTCCTTAAAGATCAAGCCTGTAAAGGTTGCCCAGTCTGTTCCAAGTTCACAGCTAAACACTGCAATTTCTTCTATCCATAATTGCCTTGTTGCAATTCTGAGCTATATTATGATTCTTCACTATGACTTATTTTTGAAAGGAAAAAGAAAACAAAACCTTCCAGTTGTAGAGCTGTGTAATAATACTGCATCACAAAGAATTTCTTTTTCTTTCAGTTTTTGTTCCACCTCTTGGTTACCTAAGACTTTTGTTTGTCCATCATTTGTGCTCCCTTGCAGAGTGCACAAGAACTAACACATACCATTGAAGAGAGCTCAGAATACAACAAAGGAAGTATCTGACTAAACTGCAGGAAATAATTCAGGAAAAAGTCCTGTAAACAACGCAAGTTGATACTACCGAATGACAAAATCTTTAAAATGTAATGATAGCGTAATATTCATACAGATTTTGATGGTAATAGAGCTTGTAGTGGCAACACACAAAAATAACATTGCAAACAATCAGTGATGTGAACAGTGATTTTCTCGCACTGCAGACTGATGCTACTAGCAGGTAAAAGACTTCAGAAGTTTAAGCCTGTGAAGATGGTTAAGTATATTGTTAAAATGCCTCTGAAGACTATGAAAACTACTAAGTATGGAAGCATAATTTTGGCAGAATATAAAGAGAAAAATGTTATTGAATTGCTATTCAAATGTCCTAATCTGATATGCATTCAAATTAAGGTAAAACATGCTATACAAAATTATTTGTGTTGAAAGTAGCTTTCAACTACTCTAGGTACATTAAGAAAATGTATATACTCTGAACTCTGGAAAAAACTAAAGGGTTTTCCTTGGTGTCTCACAAGTTGCAGGGAATGCTGAAGCTCTAATTTTTGTGCTGGGAATGCCTTTTCCTTTGGCTATTTGTGAAACAAGAGCTTCAGTTTAAATTCAGTGATTCCAGGCTTTGGTGCATTTTGTAGCACAGTTTGTTTCCCAGCTTAGTAATTTCCTATCTTAGCTCGATTGTCAATGTGCACGTTTTTCTTCCACTATCTGGGAAAGACTACTGAAGGAAACACCAAGTATCTGCTTTTGTTTCCTGGTGCCTATTGACAGAGCCTGACTTGCATTTCAGAGTTTATTGTAAGGCTTGTGAAGGTTGATTCTTCATTACTCTGTGCATTTGGCATGCTCACCCTACATACTACTCACATGCTTTATTCTTGTCTTTCTTTCTGGAAATATGCATTTCATTCTGTAACTAAGCTGACAAGGAATGGCACTTGTTTGCACTGGCATCACCTTCATATTGTAAGAGCTTTGGTGCTTGCAGAGTAGCAGGCATACAATCACTATTCTGTAGAACTGCCTGTACAACAGCAGCAGTTATATCAGGGTTAGCCTTCGAAAGTGTGATTCATGCAAACTGAAGCTAGTTAACAACTGACAGGAATGAAGAAATAGCTAAAGTTTAATGTTAGAAGTCTTGTTTTGATATCCAAACCGTTACATCTATGTCAAAGATGAAATGGCCATAGCTGTAGAAGAACAAAACCCAAGCAGAAAGGACTTTAAAAATTGATAGCTTTTTTTGCTTGTTTGTTTTCAGCTTGCTTACAGTGATCCTGCCAAAAGAATGTGTAATTGTGTTTCACAGTCTATGACTAGATGAATTTTAGAAGATAATTTTGAAGAATCAATCTTTTTAGCTTCTCATTGCTCATTCTTCCCCTCTAAGGACCTGAACAGTGTTTCATAGTTGCACTTACTGATTAATGTATGTAAGCAGAAAATGTTGTATAAAACATACATTTATTTAAAGGGTAATAGAAAATCTCGCTTGAATTTCCATATTTGATGTAACCATTTTGACATTAAGCATATTTAAGTCCAGATCTTTCTACACAAAGCCTTGCAAACAGAAGTCTACCACATCCTACTATAAAGGAGTACAGACACAATCACAACAACTAAGAGGGAAGAACTAGTTAAACTTGCATGATTTAGTACTAAGAAACCTGAAATAGAAAAGCAGATTTTTTTTCTAAATGGTCCATCTAATAATTTGAAGCACTGATGTATGCAAATGGCTTTCTCAAAAAAATATATATATTCCATTTTTAAACAGCATTGCAAAGCTGTTGGGGTTTTAGGTTAGTCTTAGGTTTTTTTTCCTGTTAAAGGAATTTTCTGCCATATGCATGTTGCTAGGGGACAAATAGCTGTACTCAAGAAAGACAAAAAGGGGAGTGGGGCGGGCCTGGCTACTCCTTTGTCTACACCTGGGTGTGGGGGCAGTTCGCTCTGAGTGTCGGAGAGAGAAGCTGCAGAGAAAGGAGCTGCTGCTTCTTTCTTTTTGGCCGTTCTTTCTTCCTGCTGGAAACAACACCGGGACCCCAAAAGCCGCTTTCCCTGCCCTGCTGGAGGCCGAGCTGTGGCTGCCCTGCCCCGCTGCTGCTTCGAGCTTTCGCTACGCTGTAGCCCTGCTCGCCCTGCCTGCCTGGACCTCCGTGGGGTTCTCCCATCTGGATACATCTCGTCTGCCACCCGGGATTTGCGTTCGTCCCTGCCGCTCCAGCCTGCCGTTCTAGCCTGCCGCTCTAGCCTGCCGTTCCAGCCTGCTGTTCCTGAGAGTCCGGGATCGGCTGCCCAGTGGTTTGTGAAGCCTTTGTCCCATCCCTTCCCGGGATCCCAGGGCACCGGTGCCGCGTGCTCCCCGAGCTCGCTCCGGAGCGCCCCCTGCAGCCGCGGGGGAACCATCGCACCTGCCCTGCTCACCGGGAGCCGCCAGCGCCCCTGCCGGCTGCGAGCGGAACTGCACCCGAGGGGAAAGGGCCTGACAGCCGAGAAGGCTGGGACTGGGTTTGTGATTGCTGTTACTGCCATAGTTGTTGTTGTTTTGTTTGACTGGTTATATACTATATATATATATAGTAAAGAACTGTTATTCCTATTTCCCACATCTTTGCCTAAAGGCCCTTGATTTCAAAATATAATAACTTGGAGGGAAAAGGGGTTATATCTGCCACTTCAAGGGGGGGCTTCTGCCTTCCTTAGCAGACACCTGTCTTTCAAAACTGAGACAAAAGCATAAATAAACTTGCTATGAAAGGAAAATCATCTTCTCTGCAGAAGCAAACACAAGAATAGACCAGCATCTCAGTCACTACTTGAACTGTCTGAACTGTTAGAAGATGAACTTTTTTCCTTTCGTCTCTTCTTCTTCTCCTTTTTATGATGCCTTCCTTTCTTAGATTTATGTTTTTTTCCCTTTTCCTTTTCTTTTTTGTGTGATTTTTGCTTTTTTGACTTTGGCTCATCCTCTTCAGCTGAACTTGATGAGGACGATCTGTAAAAAAAATGCAGATCAATATGTAATTAAAAGAAGGAAAATGACACAATAATAATTTAAGGTGTCAGTATTTATATAATGTCACAAATTAAATTTGGAGTAGAATTTGTACAGTAGCATCCACTGGAAAGCTTATGATATCTGAGTCTGCATGTTTAACTTAAATGATAACTTTCCTAATAACACTTTCATGCCAGAAAAGCCGTATATTTATAATACAGATTAAAAAACAATGGAATAGGCAAGTTGTGCAGGTTTTCAGTCTTTGAGAAAAGAAAGACCAAGAGCACAGACCATCAGAAAATAAAGTATGACAGCAAGATAGAGCTTCCACTTTTAAAATACTGCATGATAATAACGATGCTAATTAATGCCTTCAAATGTATGTCCCTGATGCAAAACTCTACGAGAAACAGGTGGGAAAAATTTTTAAGTTCTTTCAGTTTATACTATTGGTCTCTAACCAGCAGTGATAAGTGATTACATACATAAAAAAATTATGAGAACAACAAAATTTATTAAATATTCGTGAATGCTAAAGAAGGCAGTTTTGTGCTATTGTTTACTTGATTAACTATTACTTGCATGTAAAGAAAACCGACAACCAGACTGACTCTCTTCTGTTCTACTTCTTCACAAGTGTAAGGTCTGTCTTCAAAAGTGGATGTTTGAGCTACACAATGTAAATGAGGAAAGGGAGAAATGCAAGTACAACAGGTATTAAATCCCATTTCTTTATTTCTGAGAGATGACGTCTTCTGGTCTCCAAACACATTTTACAGTTTATAGCTTCCAGTACAGTTCCTGGGATATCATCTTATCAACTGTCCTAACAACAAACCAGCCTCATCTATGGTCTCATTTAAAAAAAAAAAAAAAAAGAAAAAAAAAGAAAACAAAAAACCAAAAACCAAATCAGTCCACAGGCCAGAACTCAGATTCACAATACATTGGGGTATTACGACATTTTCCTCTGAAACTGGAGTAACACTGTTTTTAGACTTCTACATTAACAGGTACCCTAAAACTCAACACCTCTTAAGTATTACAGAGGTTTCCCTTTTGATAACTGCATGTTACTCAGAGCACATGTGTGTGCCTGCAGGTGTGTTAACACATGCATGTGCACACAAAGAGCCCTAGTTTCTGAACTTCAGAGAATCTTCTGCACCCTGGCTCAGCTGGGGACCAACCCCACAATCCTCCTGGACTTACTCTTTTCCCATCACAGCTTGCCTAGAGCTGGACAGTCAGGGGGAGTACTGCATTCTCTGATCTGCAGACCTCCAGCTTGCTAGAGCTTTCAAAGCTCCTGTGATCCTAACTCCATGGTAGAAAGCCTGTGACTCCACCATTAATTGAAGAACCTTTACCTTACCATTATTTTACCATTACCTTACTGTTAATCAGTTCTCATTAGAAAACATTAAACTTTTCAAACCAAAGATGTACTTGCAAATAAAGTTGCATCAATAGAAGCAATTTCCTGAGAAAGCACAGAAGTATCAAAAACATTTCTGAAGTTGTGTTTTGAAATGAAAAGAAGTGTGTGAAGATTACCTTTTCCTCGGTCTTTTTAATTTTGTTTTCTCTTTGCTTTTTCTTTTTTGCTTCTTTTTTTCTTCCTCTTCATTTAAATCTATCGGTAGAAAGTTGAAGTTTACAAAACATGTGTCTGAATTAAGATCAGCATTAAAAAAGTAGCTTCAATAGCAATGTAAAGTTACTACAAAATGATTCTCCTTCCCCCAAATTCTGGTTAGTATAGCAACTTCAGAAATATATTGCAGAGCAGCAGAAGTTTTCTACTCGACTTACATTGTACTGACATTGATCTAAGCACTAAGAATGAAGGAAGGCCTGTAAAATGTAGCAAAAAGACCTTTTCCTATATGTTTACATCAGATCCAGGTTTTCATATCCGTTCTTCTGTATTTTAACATTCACCATATTATTGTCCAAGTCTGAAAACAGGCCATTTAATTAGAACATATAAAAAAAATAATATTCTGTTAGTCTTCCCTGAGTTACTTTCACACATCCTTATTTCATGCTTCACAAACAGCAATGCCGTGAGACACATTTGAGTTAATTTTTAAGGTACTGCCTACAAAGACTGGCAGAAGAGTCACCCCACATCTGGTTGTGTCTGCTTCCTGCCGTAATGCCGTACAGCGTGGTATAGTAACTTCACATTTCTCTTACAGGCAGTATTTTTATGACATAGATGAAATTTCTGACCGTAGATTTTTCTATACCTGTTCAAAAAGTATTTTTGAACTTTGCAAAATGCAAATCCACCACATAAATACACATTCAACTAACAGTAAAATACTGGTTTTATAATTTATCCTTTAAAAAGAGACAGCCAATTTTGAGTATTTTATCTTATTGTTACGACACTTTCCATAAAGTCTGCATGCTGGTGTAGTTATTCCTTTGCTACCACAAATACAAATATTGGTCTGTATGTTATGGAGCGGAACTTGAAAGAATTTAGTATGACATAAAAGAGCAAATTACCTTTGGAGCAATGAAAAAACATGAATGAGAATGGGTGAACAAACAGTATTTTTTTAAGAAAATAGTGCAAAATCTTGAGAAGATGAGGCCACTTGAAATGGCAAAATTCCACCTGGATAATTGGCAGATACATGTCTCCTTACAATATACCTACCAGCCACAATTTGAGAAAGAACATATAATAAACAGGAATATTAGAAGATCAAGTAAACAGCTGTCTTTCCTGCAGATATCCATCTTCAGTCAGCTTAGAACTGAAAAAAATCCAACCTCTACATTCAAAAATACGTAATAAATGGTAAGTATTTTTTCCAAAGAGACTCGTTCCAATAAAGTACCACTGCAGTACCAATTCAGCACTCTTGATAAAGAGCCTATCCATTTCTTTTGAAGTGAACAGCTAACTATAGGGTTCCATCTATCCCTTTTCCTTTCTAAATAGTATCTTCAATAGGAACTAAATGTCAGAGTGTGTGAGAACAACCGAACAAAACATAATGAAAAACAGAAGGGCAGAGGAGAAGAATGTTCATTCGCTTCAAACACACTGTGGCAGAACAAACTGCCCTTCTTACTTAGGTGAATAACTTCTTTGGAGTCCAAACTCAAATAAACTCAAGTATCTGATAAACAACTCATCTATCCTCTCTCTGACAAAGAGGTGATACTCAGACATTCCAAATATAGAACAGTACTTCTCCAAATATGAATGGCTGAATTCCAATTTACTAGCTGTTTCAGTCAAAATCCTACTTAGAAACTGGAGAGAAATTCAGGTGTCATATTTCTCATTAGCTAGAAGATGTTTTAACTACATGTCGTAATCAAAAGATTAACTTGGAACATCCATGTCATTTTCTTCTAAGCAGCTTCTTAGTAACAGATCAATAATCTTTTGTGTTTAGGAGCCCCTTTTGAGATGTTCCAAACAGGTATATTAGTAACTTCCTATGGAAGGAATTAATCCTAATAATAAAAGAGTGTGGGTGTATCAAATCTCTGAAGTCTGAACACATAGAGCAAAAGACCTATTTTAAAATCAAAGGCTAAAAGAACTAAAGTAGTTATCAGAAAGGATGAGAGTCCCTGCACCTCAGAAGACTATTATCCAAAGTATTCTAAAAAAACCCCACAAAAACCACCTTACTCTTTTTTTCACGCATGGCTTGTAATCTCTGTAGTTCCTCTTCCTCGCTGTCTTCACTGCTAGTGCTGCTAACATCTAAAACAATATCTCTTTGAGGATCTACTCGGAGGAAGTTTCGACATTCAAATGTCAGATGACCAGCTGAACAAAATAAATATACAGAAAGAAAAATTACAATTTACCAAAAAAAATCAAAAACTAAAGAACATTTATTTTTGAATTATTCAGTTTTGAGAAGTGAAAGGAAAAAGGCTAGGCTGTGATCTGTGAAAAAGGCAGGAAAAAGCTTACTTTGAAAAAGTCTCCAAGAATTTTGATAGCTTGTGCTATGCTCTTCCATTTAATAGTGCTTTATAGCTTCTCTCCTATTCTGCTAATTTGAAGATTTTTTTTCGACTTTAGTTTATATTTTTTAATGGTCTCAGATACTTTCTGAAGAAATTACCTAAAAACACAGTGTGAAGTATTTAAAAAACTGTAGTAAGTGTTGCATTGCTTTTTTTACTCTTGCTAGTGAAATTGTAGAATCCTACTTGCTTATGAGACATAATCTTTAACAACCAGCACTTAATACTGACTAAGCTACTGCCTCACCAGTATTTTCAGTTTTCTAAGTTACATCTGGATAATCATGATGAGCTAGAAAACTTGTGCTGAATACACTCATTGAAATAATAAAGTGAAATTTAAAAACAATTAAGATCTGGTTTGGGAGACGCAGTAATTTAAGTAGTAATTGAAAAAGCTCATGTTCTTAGTAAGGATGATGTCAAAGTACCTATACCTTGAAGACAGAGATTTTAGGAACATAAACATGGATAATGTGATTTGACTACAAGTTTCCTTTTCTTCTAGAAAGCTTCTGATACTTGCTGCATGTAGAAACAAAGCACTAAATCTGTATTTATATCCATGACCCTTGGATACACAAAGCAATTCCTTGACAAAATTTGTTGCAAAGCCTGAAGTGAAAGAATGAAGCAAGCTTTTTTCCTGTCACCCAACGTAACGTTCATAAAAAACAGCTTAACTCGCTGTGCTAAAAGTTCAAGACAGTTCAGTACAAAACAGTGTCCATTCCTCCAATGTTCTAAAAGTAAGAGTCAGTGATTAACAATTTAAAATCTTCACTAAGACCTGTCTCCATTAATCAGGAAAGTAGCCACAGACATGCTTATATGATCAGTGTATAATGCAAAGCATGAGCTAAATGCCAACTGCAGAACTTGTAAGCAATAAAGGTAGCTGTTTCTTGAAATACACAATACACAAAGTAGTATTTTCTTAGCATAAAAGATTATCCAGATTTTAAACTATTTTTTCTTGTGAATCAGATTGGACTTAACTTAAACTGAAACGCCTGCATCTTTACAGTAAGATTCAGACGAAGCACAAGTGCTAATCTGAGTGTATATCAAAGAAGGTGCTTTCAATTCAAAGTTTCTCAAATAATTACACTGCAATGAGTATGTATGAAGATAATAGAATAATTTTTTTTCTGAGAAACTCAAAGAGCATTGATAGGTGTGAGAAGCCAGAGAATGAATATGAAATAAATAAATGAAAAATAATATGGTAATTTAAACTGCAAATGTCTGGGCAACCAGGGAGAATACTTTTCTCATTTTCTCCCCTCTCCTCAAAAGGCAGTTCCAACCAACATCATAAACTGAAGAAAACACTGGAACCCCCTTTTGCTCATTACAGACTTACGGTAGCCACACTTCTTGCATCCAGCTCTGATGTTATCCTTATTTCCACCTGAAAGAGAAAATTTCACCAATTAGGTGTTGCTGAAGGGAACCTTCAAGTTCCTTTCAAATGTGGCTTAATAATGTCAATACACAGATAGAGGTGATCGCTCCTCAGGAGTATTAAGTACACTAATGTACGGATTTTCAACCCCCACATGTCCTCCCTGGATGGGGGAGAAAGTCCTTGCCAGGAATAAGAGACGAACAGGACTTTTGGATCTTCTCAGTCTTCAGGTTGTTTATTATATCTTATCAGTAATTTACATGCCGCCAACATAGCATGAAGCAGAGCAAATACCAAAAAGGAGATGCAGGAAAACTCAAGGCCTTTGGTAAATTATCCAATAGCTGCTAAGTGCATATATTGTTTTTAATTTTCTACCAATCCCTAATGAACTATCCATTCTCGTGGCCTGTACTGCAGCGTTTTCTAACCCATCATTCTGTGCTACCAACACTGCAGAAAATGGAGTAGGCGAAGAAGAAGGAAGAGACCTGAAAAACCACAGGGATCCTCCATCTTGCCTTCATCTACTTACTATACTATATGTCATACTACCACCTAACTCACACCCTTGTAGATTCTAGTTCATCCCAAAGCCTTGGCAACTTTCTCCATGGACGAAGCTTAAAAACAGTGTTTTCCAGGGGGGATGGGTCTTTCAGAACAGGCAGAGAAACACTCCCTGCACTTTGGGTTCCAACACACTAAGATCTCTTAAAAAAACCTGCATTTCTAAGGCTACTTTTCTGTGCAGTAATCTATAAGAATACATTTGACTAGTTTAAACTGCTAGAGATCATTTAGCCTTCCATAATTTACTGCCAAATCCTAATTTGATTCATTGTGACCTTTCCACTTGTTTAGTTACAGTATTGATGCCTTTTCCTGGTCTTAAAATCAAGAGTCATACACGGTTAGAAGGGGAAAAGGGATTTTACCTTGGAATTTATTTTAAGGATCCTTAGGTGCACATGTCCAGGTCATATGCATCGAAATGCACCCCGCTAAGTGTGACCTCCCCCCAACACTGGGTATAACATTATAGGTTTTACTAATTAGCATATCTATCAAAGATTCCCCAATGAGAGGCTCAAGTGAGCCCCCCTCCCCAAGGAACCTTCCCCTGGATGGTTCTATCTTGGTTTACAGAATGTGTTCTAGAGAAGACCTTGGGGTCTGGGGCACACTGATCCCTAGCTACGAAGCTTCTAAAATGTTTAGTCTCTTAGCTTGACAAACAAGTCCAAGAACGTAGGCAAAAAGCACTAGGAATACAGAAGTTGTAAAAAGGTATAACAGGGGCATAAAAGAAAAGGCAAAAATCTTCATGGCATCAGTATGAACACAGTAATATGTATCTAACATTCCAGTGATCTGTTGCACACTATATAAATTCTAGCAGTGCAAGGGTGTTGACTGGCATTCACTGGAAACTCTGAAGTGGTTTATATTTTAACTGCAAGAACTGGCTTTAAAAGGCAATTAAAAAGACCAAACCAAACAAAAAACCACTCCTGAAAAGAAAGAAGGAAATAAAAAAGTCAATAAACTGTTGGATTTTTCTGAATCCATACAACATGACACCAAATACAAAAAAATGTAAGAAAGCAAATGTGTAATAAAGTAAAGAGAGTAACAGAAAAGTTTGGATTCTAAGCAGGACAAAGGATCCTAATAATGCAAGTTTTAGGCATAGAAAGTGTGTGATTCTCCCATCTGTGACAGCAGGTAAGGTAAACAGACACAGTAGGACATGATTCAGAAGAAGGGAAGCACCAGGGACTTGCCCCCCGCCCCAGCAGATACATCTTACTTTTAATCATTTAAGCCATTGGTAATGAAAGTCACAACTGAATTCCCAAAATCAAAGGATGCCATTCTATCCTCCAACTGAATAGAGCAGAAAAACCCCAGCAACTTAAGCAGTCATGTACATTTTTCCGAGTAACTAGGAAATGCATTTAAATAAATAATCTATTTATTTAAGTAAAGAAATCTATTACTGGATAAAGAAATCTATTACAGAAATTAAAGAATCAGAAATGGAGTACACTGGCCCCATTAATTCAAACTATGATTTACTGAAAAAAGCACTGTCTTCAGAAAATTCTACTCAAAATAACTGAAACCTTCAAACCCCAAGTTGAAAAAACTACCTTGGAAACTCGGACAGCTCTGGTCTATGACCTAAAGAGTACTGGAAAGCCAAGCAACAAAGATCCATACATTCCATTGTAACACATGATTTTCTGCAGATCCCAAAACCTTAGTATTACATATCCCCTTCAAGATCAGTAGTGTTCAGGTGCCTTTTTTGTGACTATCTTTAGAAGGACAGCCATGAGAGGTAAGGAGGTAGAGAACATGAAAGAAAGTGTCACAAAATAAAAATCTTGCCATGTCACATCACAGAAACATTCAAATCAGTATTTGCTTGTTCACTATTCCTTGGGACTACAAAACAGGATCACCCAAGCTACCTACTTTGTCTCAACTTTCTGAAATGCATAGTCAGCCTCAGCCCTACTGCACAGCTGACTTATAGGTAAAGAAAGATTTGGTATTCCAGCAAAGGGAGGTCAGTACAGTCATGTGCACACTACAGAAATCTCCCGTGTAAGTCAGGATCTCCAAAACAAACACCCATCAGATGACAAGAACATTAATATTGTCATCAAATATTCCCACCGAATTCCTAGGACTGAGATTTTATTATTGGCTTTAAATAATAATGTTAGAGGCAGGAGTTTAGACTAGATAAAATTTTAGATGACTAAAAGCAAACAAATTGCAAGAAGCTTCCTTTTCTCACTCCTTCCTCTTCCCATATCTTAATTCTCAAGGCAACTAACAACTGACGCAGAACTAAGGACTTCATTAATTCAGTGGAGCATAACATTGGAAAGGAAAGCTTCGGAAACCTTTGAACGCAAACATGTTTTCCTCAAGAACGCCTTCTAGAATGGGTGCAAGCTTCTAAAGGCCTTCTCTTCATCAGAGAAGCAGCTCACCACAGCTCAGGCCTGTTCAGTTGTTCTCGAACCAAACACTCCCCGTTTTTCAGAACAATGGGGGTTTGTGTTTGGCCAACACAGACCTGAATACCTTGCAAACCGCGCAGGTGTTTCTGCCTGCCCTATCTCAAAAGAACAATCTATTGGCACACAAGCGGTAATC
Source organism: Corvus kubaryi (assembly GCF_017639235.1). Taxonomy (NCBI): domain Eukaryota; kingdom Metazoa; phylum Chordata; class Aves; order Passeriformes; family Corvidae; genus Corvus; species Corvus kubaryi. Next base: position 2,700,866 of record NW_024581096.1, on the reverse strand, counting down.
CACAACGACAGTCGAGAAGAAAAGCGAAGTCTGACAACCACCGTTCTTTGGCTCTAACCTCAGAGGCGACGGGAACGCAGCGCTGGGTCACCCCCAGGCTCGGGGAGAGGCCCCCGCAGCCTCGGGCGGACGCGGCCGCAGCGCCCCGGCCCCGCGCGGGCACGGCCCCCTCTCCATCTCCCTGCCGCTGCCCCCGGCAGCGCGGACGGAGCAGTGCCCGCCGCCCCCCGCACGCTTCCCACTGCCGCGCACGGCCGCGCGCCCTCCCCGCGCAATTGTCCGTCGAGCCGCCGCTGATTCCCCATCCCCAGATGCCGCGCCTGGATCCAGCCGGCTTTGCCCCCTCTTCCCCCACGGCCCCGGGCCGGAACCCCTCACCCGGCAGTGCCATCCCGCAGCTCTCTCCGGACCGGCCCGCACACGCAGCGAGGCTTCTCCCCGCCGGAAGGCTTTTCCCGGCGTACTCCCGGACCGTACCACTCATAGAGAAGGAAGGGGGTCTCAGTACTCCTAGGGCGGGAGCCACGGCGGGGGACCAGAGGTGTGTGGAGAAGCCTACGGGTGTTTCCCAAGACACGTCATTTCTCAGTGATTCCCGCAGAGACTCCGGCCGAAGACTCCTTCCTTCGTCCTTCTTCCCGGCTTGTGCAACTTTATCCCCCCTTTCCTTGGTTGAGTACAGGCTCCCAAGATGGCGAGGGGCTCGGGGCGGTAGGAAGTGTTGGAGGCGAGGCGGAGTTCAGCGTCGGCCGTGGGCGAGTGTTCGGTGGCCGGGCTCGTCCTTTGCCCACCATGAGCAACATCTACATCCAGGAGCCGCCCACTAACGGGAAGGTGAGGCTGCCAGGGTGAACATCCTGGAGGAGTTGTAGGGTAATGGGGGGACAGACGACAGAAGCACGAAGTTGGTGGTGGTGGTTGTGGTGATTTGGGGTGGGGAGGTAGTTGTTTCTGTGCTGGACTGGTTTGGTTAAAGTTACTTCTTTGGCATTACCAGAGTCAAAGCACGAGGCGTGCTGTGTGGAGACATAACACAGAGCAGTCCTCGGAACGTTTAATTTCATTTCCTCTATTCTCGATTATATCTTACGTCCTTGATTTTGTTACGATTTATCACTGAATGTAATGGTATTCCGTGTAAGAGAAATATATGCCTTTGGAGATTTATAGTATTTTTTCCCCCACGTTGTTTCGTTATGGAAGTGATGAAGAGTATCTAAGTTTGTATCGAGTACCAGCCACGTTATGTTATGTTGTGTTGTGGTCATTATGTTGTTACAAATATATTATCCATCTTTATTTATTTATACATATTGATTCAGAGCTGTATCTCAAGATCTGGAAATGGTAGGTAGAACAGTAGCTGCTTGACACACTTAAGTGTATACCACTCTTACTAATATAACAAATTCAGATGCATTTTTTAGGAAGTTATATTCTTTGATCAGTGTCTAAGTTACAATAAAACTGTTGTTGCATTTATCTGTATGTTTACAGGTTTTGCTGAGAACTACAGCAGGAGAGATAGATATAGAATTATGGTCAAAAGAAGCACCAAAAGCATGCAGAAATTTCATCCAGCTTTGTATGGAAGGTAATGACTGAATGGGAAGGGAATTGCTGAAATTGATTCATATGCAATCTTTGTGCCCTTTCTGTAAAATAGAGGTCATAATTATGTTTTGACTTAAGTATGTCAATGGGTCTATTTCTGTTTAGAAGTTATTAATTGACACACAGACAATGTTTTTCAAGGTTACCAATGAAGCTGGTGGAGAAAAAAAAGTAAAAATTTTGGATGGTTTTCTCAAATTAAGTAGATGACATAGTTTTGAAATACTGTCTTTCAGAGTCTTGAGAAATCTTACTTTAAGCAAATGTCTACAAACTATAACAACTTTAGTGTGTGTATGGAATTACAGTGATGCAATGCTAGATGTTCTCCAAAATTCTCTTTTTTGCATCACAATTTACACTACCATTTCTTTTTTTTTCTGCGAGTGCTCCTAATGTTTCATTTGCTGTATTTTTTTGTTAAAGGAAGCTCTGTAAAACTTTCCACTGAAGCAGTGGGTACCAGAATGAGAAGCTCCCTACTGAGAAAACTGTAACAAAAATCTTTGAAAGACTTGATGGCTTTATATGTTTTCTAACTGCTGCTATTCTCTCATTTCAACATTTATAGAATTGTTTAGAGTTCTTTTAGCCTTTGTCTGTTAAACAAAAGTAGCAGTCTAGGCTTTATGGCTCCAGCACAGATCTGGTCTGTTTTGTGTTCTTTTCCCTAGACTTTTTGGAGTGGTAAAGGAATTTCTTAGCCTGTGATAAGGGTTCACGTATCCTTAGTGGGCTTTATTTCCTTTCTGATTTTTTTAAAATGCTGTGTAGTATCCTATGCTTTGTATAATACATTTAAGTATTGCTCGTTAATATCCTGCCTTGTAACCATCCGTGACTGTGTCTAGTTATGCTGCAACATTTGCACACCCTACTTTGTCTTGCAGCATGCTGTAGATTTATTTTTGTTTATTACTATTATTATTACATCAACCAGGAGTATAGTTCAGGTAAAGTTATGTTTTCATTCCTTTTGTTTTCTTATGGTCTTGTAACCTTTATCAGGTAGATAGATAAAAGAAGAAAAATATGGGAGCAAAATGTACCACATATTTCATTCAGCAAAAATCATGAATTTAGGTACAGTATAGGTGATGAAAGGTGTTCCATGCTGGTGAGTGAAAGTGCAAATCATCTGGTATATGGATGTGGCTGATGTTGTCGATGAGATGTCATCCAGGGTAGAGCATAGTATTTCTAGTTCTCCTTTTAAATTGATGTATTTTGACAGTATCATTCCAGTAATAAAACTTAAAAGCTGAAAAGACAGTAGTTCTCAAGATCATCTTGTCTGTGATGAGCAGGATTTTTTTCAAAAGAAACATATGACACCACAGGGTTTTTTTTGTAAGACTGTGAAGAACAGAAGGGAACCAAACGGAAGGCAACAGTGGAATCTAGTTACAGTACCTGCTTTCTGGAACTTCAGTCTCTGGACATCTCTGTATGATCTATGTGAAAATTTGGGTTTGAGATCACTTACATGTATTTAATATCTTATTCCTTTTTCCTCCTTTTTTTTTTTTTTTTTTTTTTTAGAGTATTACAATAATACAGTATTTCACAGAGTAGTGCCTGGCTTTATTGTGCAAGGGGGTGATCCCACTGGTACTGGATCAGGAGGAGAGTCAGTCTATGGAGCTCCTTTCAAGGTGTGTATCTTGTGTGTATGTCCTACACATTAATTTTTTGTTGTTCTGTATCTGTTGTTCTTTCTACCACATTAGATTGTGAAAAATCAGCTCTTTTATGAAATGCATACATGTGCAGTAGTTGCCTTCATGTGCTGCTTCAGTGTGTTTGAATATGCCCTTCTAAATTGAGAGTTCTTAAATCTAGCTGCTCTGGTGTATTGATAAACCTGAGGGAAGCTACACACTGGCTCAGCAGCTGTATTCTGTTCTGCCTGCCTGTTTTATTTCAGGTGGGGCAGGCACCTTTAACTTCTGGCTGCAGCTGCAAAGCCTGTTTCTGGGCCTTCCATCTTGCTGCTAGACTTTTAAATCTAGCACAAACCTGAAGTTTGTGGGAGGGAATGGTACCTGACCAGAGAACAAAACAAAAATTGCTGATATTGTAGTAGCATTGCTGCTTCAAATTAGTGGTATCTCAGTATTGCAGTGTTTAGCATCGTGATATTGCAGTGGTATTTATCACTTTCTCCTTGCTTTGAAGGGAGTCCTGTTTTGTCTTCTTAGGTCCAGAAAATGTTCTTCCTGTGGATTTTTGCGTAACTCTATTATTACAACCTGTTACTGTGCTTTCATGAGTTAGGATTTAAATGAATTTTTCGCATAAATGCAGTGATTGTCAAGAATGGTATTTTTGCAAGAAATGTATGAAATGCAGTTACTTTTTAAAATGTTTTAGGTTTTCTTAATATCAGGGAGATAACGAATGCAAATGAAAATAATGAATAACAATTGATTTTTAGGCAATGACTGGGAAAAGATAAAATTAACAAGACAGAACTTAGAGGTTTTTTAATTAGTAATGTGTCTTTCTGTTATTGATATTCTAGTTTCTAATTTTTTGTTTGGTGTTTGTTATGTGTTTATGGTTTCTTTTGAAGATTGTTCACTTTCTTGCATCATTATAGGCACTAGGGATTAGAAATACTCACTAAAAATAATTTTTGCTGCTCAAAGTAGAGGCTTTTAAATACAATTCTGGCACTGAGTTTCAAAATACTTGGGATTTATTACTGTCTGAATTAAAATTAGCAGGAGATTTTTCTGTGTGTGCAGGTTGATATAAATAATATCACTTCTCCCTCCTATCACGCTGTAGCTAAAGGAGTGAAAAAGTAGTTTTATACTGAAACCGTTCTATTTTCTGCCCTGCTTTTACCAGGATGAGTTCCACTCACGATTGCGATTTAATCGAAGAGGACTTGTTGCTATGGCAAATGCTGGGCCCCATGATAACGGGAGTCAATTTTTCTTTACATTGGGTCGTGCAGATGAACTTAACAACAAGCACACAATCTTTGGAAAGGTCTGTTACATGAACTAGAGTCTCAGTTTAAGTCTGACAGAAGCTAGTACAGGTTGCTCTGAAGGCCAGTTTAGTGCTGAAATTTATTTCAGTGCTTTCTAGGCTCTCTGTTCTCTTTGTTTCTTATATCCGGTAGAAAAGTTTCTGTGGGTTGTTCCTGTTATTATCTGTTTTGCTGTTGTTGTTCTTCTAAATTGTATTTTTATGTTGTGCTGCCTTTAAATAATCTTATTAGTATTATTATGGCTCTGTTATTAATCTGCTCATCTACTACTAATGACATGTTAGAAAATTCTGTTTGTAGATTCTAACTACCCAGGAAGGATCAGGAAAATGAAACACATGAGATGAATTTACCACTCTCATGATTTACTTAAAAGAAAAGAAACCAAATATTTTTTTATTTCGGTGTTTTTTGTTTTTCTGCTACATAGTTCACAGTAAGACTTCAACATCTTCCTCTGCGTACATTCTCAAAACTACCTGTATTCCTTCAACTTTTGCCATTAAATCTAAAACCCCAAAATTTTCTACATTGTACTTGCTGTCTTTTAGAAGTCTTACATGCTTACAGTATTTTTTATATCACTTGTACTTTCAAAACTTTTTACATAATAATTGCCTTGTAATTTGCAGAGTGAATAACACAAATTACAGTCAAGGACTTTCAAACCTTTTCTTGTAAATTTGCCAGGTTACAGGGGATACAATATATAACATGTTGCGCCTGGCTGAAGTAGAAGTTGACAAGGAAGAGAGACCTCTCAGTCCGCACAAAATAAGAAGTAGTGAGGTGAGTGTGTTCTGGTTTGAAATGTGACGTTTTAAAATTCTTTTGTGCACAGTGTTCAGAAAATTTGGTTTGTCCTTTTGCATAGTGTTTTAAAATGTTGAATCACTTAATCACAAAATGCTTACTAAAGATGTGTCTAAAGTACTGGGTTTTTTAACAGGTTTTGTTTAATCCTTTTGATGACATTGTCCCAAGACCAAATAGAAGACTGAAGAAGGACAAACCAGAAGAAGAAACTAAAAAGTCCAAAGTAAAAGGCACAAAGTAAATATCTGCAACATAAGTGGTGGTTAATTTTCTTTCACCTTTAATTTGTAGTTTGGCAGTTTTTTATTTTCATTTCTGCCTTTGAAGCGCTTCCTTGTTTCCGGGGAGGATCATGCAAATCTAGTTTCTCTGACCGAAATGTTTACTGTGCATCTGCTGAGCTGTAACTGTTTCGTGCATGTGATAGCTTGTTGAAAATAATAAAAGGTGGTGTATCTTTCCCACTTGCCACAATGAGCAGTCATCTGACTGAGATTACACTGCATTTAAAACCTACTTGTAGGAGTAACTGGGTCACAGCTCAGTTCTTCGGGATTTTTTGAACTTATTTTATCAGATACCACTTCTCCCCCACTGAAGTACTGAGCAAGAGGCAGGCATTTTGACATGGGAAATTTTAGTTTCTGTGAATGAAAATTCATAGTCATAAACACACAGTGAAAAGTAATAAGAACTCTAAAGTGTGCATGCTGTCAGTTCTGTTGCACAAAAATAGAACATGTTGCAGCTGACTGATTCCAACATAGCGTAAATAATTAACTCTTGAAAAAGAAATTACAGATCATAATTTGTTTTAATTGCATTCCTTGAAAGTGTACACATTTGATACCTTTCTGAGCCATCATATCTTGAAAATCTTGTGTCTTACTTGAATGCTGCTCTTCTGAGGAAAAAAATGCAACAGAACTGTCAGCATTCAAGAGTCTGGGAAAGTTAGTCAAGACAGAATTTCTTAAATAGTGTCTTAACTGATGCTTTGCTATCCTTGTTTTATCTCAGGAATATAATAGAACATGCTTTACATTTATGACTTACTGCAAAGCAAAATGCGGTAGTTGTTTGGAATTGGTGCATTTAGCAGGACAAAAGTTTTTTTAAAAAATCATGTACAATATGAATGTAATATATTTAAAGTTAATGGAATGTTACTAAGACTATGTTTAAAATTTTACTAGAAATTTTCTTTTTTCTCCTAAAGAAACTTCAACCTGCTTTCCTTTGGGGAAGAAGCTGAAGAAGAAGAGGAAGAAGTCAGTAGAGTTAGTCAGGTATTGTACCAAATTATCCTTATTTTTCTTTTTGTCCTCATTACCTTTTCTGCATATTTGTGGAAAGCTTTAAAGTTCTTAGTCTTGTTCTTATGTTTGCATTTTGAACAATAATACTAGAAATCGCTTTACTTTTTAGGATTCTGCTGTTACGGCATTTTGAAAAAACAGAGGTTTTTAACTCTCTTGACTTTGAAGGTGCCTTCAGTTACTTCATGAAATTTTTACATTTCCATGAAGTTTCGCAGTATAGATCTATGTCTGCTGTTTGAAAGTCATGGAAGCGATAGGTACTTTATTCTTTCTCAAGTCCTTAACTTATGAGTGTGATTACATGGTAAAATACTTGAATTCTGAAGATCATCTGTGCATTTCCAGTGCATGCTTAGCTCCATTTTCTTACATATATCCTTTCATCTGTGTGCAAAATGTGGTTATTGTGGAGAAAATAGTCCCTTATCATAATTTAATAGTGCGCTGTAGTGAAATGTTTACATTCACAGAACAAGGGTTGCAGAGGTAATTTTTGGTCTAACATTTACTTCCCTGACATTGCAACTTAAATAAGGTTAGTTTAAAAATTTCTTTAATAAATTGTTGATTTAATTTCTACTGCTGACCAAGTTGTTTTACTAGACCCGTAGGCTTTCTACAGCACTTTGCTGTTTTGGTTAGTGATCAGACTCTATGGTCCTGCATCCTGTGCCACATAAGTGAAAAAATGGTTGTCAGTCTTCAGAAGTTAGTTAAAATACAAAAGGAAAATAATGAATAATGATGGACAATATTATAGTGAGATGGTATCAGTCAGAATGATAGTAGAGTTTTATTACAACAGCAGTTTTAACTATTTTTCTTTCTTTTTTTTCAGCTTACCAGTCAGACAAACTTTACTTGTTTACCTTAGTATGTTCATCTGCCGTTTTGCTCTTGCTGTATATCTGGCTTGTAATACTGCGTTTAACTCAGTTGCTTCGACTTTCTTACTTTTCATGCCAAATACTCGTTTGCAATTTAAAATTGTCTAATTAGAATGCCTCTTTCATGATAAGCCTAATTTCAGTGTTTTCATGCTTTCAACTCAGCCTGAAAATCTCATCTGCCTATTTGTCCTGACTAAATTCTTGTCTAGCTGTAGCTAGATAAATAACCACACCAGCTCTTTAAGAATTTGTTTATTCTTTGCAACAAAATAAAACCTTCTTTTTGAAACCTCACTGTTTGTTCATAAGAGGTCTAGATCAGTGTCTCTGTAGTTCTGACTGTTATCTTAATCCTGATTAAGTTGAAGTACATGAACATCAGCACTAACTTTCATTCTCTGTTTCTGATAAGAGAAATGGAAGGTCAAAGTTTTATTGAGATCCTTTGACACCTACAAACTTAGAATCTTACGAGCTTTTTTTGGTTGCTAGATGCAGTAAGTCTTGCTTGTTTAAGAAGGGCAGAGAGGCTCTGGGTGAAACCCCTAAAGGCCAAGAAGGCTATTAGTGTCGTCAGGGTTCTGGCTGTAGGGCCCCCACCAGTTGTTGATTAGTTGCTTCAGTTTAAACTGTAGCTTTCAGTGTCCAAACTGCTTATTGTCTGTACTTGTTTCCTTTTGTGTTTTAACTTTGCACCACCACCACTCCAAATACCCCACCCCCTTCCTTAATGAAGGAATTATCTTTTCATGTTGCTGAATGTGTTAGTCTGTGTTTTCTACATAACAAAAAATTTTAGTTGCGTTTAAATGAGCAAGATTTTGTCCACACTCTACTCTCTTCCCAAAAGCATTAGATGATGGAGACATTCACAACACAGGTCACAATACAGACTGTTTCTGTAGCAGAGATTTTCAGTCTGATCCCTCTCTGAAATTTTAAGTATACTTTTTTTCAGATTAGCATGTAGAATGCTTTCCAACTGCAGTCTTTCTGCCTGAAGTTCTTATGTGTTGTTAGATTTGTTTGAGTCCTTGTGTCAGTAGATGATTCCTGAATGATGTATTCCAGGTTGATGTATTGCAGTTTGTTAATTTCTTCTTTTTTCCCCTAGGGATCTAATTAGTGTTCTTCCAATTAAGAAGTATTGTTTTGTAGATGGTGGTTCTCTGAGTTGTCATGTGTCATTATTGGAAAGTCAAGTTCTTAGCTCTTCATTCACTCAAATGTATATGTGCTAGGCCTATCATCTTTATGATGTGTAATGGTTGTCATGACTAAACAGTATCTTTTTTTCTCTCTCTTTTTCTTTTAAAACTAAGTGCATTGCTATTGCAAAAATAAATCCATGGAGTCAATTTGATGCTTCTCTTTCTGGAACACTTTCTCTGTTCCTCTGCTCTTAAAAGTGTTTAAGCTTACCAGATAGGCTAAAGCTAAACAAGAAATAAATTATGTTTTTCTTACCATAATCCTTTTTCACTATCTAGCCTCTTAAACACTGAAATGAATAACTTTTTTCTTTTTTTTTTTTTTCTTTTAACAGAGCATGAAGGGAAAAAGTAAAAGTAGTCATGATCTGCTGAAGGATGATCCACATCTAAGCTCAGTTCCTGCTGTCAAAAGGTTAATATGTGATTTCTAATTTCTAGAACAGATCTACTTTCAATATGTTATACCCAATTATGATAATGAATACTTCTTTAAGAAATGTTAACTCATGTTACTCCTTCAAAAATCAAGAGTGCCAGTGCTAGATCAGACTAAATATTTCTCTAACCCACCAAGCTGTTACCACCACTGGCCATCCAGTAAAGAATAAAAGCAGGGCAAATATAATGCTTATCTGTGTCCCAGCCTCCATCAACTTTCACCTCAGAGGACTGTCAAGAGTTTGATGTAGTATCTTCCCTTTTTGTCCTGAACTTGGATGCTACCAGTGGCACTTCATAAATTCTAGCTCTCATTCTAGTAGAGACAATGAGCAGTCAGTCTCTTTTATACCTCTCTTTACTACAGTCCTTTCTTAGACCATCTCCTAGCCTAAACTTTAAAAGTTACTTAAATTTTTGTCATGCAGAAGATACTCTGTGTCGTGATAATTCTAGTTGCTTTTCCCAACCCTCCAATCCAGCTTATACTTGAAAATATCTATTTTTTTTCCTTATCTAAAGAACACACTAAAAATTAGGTGAATCATGAATCTATATGCTTGGATAAAGTTGGTTTTCTTCTCTGTTTCTTTTTAGTACTTTATAAATTCTGATTTTAACCACTGTTGAGTGTTAAAGTCAGAAAATTCCATGAAAATACGTTAACTCCAAGAATTTGCTTATTTTAGAATTGTAGACTAGTTGGTTTGGAAGGAACCATTAAAATTTATCACATACAACCCCCCTGCAATGAGCAGGGACATCTTCAACTAGATCAGGTAACACAGAGCCCCATTCAACTTGGCCTTGAATGTTTCCAGGGGACATCTACCACCTCTCTGGGCAACTTGCTCCAGTGTCTCACCAGCTGCATCATAAAAAACATCTTCCTTATGTCTAGTCTGAATTTACCCTCTTCTGGTTTCAGACCATTACCCCTTGTTCTTTTACAACAGGTCCTGCTAAAATGTCTGTCCCCATCTTTCTTATAGACCCACTCTAAGTATGGAAAGGCTACAATAAGGTGTCCCTGGAGTCTTCTCCAGGCTGAACAATCCTGCCTTTCCTCAGTGGAGAAGTGTTCATCTTCATGGCTCTCCTCTGGAGTCCCTCCTTCAGGTTTCTGTCCTTCCTGTGCTGGGACCCAGAGCTGGATGCAGCACTGCAGGTGGGGTCTCAGCAGAGCAGAGGGGCAGAATCCCCTCCCTGGCCCTGCTGGCCGCGCTGCTTTGGATGCAGCCCAGGACACAATTGGCTTTCTGGGCTTCAAGTGTACCTTGTCAACTCATGTCCAGCTTTTCATCTACCTGCACCCCCAGGTCCTCCTTGCTGGGTTGCTCTCAGTCCATTCATCCCCCAGTCTATATTGATAATCAGCAGTTGCCCTGACTCAGGTGCTGCTGCACTTTATTAAATTAATGTCATTGATTGCAACACATCTAGAGTTTTTTTAATGGTCTTGATTACTTACTGATTGCTTAGAGCACACTTCAAAGCCTTAACTTTTGTGACTTCTTTAATATTCCTTGCTTTTTCTCTAAAATAACTTCTTTTTTTAAATTCTGGGCTATAAAGGTTCAAGGGTCCTTATATTTGTGATAATTAATAGTGAGTGTGTTAGCCTTAGAATATTCAAATAGATTTATTTTTTAATTCACCAACCTGTATAAGCTGTATAAGAAACTAAAATCTTGATGTTAAGCTTAATTATCAGTAAAATGCATCTTCCGAAATATAAACTAGTTGCAATGAAATGCTAGTAATCATTTGATAAAAGAGATCAAAAATATCTCAACTGGGTTTTGGTGGTTTCAACTATATACATTAGTGTTCTTCTTGAATATTTCAAGGTATGGTTAGGATTTCTCCATTGTATGAAAGTCCTTGTTTTTAAGCATTTCTAATTAGAAAAGATTATGATGGTCAAAGAATAGAAAATAATATTAATTGCTACTTTTAAGATTAATGTGAGGATGATATAAAGCAGTAAGTTCACTAAAATTTCAGGTGGCTAGCAATTTTTTTATTTAAGAAATGGTGGGTTTAAAATACTGTATTGAATCTCCTCTAGTACTTCAAAGTAGTTACTTTTTTTTTTCTTCTTTTAGTGAAGGAGCAAATGAAGAAAAGGGTTTGAGTGAGGTAAGTATCATTTTTTTACAAATAAGTCTTTTTTTTTTTTTACTGTGTGCAGAATAGATTTTCTTTGGGGAACAAATGCTACTTTAGAGATTTCTGAGAACTAGCTCAGGTCAGATTTCCAGCACAGGCCTGAGGGCTCTCTCCGAGCGCTAGTATTTGGCTATTCACAGCAGGGTAGAATTAGCATACTGCCTGCTACCCTTTGTAAAAACTGTTTATATTGTATTTCAGTCAGTAGGTTAGGTATGTAGAAGTATGGTATATGGGTTGTGTACCATCCAGTGACAAACTACCAGAGTGATAAAACCCCTGAAACTGCTTCTAAAAAAATAGTTTAAATCAAGTTTGTTATGAATAATTATATAATTGCAATATTTGAGGGTAAGTCTGCATGTGAGTCAGATTCCTGTTTGAAAGATTTCTTCAAGAGAATAAAAATTCAGTGAATTGTTAAATTGTAGCAGTTAAATTGTTTGACGAAGACTGTCACCTCTGAAAGACATGAAGTCTGAATAGTCAGACAGTAACATTCAACTAAACATGGAGGCAATTTAAGTACAAGAAAATTGTCATACATTGTGCAGATAAGCATTATGTCTCTGTCTCCAGCCATAGATCATGGGAGTACCCTTTTGAATTGCTGTTGAGATAAAGATGTAGTATTTGACTAGGAATATAGTCTCCCATTCCCCTAACTGAATTCTGGAAAATATTGTTTTCTATATCTATCCGTCATGCACAGGTATTAACTACACTGTGTGTTGACACACTGGAAGTAAAGGAAGAACACAGTCTGTGCCATTCGTGTGCCTAAAAAAAAGCATTTGCTTGCATCCTGTTCCTTTTTTCACAAGCCACAGTATGAATTCAGGTTTTTTCACCAATCTCCTTTGTAATTCCTGCTGTGCAGGAGCATTTTAGTGTTAGAAAAGCTTGGAGAATGCTATTTAATTAATAATTCTTCAGATGTTTAAATAGCCCTTTCTTAAGCAAACTGGGTTCAGGGAGTACAGAACCTGGATGTGTTAGGTTGAATAATAAAAATTTAAATTAATATACCTAATTAAGCCAAAGTTGGAAATATGAAGGTTTTTTTTTTTTTTCCTGGAGAAGTGTTGTCTTTAGGTTAATTTCATTGAAAGATTTTAGCTAAGATCTAGCACTTCAGGCAGTTACCTGGGTCTTGTACAGTGGTACAAGTAGTTTATCATCTCTCTTGGAGTTTAGTTAAATATCACAGGATCACTTTTGCATTTACACAGCTGCAATGTGTTGGTAGTTATATAGCAAAATAATTCTTCCAGATCTCCCTACCTCCCCCAGCTAACAAGCCCATAGCATGTAAGGGAAACTCTTGCTAGTATTCCCTAAGCACCTGGCCTTGCTGTTCATGCTATTAAATACCATCCTGTTTCTCTAATTGCAGTCTTCAAAGTCGTACATTTAATTCTTTGAGAGAGCCTTTGTATTAGCAATAACTGATAGCTATTTGTTAATATTGTTTTTGTGCCCAAGTTGTTAATTGAAAACATTATATGAAGTGTTTTCCCACCAGTGACATCTCTTTTCTGCACAGTATCTTTTCCTCTGCCTATTTGTCAGTCAGTTGCTGAACAGTAAGTTTCATGCAGTACTATGAATAGATAAAATTAGATGTCCACCCCTCAGTTCAATAATCTTATTAAATAGGAAAATCATATTATATACAGTAGCCACTAGTCATTCTGTCACAAAATGTCTAATTACATTTTTATTTCCCTGTTAAAGAGATGAGTGGGGCAACTCCACCCAGCTAATAACAGCTGCAAGTGGTACTGCTTTCAGGCAGGCAGTTTTGCATTTCTGTGTCTCATGGGGAACAACCATCAGCCAGCAGAACAGCCACTTGCCTTTAGAGGTGCCATGCAGTTCAATTTGGGTTGTTGAATCTATTGTTAAATCTATTAGTTGAGATCAGATGGACTTAATGAGAGAGAAGAGGGACTGAAGGAGGAGACTGGGCAGGAGAAAAGAGTAGAGCTGCAGGAGGGAAAGCGGTTGAGGAGGAAGGTTATATCCTGTTTTCCCTGGTTTTTTTCCAGAAGAAAAATGGTGAAATACTGTGCAAACTGAGGGTAATGGACAGTTTGGGAAGTAGGCAATTTAGCCAAGTGGGACAAGTTGAACCATTTTGTCCCTCCCATTTTAACCCCCCTCCTGTTACTCAGATTTCTGTAGTTTTTAACTAGCTTACTGCTTAGCAATTGCAAGTTGTCTAGAGCTGTCCATTTTTGTCTCAGAATTTCTTCTGTCCAACTCCATGTGTTTCAGTGAAATACTCTTACCTAAGTCCTAGCCGAATCACCACCAGCAGTCTGTCTTTATCCTTGACTGTTAAACATTTTGAACACAGTCCTGTCACTTTCTTGTTTGGACCTCCCCCTGCTGTCGAGGTCTGCAGTCACCCATCTCTCTGAAAACTTACCACGTAAGCAAATCCATGAGAAAGTGTCATTATCTCCTGTGTCAAACAATAGCTTTCTGGGAAATTGAGGGAAATGCTGATCCTGTTCCACTTTTCTCTTCCCCTATTAAAAAAGAACAGACAAAACCCCCCCAACAACTTTTCAGTCTTTTCATCGGCAAAATATTCAGCTATTTTACTGTGCTGAATATCCAGAGATTTCTTTTTTATTCCTGAGTGGTCTTGTCTTGCCTCAATCTCAAACCTAAGCATGTTAGTCTAAAGATTCCCAAACAGTGACTCCACTACAACTTCTGAAATCCAGCTCTTGATTTTTGTCTTCTGTTTCCCCAATTTGCTTCTTGCTGCTTTTGCTTTTCGATCCTCTCCCCCTCCATGTTTATGGACATGGTGTTCATGCTACTACTCCTCCTCCTACCTGTCTACCACACCCAGGACATGTAGATGTTCTTCCTTCCCAAGTGCTTACATTCTGACGGTCTCCTGCATACAGTAGAGTCCTCCAGATTACTAAGTGTCTTTTCTTACTTTGGATAAAATTAGAATCATGTGGTATTTTACTCTTTCCTTTTGCTGATTAGCATCACACCAAATAAATGTAAAAAGATGTACCATGTCATCTTCGAGCTGGCATTCTTTAATTACGATTCTTACAGACTTCCTTCTTCAAGGAAGGAAGTAGTCAAACTTAGATCCCTTGGTCTAGTCAGGCCACTTCTTCATTCTCCAGTTATTTCTCCCTTCAAATGTCTTTGATCCAAGGTGGTTTATCACCTTTTGCCAACCTCTGCTAGTCATGGAGGCCTGAGGCCTCTTCTTGGACCTCTGTAGCAAGCTGGGATGATTGATTCCACAGGTTTTCACAGCCTGTTATGATCAATTTAGTATCTGTAAGTTCCCTAACGGGCTGATGGACTAACCTCTTCCATCCCATCATGACTGTAGTATAGCCATGTGGTAGAAAGTTCTTAAGTTTTCCTTTCAGTGGAAAATGAAGGAAAAGTTTAGTATATTGTCTTGATCAAATTTTGGATTCATGAACAATGATACGAGTAATATTACACTGCTATGATGTCTTCTGTAGACCTGTAAGAGTTAGTGGTCTAGAATAGATGGTTTTAATTTTTTTAACTCTACAGGAAAGAAGTAACTTGTGTATGAAAAAGAAATTAATCATATTTGTATTCTTTTGTTCCCTCTGAAGCAAATAAGGATGTATTTGTTTGAAATGTTTGCTTTGAAATGAAGTATTCATCTTTTTTCTTGAAAGAGATTGTATTTATAAGAAAAAGATTTCTGTATTCGTCATTCTGTACTAAAAAATATCTTAAGGAGTTTTATCATTTTGTATCAATAAAGGACGAAGAAGAACATGATGAAGATGCTGATAGTGTAGAAGATGAAGCGGCTAGTAATGACAGATCTCAAATAAAGGAACGCATTGCCAAGAAATTGAAAATTGATACAAGTGAAAATGCTAAACAGCAACTTCAAGAGGAAGAAACTAAATCAGAAAGGAAAACAACTAGTCGCAGGTAAGGATTGTTTTATTTGGTTGGGTTTTTTCTTTAGATTGTTTACAGTTTTAAGATTTTCTGCTCAATTCCCGTTTTGCAGTTACAGCGTTGATAGGTGAGTGTTACATTAAAAATACTCACCCCTCCCCACCTCCAACTGTGGAACGTGAGATTGCCTATTGCTTTCATTCTTTGTCATTTCTTAGTTTTGTTTGCCAGTTTATAACAAACAGTTAACTTGCGTTTTGTTGCACTCGGCACTTATTGTTACCTTGTATGGGAGTTTTAATTTTCCCTGTGAGTTAGAAATTAAGTGTCTTTATATGTATTTGTCACTCTTTATTTTGTCTTTCTACTCAGTTGTAAGACTGAGTTTTGCAGCTTCTTTATCTGTAATCGTCCACCATTGAGACTCACAGAAAGGAGAGTCATCATCCAGTGAAGCCTGGTTTAACACAGTACTCATTCTTGCAGTGTACCTGCTGCCCAGTGACAACATTGCTAAGAAAGCAATTTGTATTAACCATTTTAATAGGTTTGAAGAGCTCTAGAAACTAAAATATTCATGGAATTTGAGAGGGAAATTCAGTGTCTTTTGTACGTCATCTTCATTATTGATTTGAGTCTAAGAATCACACCAGGTACAGTACAGAAGCCTATGCAGTTTGAGCAAATCTGGATTGGTTCCAGTCAGTTCTTTCTCAGGCTTGGGAGATGTTACTTCTAAAGTTCCTCATAATTTTATGTTTGCTGAAGAGAGGAGCCACTTAATAGCCAGAGATACATAAGAAGAGCATTTGACATCAAAGGCCCAGCACAATAACAAAAATAAGGAAACTCTAAACAAAATCTGTAATTTAAATGGGCATTAGTTTATCCTGTCATGTGATTTAATTCTAGTTAGAGGCTAGGTAACTAACTTCCCTGATTCGTCAGATTTTATGTAGTCAACAAGAGCTGTGTGGTCAGATCTGTAAACTGATGTTACTCCATTTCTTTTGGAACTATACATAAATCGCATCTCTTTGTGGAGTCATGTGTTGTGGTTTAAGCCCTGCCAGCCACCAAGCCCCACGCAGCCACTTGCTCACTGCCCCACCAGCAGGATAAGGGAGAGAATCAGAAGGATAAAAGATAGAGAACTCAGCTGAGGTAAAGACAGTTTAATAGGGAAAGCAAAAACTGCACATGCAGGCAAAAAACCACAAGGAATGGATTCACTGCTTCCCATGGGCAGGCAGGTGTTCAGCCATCTCCAGGAGAGCAGGGCCCTATCACATGTAATGGTGACTTGGGAAGACAAACACCATCACTCCAAACATCCCCCCTTTTCTGCCTTCTTCCCCCCACTGTATATACTGAACATGATGCCACATGGGCTGAAATACCTCTTTTGTCAACTGGGGTCACCTGTCCTGGCTGTGTCTCCTCCCAGCATCCCAGGCACTCCATTTCTCCTACCTTTGTGGCAGTACAAAAAGCAGAAAAGGCCTTGGCTCTATGTAAGCCCTGCTAAGCAATAACAAAAGCATCTCTGTGTTACCAACTCTGTGTTCAACACAAGTCCAAAATACAGCCCCCATGCTAGGTACAGCAAAGAAAATTAACTCCACCCCGGCTGAAACCAGCATGAAACTCAAGTTCTTGAGCACTGGTTTTCTGTTTTTCAGTGTTCCTTTCTCTCTGTAAGAGCACGTAAATTGCAGTACATGAAATACAATATCATTATTTTATGGCTATGTTAGATATAACTAGGTATTTTTTAAAAGAACATGTACAAGACATCTTGTAAAACAGATCCCCTGACTTTTCTTTCTGTTGTCTTTGAAGTTGTGCTGTGTGTTGCTTTGGGAATTGGTGGCAGTACTATCTCTGTTGTAGACACGTGGTCCACAGGAAGTCTACTGAGATCAATGAGTATGATGGATAATTTCAATCCCAAAATTTGGTTACTAGTCCTGTGGTTTAGATTGACACAAGTTTAAACTTCTTAGAGTCTCAGAGTTCCTGGTTGTGGAGAGAGACTGAACAAGTACAGTTTAGCATTACATAGCCATATCCGGTAGTGGAGGCAAGGATTCAGAAATTTGAAAAGTCTCCAAGAAAAGCTCTCTCTGAAAAAGAACCTTGAAGTATATGGCAGTCAAATAACATCTTTAGAACAGGAAAAGGCTTTGGAATCTGTGCATATTTACTACCTCCCTATCTGTCCAACTACCTGTCCACCAATCTGTTATAATTGTCACTGGAGTTTTATAAGAATGACTGCTGGAAACAAAATTGCCTAAGGTGTAATAACAAGTTTGTAGCATGAAGAGAACACAAAGCTAGAGGGTACTCCTAGGAATGAGATACTTAATGCCCAAGCTTGCATCATGTTTTAGCTCATTGTCAGAGACATTTGTATAGTCAGTCTGTAAGCTGCTGGCTCTACATGTGGTCAGTCAGTGTGCTCTGTTTGTGGTTATTGTACTCTTTCAGGGTGGTAGTTGTAATAGTATTTTAGCCAGATGGGTTATTTTAACTCAGAAGAGGGTTTTACTGGATGCATTTTTAGCAGTTGGGAGCCATAGCCTTGGGAGATACTGCTTAGTATCTCAAGTAACATAAATTTCTAGACTTACTGTTTTCCAAATAATTGTCTGCCGTCCTCTGGCGTGAAAATCAAAGGCATGATATTGTTTGTTATAAATAATGTGTTTTTACATTCAAGGTCTCTTTAGATAAAGTAAGATCAACAATATCAAGTTTCATTGTCTGAAATAGTGACTATTTTCTAAGTGTACTGGAGATGTTTGATAATATACTCGTGGGTGTTCACCACCCACTGTAGTCAAAGCCTATGTTGGCCAGAGGCAGAGATGTGGGAGGTGTAAACATCAAAGAAAAAGTTGGATGGGCTATCCATAGCTTGAGGGTAATGTCTATTGACATATCAGAGGGTGAAGAAACTTCTGATATCTATCAAAATTTCAACTCATCAGATACTTAAATGTGCTAGTAGAATAAATGAACTTCTAAGAGTATTTGTTTCAGAGTACTGTCTTTAACATGCATGACATTTTCTGCAAAACTGTATTCGTTTCTTTTAATCCGAATGCATCTGTGAGGTCTGAAGGTTGCACATCTATTTTAGAGAAACAGTATGGAAACAATAGACACCTTCTCAAGTTCACGGTACTGGGATCCAATACCACTTCTAAATGCAACCATACTTGAAGTGCTCAAATGGTGAAGTTAATTTTAGTCATTTCAGTATGCATTTTAACCTCTTATGTATGTTTTAAAAATAGTTTTATACACTTTAAAACTTTGTATTGGGTAAGATAACTTGGGAAAAAGAGTTTCCCAGTCATTCAGGCAAGTTGTTAGAGAAATTCCACAGGTCTGGGGTTTTGTATTAGAAAGCTTAAACCTAGATTGTCACTGTAGAACAGCTGTTTACATGAGGAATATATAGAGATAGAAGAAGGGTTTGCCATCATTGCATAAGTAATAAAATTTCTCAGCATCGCATTGAGTTTTTAAAATGGCAGTGGCTCGAGATGACCATCTGAAGGCTTCAGAGTAAATAATCTTCTTCTAGTCTGGTAATTAAAAATATTTCTTATACATTCCTTTTCATCCTGTAGGTGGAGCTCAGATGCTACACATTTCTCATTATCAGCTTTAAAAATTTTCAGTGCTTCTTTTTTGCACAGCATGTAGTGTGGAGTAAAATACAGTAGACTTTACAGTTTTTCACTGTACAGTCAACAAGTTCAGTTGCATCCTTGTAATGGATGTGGTATTAAATAGCAATATGAAAGAAATGCTTAAAATAGCTAAGCTCTTGAGGAAGAGAAGCTGACTTTTTCAGTAACTAACATCACTTGAATTTAATTTGGTGTCTCCTCTTGTATATTTTTCCCTTAATAATGCTATAATTAGCAGTTGAACTAAGTAACCACATTTGGTTTATAAGCTATTACTATCATAAGGGGATGAATAGTAGTAGTAGAAACCGTTAACTACTTGTAATTAATAGTAGCTGTATTGCCTCCTTTGCATTCCTGTTTTTTCTTATACCCATTTGCTTGTCATGGGTGAAATAAATCATATGTGAAGCTTTACATATTTTCTGTGCATATATATTCTTCCTTCATCCTCCAAGCAGAAACCTATAACAGTTTTCAAGGTGTAATTCCTCAGATTTAGTTTTTTGCTGAAAGACAATACAAAATAACTTGGACAAATAACTTCCATCCCCACGGTCCTTTTGTCAGTGAGGCACAATTGTAATAAAAATAGTTAATAATGCTAGGCAGGGTTTCAAGTTCATGCTAAGTCCAATTCAGATCAGGTAGTAAAAATTGAATATGGTCAAGACACCTCAACATTTTCTTACCATCTACTTGAATAAACATTGCCAAACTGAGCACACAAGTTTGCTTTTCTAAAGTGCTCTTATAGTACTGTGGTGTGGAAAAGCCAAAGGTAATTTTATGTGATCACATGGAAGTCTTTTTTAAAATACTTTTTAATCAAAACTTTTCTGTCTTTATAAATCTGCAGTTGTTATAAACGATGAGTTGGATATTTTGTATTTATAAATTAATAATTTATGTTAGAATATGTTGTTTTAAATGCATTTATTTTGCACTTGTTACCTTGTGCTTATAAGGCGGGCATTATAATGAAGAGTATTAAAATGTATATTTATATGCTTCTACTTATTTAAACTTGATCTAGCATCTCATGTTCAGCAAGCTACTTAATTGTTAATGTTGTCAGTTTCAGTGTGATGTCAATACCATATTTTAGAGCTACTTACTTTGGTATATTAAGTTTTATCTGTTTCTAAACAAACAGATATATTTGTTCACAAAATTCCTATTCTAAATTTATTAACTATACTTCTAATCCTACTAGCATTTTTTTAAACTAAGTATAACTTACTATCAGGCTTTGTTCAACAAAAGAGTTTGTCTCCTGGTTTTTCAGTTTAGCACCAGAAAATACACATTGTATGTTAATAAAACTGGCTTTTGAGGTTCTAAATAGAAGCAGTTTTTCTGACTTTGTACTTCCCTGTACCTAGAGAACTGCTGCTGTTTTCATACAGCAAATTCAGATATTCTCATAATTGTGTTTTAAGTCAAAGGAGATGATTAGATAACCCGTATATCTCATGCTATAGTTTACTGCCATTTACGCTTGTGTTGAATTCAGTGTTTGGCTACAGCTGAACAGGAAAGGCATTCAAACATAATTTTTGTAGATATCAAAAGAGTGTAGTTTGGTCCATATTTAGTCAGTGAGTGTATTCTATTCCAGTACTTAAGATACATTATTCCTAACAGTACCTCTTCCAGCTTTAGATTTTGACTTGTCTGGATTCAGCTTGTAGCCACCGAATTATTTTTTGCTGTGCCTTTTTCTGAAGTTCACTACAGCATGCTCTATTTTCTCTTAGTTCAACTACTTAAATTCTAATCAAGTCCTTTCAATAAGTGGTACAAATTGTATTCTTTCAGGCTTTCACAGTAAATTTTTTAGCATCCTCAAATTACTTTATGGTTTGGGTTGTTTTCCTTCTCCAAATTTTCAACATTCTTTAAAGCTCTTCCATCATTAATCTCTTATTAGCCTTAATAATGCTGTATACAGAGAGCAGCAATTTTTTTTTTTCTAACTTCCACCTCCCTGTTCATTCACACTTTGAACCACGGGTTGACCCTGTCAGCCCTTCTTACAGGTGTTCAGCTGTTATCACTTATATTGCTAGGGCATTCCAATTTTTTTTTCAATTGTAAATCTATGAGAAACAGTTTCTCATTTTCTCTGTCTTTTAGATCCTAGATTTTGGCAATTAGATGTCTTCGGATTTTGTTTTGTTCAGGAAGCCCAGGTTGCCTAGCAGTTCTGGTATGAGAGCTTTCTACTGTGACAGTTCGTGCAATTCACTACTAATGGATTTAGTACTGAGTTCCCTGCAGCGTGTAGGTGTATTTCTACTCAGTGGTTAACGTGCCACTGACAACTATTTTAAGCAATAACTTTGTAACCTAATTCTTGAACATGGTTTTTTGGCCTGTTTTGTGTCACTATATTTTTTTTTAAGAGTTCCTTACATGTACGTACTGGGAAGCAAGTTTTCAAGTTTTTTGGGTTGACTCTAAAATTAGCCAAGTTAGCAACCAGTCAGGAACATATACAGAGTTCTGCTAAGAAACTCTTCAACAGCATTGTATCAGAATCTATATGCTACTCTGAAACCTAAATCTCCCCTCTTTCAATTTTTTCTCAAAATGAAACTCGTACTCTAAATTTCACCAATGCCAAGTGCAAGGTGCTGCACCTGGGTCAGAGCAATCCTAAGCACAAATACAGGCTGAGCATAAAATGGATTGAGAGCAGCCCTGGGGAGAAAACTTGGGGGTGTTGGTTGACAAGAAGCTTGACATGAGCTGGAAACGTGCATTTGAAGCCCAGAAAACCAGCTGGGCTGCGTCGAGAGAAGAATGGCTAGCTGGGCGAGGGAGGTAAAACCTGTGTGAAAGATAGGGATAAACTTTTTAGCAGGGTCTGTTGCTCTAAGAATAAAAGGCAATGGTTTTAACCAAAAAAAGGGTTGATTCAGATTACCTATAACAGAGATGTTTTTTATAATGAGGATGGTAAAACGCTGAACTGATTGCTCAGAGAGGTGGTGGATGCTGCACCCATGCGGTTTGTTCAAGGTCTGGCAGGACAGAGCTCTGAGCAACTTGATCTGGTTGAAGATGTCCCTGCACACTGTAGGGACTTGGACGCAATAACTTTTAACCTTCCCTTCCAACCCAAACCATTCTAAGATTCTACCTCTTGAATCTCCTTCCAACCCAAACCATTCCCTGGTTCTGTATCTCTAAAGTGTTAAGGCTAATGCTTGTGTTTCATGGGGAAATTGTAAATGCTTTTATTTTATCAAAAATCATTAATTCTGTATGTCAAAAAAGACTTGTTCACTCTGCGTTTATTATGCTTCCTTTGTATGGGTTTTCTTTTAAAACTAGGAGACATCCTTAGTAATAAACCAGCAAAACAGCTTGTGTTGTTTAATTTTAACTTAACTTGAAGCATGCCATTTTGACAGTAAAATAATTATCCAAAGCTTTAAGCAATTTTAAACAATTGATATGTTAAATTGATAAATTTCAACTTTATGCAAAAGTAGCTATTTAATCACATATTGAAATAATTTTAAATAATACTGAATAAAATTCTAACCGATATTTCTGTAAAAGTGCAAAAACTCATACAGTGCTGAATTTCAAGAAAGGAAGTAAGCAAATCTTTGCTACTCATCCTGTTTCAATTCAGGGTATTGAAATGTTTCTCTTAAATCCTAACTTTTAGTGGCCTTTATTACGCTAAACACTCTTAGGACTGTTTCAAGTGATCTGCTTGTTGTTCTTCAGTAGTTCATAGATTTCTATTTCCGTTCTTTCACTCTTGATTTGACTTGTCGTTTGAAAAGCTCCTTGGAAAAGAACTAGGCATGTGAAATATGCTGATACATATACAGAACAGTATGGCACTATTTTAGTCTTTCTGTTTTTATGTATCTTGATTGAAGTGTTTCCAAGCAGAATTTCATTAGGTTAGTCGTTTGCCTTAGATACAGTACATCAAGAACACCAGCTGAATTAGACAATTTTTCTTGTTCATCATGTAAGTTCTTGAGAAGGTCGTAATTCAAGCATGTGAACTTGGCTGTGAAGACCTGACAAGGTTGTAGGAGATAAAATTTCTGTATTATGCAGGTAGTACCTACTTCAGTATTTTTGGTGTATATCAGGACAGTGCTCTTTCACTAGAAAAGCATTTTATGGAAATCTGGATAGGACTCAGCCCCAGTAAAGAGGCAGAGTTTGGATTATTACCTGTGAGAAAGTAGTGAAGTTATTCCATTATTTATTAATTGACTTTACAGCATAAGAATACAGAAAACATCTGCCAGTTGTCAAGATCAACACATTTTCCAGATTTTATACTGTAGTTACAGGTGCTCTGACATACAGTCCTTGCTCACATACGCCAAATTTGGCTTGTACTCAGAGTGCAAGTGGGGCACTGCCTTTGAAGAATTTTGGAGTTTATGTCAGAAATAAAGTAGACAAAATGACACGTGCCTCCAGTGGTTTGCAGATGGAACTCTCCTGAATTCTAAATACATTTAAAATTGTTATATCTGAGAGAAATGCCTTGTGTTTTATTGCTACAGCTATGATACGCAGATTTGCATGAGCTGAAGCTACCTGAAAACTTTTTTTCTCTCCTGTGATGTTAAGAACAAGCATAGACACTAACATGTGGGAATTCATTGTCTAGGTATCACAAACAGTGGGAATGGAAGTAACCTGAAAAAGGAACTTATTTTTATGTATTCTTTTAAAACGCAGTTTGGTTGAGTGCGTGTGTGATTAATGTAGTAGCTGTTTTAAGCGTCTGCTTTTCAAAAAATATAAATATTTAAACTTTCACCTATTTGTAATTTGTAATTTGAACTTTTTGTTTGTTTTTGTTTGGGGGTTCTTTGGCTTCTGTGAAGATGTCTTTATACACTAGATCCCCAGAAAAATAATGTTAGGTACTTTTACGGTGCCTTGCTTGATCTTGACTACGGCTAATGTTAAACTAGAGAATCGCACGCACGCACTAATCACTAGAGATGTAAAGAGAAAAAGGGAAGAGATTTTGTTCTATGCACTTCAAGTGTCTGAAAGGAGAAATGTTTTCAGAGTATTTTAGTTCAGTATTGATACCGTAATTTTGTAGTTATATCATACACAGTCACCCACAGGTAATATATTCTTACAGTCATACTTCCCTACATGACAGATATTTATTTTGATAGGTTTCTGCATTAATTCATGTGTATTTTGTATGCTTTTGAGTGACTTGTCATAGCATATAAATTCAATAAGGATTTGAAACGAAATTGTTAATTTGTAAATTGCCATTTATCCGCAGTCATATGGAAATTGATTACTTCTGCAAATGTTTGCATGACTCAATAATTCCAGTGAAACTATTAATGTCAACAAAAATTCATAAATAAGCCTGAGAACCAATGAAGTTTTTTAGGACTGGAATTTGTTGATCATCTTATGGTATGAGAAAAGAGGAGAGAAAGGAATATTTTGTCTGAAATGACAGAAAAAATCCTTACACTTGGAATTGAGTAACTTTTTTTTGAAGACTGTCTCAAGGGATTTTCGTCTTCTGTTCCTGTCTACTTGGCCTCCTTTTCTTGCCAGTTTTTACACAACTAGAGTGTTACAGTTGCTTGTGGAGTTCTCTATAAAATAGATTGCTTATGCAACCTCAGTAAATCAAATAAAAAAAAGTCAGCTACAAAATTAGAGCCAGAAGTAAGCTGTCACAGACAAGAGACTTCTAAGCAAGTTTTAGTGCTGTAGAAGGTGGGCATGACCTTCTGTCCACAGCATACTGTATAAAAGATATCAGTCTTACAGTGAAATGGGAGCAGCCTCTTGCTGGGACTAGAACTTTGAATGATATTTACTCTTGTTTTAATTTTTATATGTTTTATCAAGTCATTTTGTTATTAGTTTTTTTCTCATCTTCTCTGCTAACACGTAATTGATATTTTCTTTTTGTTTTACATACTTCTTTTCCTCAGTGCATGAGGGATCACTCATTTCAGTCTATTTTTCTGTAAGGATAGTAATAATATTTGGTTTAGCTAAGTGTAATGTTTCATATTTTAGCCATTTTTCTTTAATATATTCCTAAATTATTTTTTGACTGATGATATTCTCTGTGTAATTGTTTAAGAAACTGAAAACTATTACCTTCTTTTCCTTTGGTGAAAATGAATTCTTAACTTACCTGTAAGTTTAAGAAACTAGTGTGTGTTTCTTTTAATTTGCATTTTTGTATTTTGTTCAAGAAACTCAGTATTTCAGACACATATTACTGACATACAAGAAACAAAGATTCGGAATTGGTTTTAGAAATACATTTATTTTCTGAATAAGACTGTTTTCTTAGTGCTAAGGATTGCATGATCCACTTATTCTTTTCAAAATAATGTAAATTTTTCTGCCTTCTTTACCTTAATAACATTCATTGTAAAGAAAAAATAATCCCAGACATACTCTTTGTAGAGTTAATGATTGGCAGTAACTTAAAAGCAGACTATATTATATTAAACACAAGCCCAGATTGTTTGGGCACAAAACCCAGAATCCCTGCACTGAGATTTTTCTTGGCTGAGCATCAAAGCGTATTAATAGGTATAGTGTTAGGCTGGGACAAAGACGGGATTGTTACTGTGGTATATTTCATCCTGCTGCTACTTGGCAAGACTCAGTGTATTTTTAGGTGAAGTTTGTGTGTGCATTTGTCTAGTCACCTGGAAAAAAAGGATGCGTATATGACCCATGAAAATGCAGTTAGTGTGATGGAAGGTGAGAACGTGTAATCCTTATTATACAGTGAATTGTTAGCACTATATAGTGGGTAAGATACCATTTCAAAGAGTTGGAGTGTTCTCAGTTGTTTAGCTGCACATGATTTTTTTTTCCTTCTAACATAACAAGATGGATTTAGTAGTGGTATAGCCATGTACTTTTTAATTGCTAGATGTTCATGCTCCATTTCCTTTCTTTGTTTCAACAGAGTTGAGTAGCATGGGAAGAAACTTTTTGAGGGTTTTCTTTGTATTATAGAATGTATTTTCTGTAAATATGAGTGGTATATCTTGAAGTGGTGCTGTAATGAAAGATGACTGCAGTATGTTCAAACATTTTCTTTAAACATCACACCTGCTGTTTAACTCTAGACAGTCAGTCCATTTTACAATTCAATATTTTTATTATTTTTGCATGCCTTCCTAGAGAGCCAAATAGGTAATAAGTATTTTTGATACAGTGTAGAACAAGTGATGTTGGTTATCAGATTCTGGTTGTGGAATCTTTATAATGAGTAATCGTTTGTAAATAAAAAGAAGGGAATTCAATTATTGTCTAAAAAGTTGTTGTGTTACATTTCTGATAATTAGTAGTTAATAGTAGTTGATCATTTGATAATAGTGAAACAAAATAAATCAGACAACTTTGTTAGCTGACTCACAGAATGGGTAGGGTTGGAGGGGTTGAATAAAATCTGTGTCAACATAAATAAAGGCAACCCAACTTGAATCCTTATAAGGGTATATCTTTTTCTAATGAGAAGAAGCTGTTTATCTAATGAAAGTGGAAAACATCCAAAAAGCCTGAACCTTGAGAGGATAAGGCAGAAAAGGATGTTCAGATAATTGCATCCAGTGTTTTACCTAATAAAGCACACAAGACTCTTAAATTCTTTTATCTCATTCTTACAGTTTGTCTCTGTCTTACATTTCTATGGTGGAAAAAAATTCCATTTTAATTTAGAGAATATACCCCACAAAACTTTTCTTTGGTAAGTGCTTTTCTTATTAAGTAAATAAAAATGCTGCTGCTTTTCAGTCTGCCTTTTGGCTTTCCTTGGACCCTTTTTCTCTCATCTGCTAGCCTTCTGTTAGCATATCTTCATTTGAAAATTGTACCAAATCTCTCTTGGACTTTGATGCATCGAGTACATTGAGCATTAACCTTGTTTTGTGGCATTTTCCCCAGCTTTTGTTATGTGTCAGCTTCATCAGACAGTATGCTGTATTTTTCTTCCTTCACACAAGATAGTTTGTTAGTCTATGTCCTCAAGTAGTAGAAATATTTTGTTCATGGCTCTATGTTACAGTTTTCTGTTATTTTTGCTCAAGAGCACTTTATCAATCTCAGGCATATAATTATCTGAGTTATCTTTTCTCATTGTAAAGAGTGATACACCACTACTGTTTCCCCTTCTTCTTTCATCCCCTGGGTCTCTAGATTTTTCCTCCCATTTTATTCACAACCAGTGTTCCAAAAATCTCTATAAGCGTCTTTTAAAAGACACTTGGAAGCAAATTGCATGACCATGTTGCCTTTTTTTTTTTTTCTCTGACACTTATTTTTAGTTGCTTTTCTTTCTGTTTTGGGATAATTCAAGAAGACAGAAAAATATGTCATCCTCAGATATCATATCTTGCTTTCTCTGATATATGAACAGAAAGAGCTATCAAATCTTTTTTTTCCCCTCTCTACATTGTAAGTACTTTTCCTTTTTTTTTTTAGGTTTTAATCCCTAACATAATAATAATGTAGGGGGTTTCTGTATATGCTCGAAGATGAATGTCTGTATAACTTCAGCTGCGTCTGTTGTCATAAATAAATGGACAATGGTCGTTTAACAAATAGTTTTCTATGTAAAAATAACATCTGAGGCCAAGTTAAGACTTTTTTTTCCTGTTTGGTACCGTTTTTTGCTTTGGGCCTTTGGCAGCAAATTAGGAATAGCCTGTTTCACCCTTTGTTCTGTACAGGTGTTTATTCTTTGTATTTTCTTGGACCTTGAGTATAAAATTAAAGATAGTGGTAAAATCAAAGTATCAAACCAAGTAGCATATGTTTATAGCATCTTTTTAAGTAACATTTTTATTAGAAAGTAGTGTGGGGGTTTTTTGTCTTTTAGTATGTTAAAAGTTGTAAATATGTGTGTCTATGAATGAACACCCAACAGAAAACTCTTTGGTGAATTCATGTAGTTTCTCCTTATTCTGTTGGAGATTACTATGGTCTTAAACCCAAGATACCTTTACTAATAACTGGACTGGGTATTGCTAGTTTTTGTAGAGCATGGCATTTAGTAGAGACTGCCTTTATTACTAAGAAGGTGTAAAAGGTCTGGACTAATGGTACAGAATTACTGTTACTCTGAGGGGTTATTAGGATATTACAGCATCTGGCCTGAGATAAGAACTCTGGTAATACAAGTAGCACTGTTAATGGCAGTGGGACCTGCAGTTCAAAATACACAATTTCAATGGAGCTGGCTATAGCACGTGAATTTTCATTTTACAGTTTGCAGCTTTCCCTATGAAATGTTTTCTAGTTCTCCTGGGTTTCAGAGTTCTGAGATTAGTGCCACTCTCCCTTCACTTTCCAGTAAATCAGGGAATGCTTTGAGGCATCAGAGAGATAGCGACCATAAAAGTGAGCAGGAGAGAATAATGTAGAATGCTGCCGTGCTTTATTATTCTTGTCCACTCATTTCTCGCTAAGGGATATTACAAAAGAAAGACATATTGCTGTAATGGTTAGTCAGAGGTCAGTCTGACTTTTAGTGGATTTTGTGCATTGCTACAGAAATGTGGCTTAACTGTCTGCAAAGAGAACTCAGTTTTAAAAGTTGTATAAACTATGTTACTTCAATGTAGAATGAAAGTTTTAGAATTATGCCCACCCTATCAAATGACATGTGGAGACACCCTGTGTGTTCTTGCACATGTTCTTAGAGCAGCGGAGTTGACCATTTGGGACCACATGATGGTGTGTGGAGTCAGTGTGGTTTACTGAGTCCTGCAAAATCTGGGCTGTGCACAGCTGTTTCTCCATAGCGTCTGTAGACCTCCAGAATGCAGAAGATACTGAGACACACTCACCTTTGAGAAGTGAGGTGGAGAGGCAATTAACAAAACCAACCTACCAAAAAAATGAATTCATTATTAAAAAATAAACAAAAAAAACCCCACAAAATACACAACAATGTAATTCTTACCTCTATTTCCATTAGTTCTCATTTTGGCTCATTGTGCACCAGAAAATCTGTGATCCTCTTGGTAAGAAGATTAATACACATTGTTTGACAACTTCCCAAGTTAGAGAACAGCAAAGCATACCATAGTCACAGTTGGATAATTTCACAATAAAATCACTTTTTAATGAGAAGTGTATCAGCAGTACAGGCCTTTTGAAGTTCTTCTTAAGTTTGGCTGATAAGCAGCCATACTGAGCTCATTGATGGAAAAGCATTATTTGCTGAACAAGCCTCATGCTTAAGACTGGAAGTCATTGTTACGTCATTTCTTGGTTAATTGGCTGCACCTGTGATTTGTTAACAGCTCTAATCCAGTGGTCTCTGAACCACGTGTGGAAAGGTCAGCAGGAGAGAGTCTGGTGCACTGTGAAACATTGTTAGATGTAATCTTAGTTTGGCAACCTGTCATGCTTGTTAAATCCAGATTGTCACTTTTCAGCACATGATGTGAGCTTCTCAAAATGAAAATGGTGCAGATGATAAAGGAAATAAAGTCTGTGGTTCATTTCTTTTAAGGCAATGCTTCGTTAAGAACATACACATTTTTTAAAGAATGTATCAATTTGTAGGTCTGTCTCTTGTAGTGAAAAATTCTTTACAACTTTGTTCTTAAAGTTGGAATTTGTTGTATTTTTTAAAATATGAGTGTAAAATTAATATGAATCCAGTGAAATATGTCTAGATATCTTTATGTACACATGCATACAAGTGTATTTGTTGGTATTTAGCTCTCCCTTCCATGTCGGAGAGTTTGGGTCCTCAGCATTCTCAGGTGCTTATCATTGTGCTGCTTTTTATCATGTAATCCTATCTGGGGAGACTGAATTTTCAGTATAGTTATTATATAATGAGTAATTATATTGGTGCTATTTATATACATAAACTATCTTGTAACTCTAGTGTGCTTTTCAGCTAGTTAAGTAGTTTGAGTCTTGCAATAAATCTGGAAAATACTTTCTACGTATGTTGATACTGTACCTGAATTTTGAAAGTTCATCTGAGTGTCTTGGGCAATTGAATTTGCCTTTGTCTTTTTTGTACATTGTGTATAAAAAGCAAGTTGCTAGATTTATTTAAACAATTTGAATAAGTTTACTTAACTGAAACATCTCTTGTAACATTCTTTATTAAATAGGAATAATCTTGCTAAAAGTTATGATACCAGGGAATCAAAAAATTGTAGGGTAGTTTGGAAAGGACTTACAAAGGTCACCTAATCTAACACTCTGCAGTGGACATGGATATCTTCCAGCATATTATTTTGCTCAGACCCCTGTCCAATTTGACCTTGAATGAACCCCAGGGATGGGATATCCGCCACATTTGTGGGCAACCTGTTCCAGTGTTTCACCACCCCCAGTGTAAAAAAAGTCTTCCTTACATCTAGTCTGAAGCTACACTCTTTTAGTTTAAATCCATTACCCCTATCCCAACAGGTCCTGCTATAAAAAGACTATCTCCATCTTCCTTGTAGCCTCCTGAAAGGTTGCAGTAAGGTTACCCCAGAGCCTTCTCTTCTCTAGGCTGAGCAACCTCAACTCTTTAAGCCTTTTGTCATTGGATAGATATTTCAATCCTCTGATCATTTTCATGGGTCTCTTCTGGACCTGCTCCAACAGGTCCGTGTCCTTCCTGCTGGGACCCCAGAGCTGGATGCAGCACTGCAGGTGGGGTCTGAGCAGAGCAGAGGGGCAGAATCCCCTCCCTGGCCCTGCTGGGCACACTGCTTTGGATGCAGCCCAGGATATGGTTGTTTGGGCTGCAATGGCTTGTTGCCAGCTCATGCTCAGCATTTTATCCAGCACAACTCCAAGTCGGTCCTATCAGGCTACTCTCATGACATCTTGCAGCACAGGAATCATGTTTTTTCAGGAAAGGGTATAAGTTGGTATGGTTTTCGTGATTGAATTAACATTTGAATATTGATTGTGAGATTGTAACATCTACTTTGGAAGCTGTTGGTTGTATATGCAATGGAGAGTGTTTCTGAATGCATGTGGATTAAATACTAACCTAGTACAGTGCCCATGTTTTATTTTTTCCCAAATAATTCCTCAAGAAATAGTAGTGACTTTATGTATAGTATGTCATTGTCACAGAAATGGCATTATGGTAGTATTCTCATTTTAAGTATATGCATGCTGTAATTCACTGTAATGCGATAGATGAGAGTGAGTGAAGTATTTATGCCACTTTCATTGTGGTAGAGGACAGGGTTCAAGCTAATTTTATAGATATATTTTCCCTCTGTAAGATAGCATTCTCAAACAAGTAGGTTGTGTGGCTGTTTCAGTGACTAGCACACAAAATGGAAAAAAACAACTTTTAGTGTGAATTGAGGTCAGCAGTTGAATAATCACCTCCAGAAAAGAGGATGGACTTAATATGTCCAGCTTATTTTGAACTCCAATTTTGTATTCTTATTTTTTAAAATTTTCATTTTTAATGCATATTATCTGTGAAACACTCAAACTTACAGCTTCTTCAAGATTTACTGGGATATTAATTACAATGTACTTTGGAGTATTCTGATGAAATATGTTATATTTATAATGAAAATATGATGCAGGTTTCAGATTATTTCATAGATGCTTTATGTGCTGGTTTTTTTCTTACAATTCAACACTGAGCAATTTCGTGTTCATTCACAGTAGCGTAAGACAAAAAGTTACCGAACTATTTCTTAGGTATGTTCAGGTTGCTAGCTATTTTGATTAGAAAATAAGGAAATTAGCCATTCTGTTAAAATGTCCAAAGAAAACCAGATCTCTTCAGCCATCTAAAATGTGAAATTGTTTATCAGCATTATGTATGAAGTTAAAGTTACTGAGTTAACGTTACCTTTCATCAACGAAGTATGTTTTTCTCATCGAAGAAAATAAGTGCTTAAATGAAAAATAAACCTTCATCTACTTAAAATAGCTGTGATTTTATGTCGTGCTATCCCTTCTATGTCATAGTGAGGATAATATCTTCACAGTAATTGTTTTTAGTGGAAAAAGTAATTGAATTATATTTGACAATAATCTTGAATTTGTTTTAAAGTGTAAAAATTGAATTAAAAACAAATTTTTATTTTTAAAAACAAGTGCATGATCCAGTGAAAACATTTTAATTGAAGCTGTTGGATTTTTTAATAACACCTCTGCCCAGAAAAAAGAGTTGTAGTAGGTGGAATGTTAGTAGATTTTAGGGCATTATTAAGGCACCTTCCTGTATAGCTGAATGTAAGCATCTTTGAAAAAAATACTTACCCCTACCAAGAAAACAGTATTAATATTGCTTTTTGTATTAATAAAAATTCAGTGATACTTTTCAAGGCTTATTGTCTGTTACAATCTGATTTTTGTTTGGCGAATCTTTAACAAAAATTATCCAAATAATATGACCATCCTTAATCAGAGACAATTCTTTAATCATGTGATCTATAGCCCTCTCCAGGTCTCTCAAATCCTGTCTAATTTGTATGGTTAGAGGTTTCTCCTGTGAAACAGACAAAAATAAATAGCTTAACTTGTTCAAAGGCATAAAAATACTTCTATTTTGCATCTGCAGTCTGTCCATGGCAGATGTGTTATTATAAGGTTATAGCAAGGTTTTAGAGTTGTAGTGGTAGCCATTTTCTGATGGTAAATTTAAAGGATTAAGCAGATCTTTTCAAAACACTGTCATCAGTAAGGTGGTAGAATACTGGTGAGGGAAAAATGCATTCATGGGTGTCTTTTTTCATTCAAGCATTTCCTCCACAAATTTACTGCCCAGTAACCTTTAGGCTCATTGTTGTTTTTTTTTCATTGACTGATGAAATGGTGGTTGCAGGCTGTTGGCAGAAGAGGATGGTTTTGAATGGTGGCTATTGTTCTATTAACATTAGAACCCTCTGGCTAGAGGATCAGCAAGAATGCCTGCTAAGATTAAGTGACAATGTTGTCTCCTGATCATGGAAATAAGTTGCTGATAAACTATGACAGTACAAAAAGCCCTAAGGACTCAGGGTGGGAAAAGCTGTATTAAACTTCATATATTGCTCAGCAGAATTCTCACTTGCTAGCCAATTTGTCCACTAGTATCTGTTAGGAAGTAGGAATAAACCTTACATATTTGTCCTGTGTAGATTTATAAAATAATTCTTGAAACAATTACAAATCATGAGGTTCTATTTCTGTCTCTCTACTTTCATGTTACTATTTTGATACTAGAACATTCAAGGCATTATCTAACCCTTACAAGGAGTTATGTAGTGTTTATTAAATAAACGTATTTCCAGTGCTCTTACTGAAATTTATATCCTAAAATGCTAAATAGTATGTGCCTATTTCATACCCTCATATCTTTGAGTATTTCTTACATTTGGGCTAACTGTAGGTAAGCATTGGTGCCGTAATTGTTTGTTCAGGCTCTGCGAGCCTACTCCGAAAGATACTCAGCTTTATTTAAATGCATTTGTGACAAGTGATATTTGTGATTCATATAATTACAATACAAATGCATGCTCCAAAATACCTTGGGTTTAAAATGTTCTGTCGTTCTTGAAATATTTTAATATGTACAGAAGTTTGGAATTCTCAAAGAGAATTCATCTTTACAGTATTTCATCTTTACAGCAATGTAAGATGTATGCTTTTAGAAATTTTGTAGCATATGTTGAAACTTTTAATTTAGAATTACAGAATTACTGAGGTTGGAAAAAACATTAAGATCAGTAAATCCAAATATAAGCAGGACACTCCCAAGTGTGCACCACTAAACCATGTCCCTAAGTGCCAGTTCTACATGTCTTGTCCATAAATACAGTGATGGTGTGGAAAGTGAAATTCTTAGGAAGTAAGATTTAAATGTAATTTTAAAATATATATTTCTAGGATTCATATGTATTTGAGGAAGAAATTATGGGAAATGTTATTTTATTTCTTTTTTTTTCATGTCTCCAGTGATGATTTTTATGTTTATCAAGTTGGTGAGGTTATCCCTTGCTCTGAGATCCAAACAATGCAAATTGTAGTCTATACAAGTGGAGTGAAATTATCTGGTTTAGAGCACTTGCAGATGAATGTGTTCTAGAGCTTCCATGGTTCCAAATATGCTGGATAACTTACAGTATTACTGGAATATCAGGACCCAGTCTTAAAGTGTGGGGTTGCACACATTTATTTTATTAAATAATAAGAATTGTTCAGACTTGTACCGGAAGGTTCAAGTCATTTTTTCTGGTTTTTCTCCCTCTATTAAAATTATTTTTACTGGCTTAAGTTAAGCACCTTGAAACTTACTTGAGCTTTATCAGGTTTTTTTATTATTTCATTTTCTGGAAAATGAGTGCATCCTCATGGGGCATATACTTTGCTGTAATAGTGGTCTGTTGTAGACTAAGTCTCTGTTCTGTGCATAATCTTTTAATTCCCTTTAGCTGTGCAGAAGGAAGCTCTTGATACAGCCTTGCTTTGACTTTCAAGAGTAATCTGAATGCAGTACTGAATAAAATACTATTTTCTCATTTATGTTACCAAAATGATATCACCCCTTCCTTCTTTGCTCAAAGAGGGGAGAAGGTCTGTCCTGTGGCCCAAAGCTGAACACACAGGATTTGAAGTGTGGCCTCACCAGTGCCCAGTACAGGGGGAAAATCACTGCTCTGGTCCTGCTGGCCACACCATTGCTGATCCAGGCCAGGATGCCATTTGCCCTCTTGGCCACCTGGGCACACCCTGTTCAGCTGCTGTCACCAGCACTCCCAGGTCCTTTTCCTGTGGGCCCTTTCCAGCCACTCTGCCCCAGCCTGTGGCACTGCCTGGGGTTGTTGTGATCCAAGGGCAGGACCTGGCACTGGGCCTTGTTGAACCTCACACCATCGGCCTCAGCCCATGATCCAGCCTGTCCAGATCCCTCTGCAGAGCCTTCCTGCCCTCCAGCAGATCAGCGCTCCCACCCAGCTTGGTCTTGTCTGCAAATTTACTGAGGTTGCAGTTGATAGGATCATAGAATTTTTTAGGTTGGGGAAGACTATTAAGATCCCTGGACCAAACTGTAAAGTTAACACTGCCACATTCACCACTAAACCATGTCCCTAAGGGCCACATCTACCCCCAGTGTGAAGGAGCACAGGTCCTTCAAGGAGCAGCTGAGGGAACTGGGGTTCTTTAGCCTGGAGAAAAGAAGGCTCATGAGAGACTTTATTGCTCTCTGCAACCAACTGAAAGGAGGTTGTAGTGAGGTAGGTGGCAGTCTTTTCTCCCACATAACCAGAACAGGACAAGAGCAAATGACCTCAAGTTGCACCAGGAGAGGTTTAGACTGGTTATTAGAAAAAATTCCTTCACCAGTACAGTTGTGGACCAGAAAATTGGTGAAGATATTTTCAAGATATATGTAGATGTGGTGCTTAGGGACGTGGTTTAGTGCTGAACTTGGCATTTGCTGAGTTAACAGTTGAACTCAATGATCTTGAAGGTCCACTGCAACCTAAGAAATTCTAGAATTTCATTATCTGCCCAGAGAATCTCTCAAAAACAGAAATTATGGGTGCTCTAACCTGTTTTCCACAAATCTCTAGGTTCTTACGTCAACAGACGACAAGACTTAAGAGTTATGAAAACCTCTGTGTATCAGCTGAGATTCTTCATATGAGGTATCATCTGCAAGGGCAGGGTCTGTCATTTTAAGCCTTGCTAAATAATGCATGCTGTCCACACCAATCAAAATTTTTCTCATAGACAGGCTCCATTCCTTTCTGGGACAAAAGATTTGGTGTCATACCATTCTGTACTAGACAAGAGATTTGGTCCTATTGTTTCCAAGTGCTTTTCTCCCTTTTCTAAATATGCTCCTTTGCAGTTTCTTTTCATGCTTAATTTCAGTCACAGTGATATTAGTTTACTGTCTGAAGCCTTATATTTGCGGAAAGAAAATATACAGAAGGAAAAAACTTGTATTTAAAATGAGTACTTAAAAGGAGTTATGAAAGACTGTTGTTCCAAGTGTGTGTTAGGGAACTCTCCTTAGTAATAGTTTTAGCTGTTGGAGTTCCTATTTCACAGTGTAACAGTGTATTTCATATCTTATACATATTTCATGGCAGCATTGATGTAAAGAGTGAAAAAATCTTACTGTTGCATTCTTAGGAATCTAAAGGAAATAGGTACTCTGTTGTTCAAGAAGTGCTTGGACAACACTCTTGGGTACATGGTGTAATTTTTGGGGTTGTCCTGTGTAAGGCCAGGAGTTGGGACTTTGATAATCCTTGTGGGTTCCTTACTTTGTTTTTTAAAAACAAACCTTTTTCACTGTTAAAAGGATGATGTAAAAGATATCCAATTATGGGGACTTCCTAGTAGTACAAAGTCACTGCATTAAGTAATAATCACATGTATTTCTTTCCTCTGAGTCTTATGGCTGTATGCTAAAGGGTATGTTCTCTCAGTGTAGATACACAGAAGCATAACAGATAAACCCAGCAAATGCCATAAACTAGCTTAGTGATTATGAATATTTAAAGCATACAAACCTGAAAAATAGAGAGGTGACCAGATTACCTAGCAAAAATTAAAACTTATTTGGTAATTCCAAATGATCATCAGCAGGTTTGCAGGATTAATTTACCAATCTCTTTTCTATTACTTGCTTCCCCTATATCCCCCGCTCCTGGTTGTGCATTTTTACTACTTACCATCCACACCTGTTCTAGCCCTCATCAGAATAGCACTGACTTATTTCACTTTCCTATAAGAAAGGTAACTGAGCAAAAGCCTAAACTAGATGTCCTGGTAGATGAAGGAAGAGCAATTTAGGAAGGAAAGTAGTGCAATACCTTTTGTTTTCAGTGTCAGCAAACTGTTAAAACAGCTGGGCTGTTCATAAGAACTTCATCTGTGCATGCTGCTAAATCTCAGATGGTTTCTTTAGAATTTCAGTGTTAGTTTCCAGCTGTCCAACTGTATTGTAACACATTCAGTATTTTCCTGTTTTTTGATCTTTTCCTTTCCATGGAATTATTCCATTCGTTAGTTACAGGTAGACTTGTTACTTAATTGTGAATGAGAAATGTGGACTGTTGTGATGTTACGGTAGAAAATATTCTTTGAAAAAATATGAAACCAAAAAATCCAAGTTTTTTGGTACAGGAACCCCTAACTTAAGATCTATGGTTTTCTCTCCCTACTGTGTCTGCCAGTCTTGCAGTAGTCAGATACAATAGCATGTCCAGGGAAAGGCAAGAGACCTCAGTTTCTCAATGGGAAGAAAGTGTATGTGTGAATAATATATCTGTTATTTTAAAAATTATGTCCTTATTGCCTTTAGGATTTGAGGTGCATACTTTAAGAATCTCAGTCCGTATATTCTTTTCCAGCATGTTGCCAATAACAGTTTTCTATCTCAGTATGAATGAAAGAGTGCATCAGTGATGCTTGTACAGTCAATATTTTACCACTTCTTCCACTAGTACCATTCTCTCAATGGTGAGGAGAATAGCCTAATGCAGAACAGCAAATTTCTTCCTATTTCCTTGGGAATTTACATGCTGAATTCAAATACATGATAATATTCTTTCTCTTCCTCAAATGTGTTTTCAAGGGTTTAGATGGTATTGTTTCTGTTTACATTGTTAGGTTCAGATAGACTCAACATAAGTTGAAAAAGAGCAATTTTTCTTAAGTTGATTTCCCTCTCTCCCTGGAACTTTTTGAAAGAAGGCTAGAGAAATTACTAATTACTTCAAAGTTGTATTTTCTTTTCTGTAGCATATGTATTGCTATAGTAATCTGCCATTGTGAGATCTTGTTAGCCTGTTTTTCAAATCTGCATAGTTTATTTCTTGCCTAGCTTTTTCTCTTTCCTTTTTTTTCTGTCTGATCTGCTTTGATGTCATGTTGAGCACTGTCACAAATTGGGTTGGGTTTTTTTTCTTTCTTGTGTCCTCTCCAGTTGGTGATAAGTTATTATCCATTGCTTAAACTGATTTGAGATTTTAAATGTATGCTACCACAAATTATAAATATTTCCAGTGTTTTGATTTTCAAGTTTTATTTTTCTTATAGCAGGAACTTCAAAACCTGATTTGTTTCGTATTGATTTCTTGCAAAATATGCCAAAATGGAATTCATGTGCACCCTATGCTCTTTTCAGGCTTTAAGTGCTTCTAACTATCTGAAACAGGAAAAAAATTCCATAATGTTAAATGAACCATACAATGCCTTCAGACTCACTCTCTGCATAAGGGTTTAGGGTTACATAAACCTTTTGCCAACCCATCACTGAAACTTCATTTTTGTCATGGCTCTCATAAGAGTGATGGATTCCATGATTTTCATGTTTTTTAAAAAATATCTATGACTTTTGACATTGTGGTTTTTTGCATGTGTGTGGGAGGATGTGATGGTAAACAGTTCGAACCATTTACAGTGAGAACTTTCAGAGCTGCCAAGTTAAGCTTTGAGCTCCATGGGAAGCAAGTGGAGAACAGGAGCTCAGCAGCAGTTCTGCCGTGACACACAGGATTAGGCATGCGAACTCTCAGTGAGAAACTTCTGCTTCTTCAAGAGGTAGTTAGGCATCCACTTCCTCAGGAGGGTGGGGGGTTTTTTTTATACCGTGATTTACAAAGGTCAATAACTAGTGATTGCTGTTTGAGATCATGTTGTGGTTTTCAGACTGAACTCCACTCTGCTTTTTGAGGGTTTTTTGCCTTTTTTGGTGGAGTAGAGTACTTGAACCTCTTGGTGTAAAAAAACATGGCTTGCAACAATTTGCACTGCACTGCTGTAGTCTTTAACTTCATCTCATGCTCTTAGCTTTTAAAAAATGTCTGAGGAAGAGCTCCACACATGGTTGTTGATTATCAACAATTGAATCAATTTCAATAAATGCTGGTTTATGTTTTTCTTCAAAAATATGATAAATTAGAATAGCAGAAGCACTCAGTTTGTGGATTTTGTGGTTCCTGAATTTGACTGAGATTAGGGTTTGCAAATAACTTCAGGGACATAAATTAAAACTGCATTGGATTAAATAACAGTTTAGAAATTCAATCTATTTTTACCTTAAATGCCTCCATATTTTCCACTTGTCTATATACATGTTATAGTGCTTCATAACTTGATACCTAGCAGATTTTTGGATGACAGACTGGCTTTCAAAAGCAAGCAAAAAACAACAGGCAACTAAGCTTTATACTACAGATTGGTCTTGTATCAGGAGAAGTGTATGACACTCATGTATGAAGTGTTCATGTTAAACCCTGTTTGCTTAAATGCCTTTGTTAAACACCTGTGGTACTTCATGATCTGTCTCGATCTAAACTTATGATTGAAAAGCGATGCAAAACCAGTTATCCTTAATCAAGAGGTATTTCAATCCATGCATGCTTTCTCCTAATGAAGAAGTCCATTTTGGGGTTTTTGTCTGTTAGTCTAGGTAAACTGAGTTTTGCAGCTGTGTTGTACCGCAGAGTACGGGGACCTTAGGTCAGACAAGCTCCTACTTAATAGACCCAAAGTATTGAGGCATCATGTACTTTCAGATGTCCAGCAGTCCTGTTTGTCTCAGAGATATGACTACATGCAGGAATATTTCTTCCATCAAATATGTCAGATTTGTGGAGAAGAGTATAGAATGTTTGCTGCAGCTCTCTTTGTACCTCAAGTTGCTGCAGGAGCAGCCTTGAAACAATTGGATCAATTAGGCTGTTGGCTAAGTAAGAACTCTCATGCCATTTCTCTTGCATTGAGCAATTTGTTAACAGATGTTCAAAGTGCAAGACATGCAACTTTGCAAAACAGAGCAGCAATAGATTTCCTTTTGTTAGTGCATGGACATGGATGCAAAGATTTTGATGGAATGTGTTGCAAAAACCTTTCTGACCATTCGGTATCAATACACAAGAGCATTCAACAATTAGAAAAAGGTATCATCAAACTCAAAGTTGAAAGAGGATCATGGTTGGATGATTTGTTTGATTGGTTGAGCCTCGCTCCGTTGTGGAGGGAGCTTCTGAGAGTGGGAATGTATGTTTTGATTGTCATTATAGTCATGACGGTACTTGTACCTTGTCTACTTCAGTGTATCCGACAATGGTTTAACAAAGCAGTTAAAGCAGTGTTCATGGTTCAAACAGGAGGGGGAGATGTTGGAACCCTGAGTTCAGAGAATTCCAGTCTTTCAGTGCTGACAGGCAATGATCCTCAGAAGCACACTGCATTTGACCTGAGGCCTTGGGAAAAGCTTCCCAAATTATGTGATAACACTGAGGTTGTTGCTGTGTAATTAAAGTTATATCACTGAGTAGAATATGTAGAGATGTAGAGAAATTAGGTTTATGGGATATAGTAAAAATATGGAGGATTTTGGGTGTAGGTTAGTTCTTCTTCTTTCCTCCTCCTTTTTCACAAATCTGAGTGTTCTGGTATTGGTTCAAAAAACCCACAGTGTGGAACATGAATGTTTAGTTACTGGATTATAAGTAAAAATAAATTAGTTGGCATTCCATAATTGGATAGATTGGACTTTAAAAGACCTTGGAAGGTAGCACTTGGGGGGCCATTTTCACCTTGTTAACTTAGAGGCACACTCTGTGCAGCTGTACTATAGATAAGAAATAATAAACATCTGAATCCGAAGATAAACTCTGTGTCCCCTGCATTTCAATCTGAACTCTGAGTTAAAGAACTCACGAAACAGAGGCAAAGAAGAAGAGAAGGTGCAAAACAGAGAAAATTAATAATTTTATGGGTTTTCTGAAAAAAAGTTTACCATGCACTTACAAAATGTTTAGGTCAGCAGTAAGATGTAACCATTTGATCCTTCATAGGTTATGCAGAGCCTGGAAGAGACTAGGAAGAGAGTATTTCCTTGTGGGTCTGCATGTTTCTGGCATTAACTCAAGTAACCACGGTGTTTATTGAATTTGTCTGAATACTTGGGCTTAAATAGTCTAATAGTATTCTACCTTTTGAAAGTACAGCATATATCAAAGGATTCTCACCATATATACCTTTTGAATTTTTTGTAGATAAATATCCAAAATGTTAGAGCAAACCGTGCTCTCTCTGTATGTGAGTGAGTAAATCCTGCTTGATTCTGTCACCTTCATACTAATGTTTGTCCAAAGGGATAGTGTGTGATGGAAACTTTGATCAGATATCTATGATTTGCTCATTTCTTTTTATATAAAAGTCTGTGTTCTGGTTTATAAATCGTAGTTAACTTTGGGCACTATGGATTTTTGAATGCTTGGCAAGGAAGTATGTTTATTTTGGCTAAAGATATGGAAACGTGAATATTTCCTTTTTCCCATCATGTAAACTAGTAATGGAAAAAAGCATGGATGTTTGGACCTATTAGATCATCTAGTCTGACCTTCATTATACCATGGTTTGTCCTATTTACCCTTTTCATAAGCCCAGTAATCCATGTTTTTTGAAGGCAGAAGTTGTGCTCAGTTCCAGAATGTTTTGAAGAAGTGGCTATTATGATGTGAAGACAAGAAAATGTGGAGAATACACTTCTTTTGTCAGTTTCTTTTAGTAATTGGCTATACCTTCTGTGAAACATTTGTGCCCAATTTGCTACCAGCAACTATGTCTTTTTGCTTTTCTCTACTAATGTTAGCCCTCATTTCTCGGTATTATTTCTTCTTATTTCATTTGTACACTTACACTGTCTGTCATCTTAATTGTTTTTTCTCGGAAAGACAGAACAGACAGTGTTGTAGTCTTTGAAGTTCCAGATAACTGGAAAAAGGGAAATATAAACTCCTATTTAATAAGGGGAATTGGAAGACCCAAGGAAGTACAGACCGGTCAGTTTCACGTCTGTGCCAGGCACGATTATGGAGCAGATTCTCTTGGAAACTCTGCTAAGGCGCATGGAAAGAAAGGGGTGATTGGTGACAGCCAACATGGCTTTACAACATCCTTGTCTCTAAATTGGAGAGACATGGACTTGAGGGATGGACCTCTGGAGAGATAAAGAACTGGCTGGGTGGCCACCCACAAAGACTTGTGGTCCAATGGCTCATGGTCCATGTGAAGACCAGTGACGAGTGGTGTCCCTCGGGGATCAGTGCTGGGGCCGATACTGCTCAACATCTTTGTCAGGGACACGGACAGAGGGATCAAGGGCACCCTCAGCAAGTTCACTGACAGCACCAGGCTGTGTGGGGCAGTGACACGCTGCAGGGAAGGGATGGCATCCAGAGGGACCTGGACAGGCTTGAGAGCTGGGCCAGTGCAAACCTCATGGAGGTCAACAAAGGCAAGTGCAAGGTCCTACACCTGGGTCATGGCAATCCCAGACACACCAACAGCATGGGCAGAGAAGAGATTGAGAGCAGCCCTGCGGTGAAAGACTTGGGGGTGCTGGTAGATAAAACACTCAACATTAACCAGCCAAGAAAAGCCAGGAATGCCAAGGAGATCCTGGGCTGCATCAAAAGCAGCGTGGCCAGCAGGACAAAGGAGGTGATTCTGCCCCTCTGCTCTGATGAGACCCCAGCTGGAGTGCTGTGTCCAGCTCTTGTGCCCCCAGCATAAGAAGGACAAGGAGCTGCTGGAGGAAGTTCTGAGGAGGCCATGAAGCTGATGAGAGGAGTGACAGACCTTCCCTATGAAGACAGGCTGAGAAA
Source organism: Corvus kubaryi (assembly GCF_017639235.1). Taxonomy (NCBI): domain Eukaryota; kingdom Metazoa; phylum Chordata; class Aves; order Passeriformes; family Corvidae; genus Corvus; species Corvus kubaryi. The sequence continues at coordinate 2,658,120 of NW_024581096.1, read as the reverse complement.
GTTGTGGTTTGAGAAGAGAAGGTTGTGTGAGGGGGGGCCTTACGGCAACCTTCCAGTATCTGAAAGGGCCTACAGGGAAGCCTGAGGGGCTCTTCATCAGGAGCTGTAGTGATAGGACAAGGAATAATGGGTCCAAACTGCAAGAAGGGAAATTTAGGTTAGGTATTTGGAGGATGTGAGGTTGGTGAGACACTGGAACAGGTTGCCCAGGGAGTTTGTGGATGCCCCAACCCTGGCAGTGTCCCTTTCCATGGCAGGAGTGGTTGGGACTAGATGATTTAAGGTTCATTTCAACCCCTTAACATTCCATGATCTTACGATTCTTTGTACAAACTTATTTTCTTCAGTAGCTGAGCAATTTTTTGGCTCTCTTCTGTGCTGCCTATGAAGTTGCACTTGTTAAATAAGACCATGTATTTTCCATACGCATCTTTAATAGTTGAAAATTTATCACTTACTTTTTACAAAATACCTTTTTTTTTCCTCATCTTTTTCTCATATGTAGTAGTTTGTTAATACCGAGGCAGTTGGCCAATAAAACCACTGGATAATCCTTTATCACTTTGCAAAGATTGGCATATTCTCAGTCTTCTAATTTTCATGTGATAAATCAAAAGATGAGGAGACAGAGAGTCACTCAACTAATCCTTTTGGGAATTTAAACAGAAGTTGACAGATTAAAATATATTTATTATTCCATTAGATGAATTCTAACAACTTCCTTTACAACTGATGGACTGAAAAATTGTGCACCATTTTTGTGTAGCATGATTCTGGTTTTTGACAAACATGGAGAGTTATTTATGAGTTTGTATCCCTCGTTGTTGTATGCAGTGCTTTTCAACTCGAGTTGCTGCATTCACTTTCCCAGTGAACCAGTCTGGGGTTCCTGCCAGTATTGTCCTTGTTATGTGCTGCAGAATTGTGATTTGAGGCCAACTAAATTATGTCTTCAAGGATTTTCAAATGCAATCACAATTTCTTTGCATTCTAGTATTCTCAATTTTGTAATAATTCTGCAATCCTTCTATAATTTTTATCTGTTGGAGAACTAGCTCAAATGTCACACTGTTTTTATATACTTGTGAGCCAGTTTGCTCTTATTTTCTCTTATTTTAGTTTGTGATCAGTCGTCTCTAGTCAATTGCTTTCAATTCAAAAACCAACTAACCTTCATCTCCTAGTGAAATCCAAAATACTTTGTGTTGGATGCAATATCAGTGATTAAAAGGTCATATAATACTCCATAAGCTATTTTAATCAGGACTTCCAGGATAATTTCTGATTTTTCTCAGTTTGTTATGAACAGATAATTTTAGAGTATTGTACTTATTTTGTTTGGCTTTTTGTTTCAGTTTTGGTTTGTTTTGTAGACAACATCTCTAGATACTCTGTTTTCAGGATGTTCAGTTTTTTTAGTTACAGTCTGGTCTTCAGGCTGGGAAAGCCCTTCAGCTTCAGAAGTATTTTAAAATAATTTCACTTTCTTTACTTTCTTTCACTCTACACTGTCTTTCTTAACTAGAATTCTATTCACTGATTTCCTGCTAGAGTTTTCAACACTCCATGTGTATTGACCCTTGTGGTTTCAGTACTGTCAATTTTATCAGTTACCCAATTATACCAATTAGTGTCATATCACTTAATACTTGGAATGTGGGATCATTCCTACTAGAAATAAGGATGTTGCATTAAATTCATGTAATCTCAATGCAGAAGGGATATATTAGGATATATTAGTCTGCCATCTCATCAGAGGGGGATTATACTCCTTCATATTGTCTAAAGTCGTGTTGAGAACAAAATGTTCAGAGTAATGGTGCTTCCATCACATCTCTTAATTACTCCACATAAAAGTATATTTCCCAGCAGCAGAATACCTTTTTCTGTATTTTTCCTACTGAATTATTAAGTAACTGAACTTTAAGGTACTAGCAATTGTTTTGGTCAAACAGAACTGTTTCAGCAATATATTTCTGGTTTTACTAGTTTTGTGCCCTGTTCTTTCAGATGGTGGTGCCCTTTCCTAAAATCCAGTTTACATGGCTGCTTCTAAACAGGGATCTTTTGTGCAATTCTGATATGTTTTTCTGTTTTGTTGAAGACTGCTTCAGGAAGTGAGTTCATGTGTCTTAGCCCTCTATATTTTCCACTAGAATGTTGAACTGTACTAATTTCATTGTCTCATTCACTGTTGATCCACCGTACTTCTTAGTGTACTGATTTTTTTACATCAATAGGTAATCATGCTCTTGGAAAAGTAGAAGAGGGTCATCTGAAATACCATTTCATTAAAAAATTGGGAGCTTAATGTGTTATGGCTGTTGTTTAATTTTTTTTTTTGATCCCTCTGTGTGTGTGGGTGGAAGTTGTTCAATATAGCCATCTTTTCAGCGTTTTTTCCTCACCCTTTTCCCTGAAATCAAATAATAATTCCTTCATTTGGTTGTTGATCCAAATGTTTTCATATATATAAAATACCTTAACAATTACTTCTTTTGTTGTTATTAAAAATTATTATGGATTAATCATGAATGTTCAGGGCAAATCCTTGACGTCATGTAATGAGAAGTTACATAGTTGGCCAGGATCTGTTTCTCTCCATTGGTGCTAGACATTGACTCTGCTTAAAGTTGGCAGTTTCTGTGCGTGGTTTATCACTAGCTTAAACACTGGCAGCAAGTAAAAAAAACTTGCAACAGTACAGCTGTAGTAATGTGAGTTCTAAAACTTAGGACAGGATTCACAAAATGGCTTTAAATATTTTTTGAGCTTAAGTGGAAGTAGGTAATGGCTCTATTTGCCTTTTTTTTGTAAATTTTCAGTTGTTTCTACATGCAGTGCATACAGTTCACCTTTTGGTGGAGACATAGCATGCTCTGCAAACATTTTAGTGGAAGGTAAAAGCTGCTGACTCATTGAATTCAAAAGGCTGCGCTCTGTGTTGTCCAGTAAGAGGAGAGGCTTCTTAAGACTGAAACTGGAGACAGACAAAACACTGTCCAAGCCTTAGAACTTCTTATGAAATACATAAACATGTAGCACAGAATGGAGGTGAGATAAGGAGTTTGGAGGTATCTTAAGGAAATGAAGTTAGAGGAAAGGGAAGCATTTTAATGAAAACTCACTATGTGTGCTGGAAATGTCTTTTATATGCCCCCCAAGCAGATGAAAGGTTGCTTTTTTCTCTTTGTGAATTGAGACTAAAACATAACATCACTTCTCCGCTGGAGACTCCTGTGGGACAGGTGTGGTCAGAAAAAGACTGCTAACACTGTCTGAAGAGAGAGAGTCTGAGTGAGCAATGCCTTAAGGCAGTTAATATTCACTGTTTTGTCACATGTTTTTGCACTCATTTCCAGACTAGCATTTTTATAAAGCTTAACTTGCTATGTTTTAGGTTATTGACTTAAAGTTCTTCGCATGTAATTCCTGCTCATCCATATTGAAAGATAGCCTGAAAAAGCTGCTTGATATTAAGTTAATCTAGCAGTGATGAAAAGGGATATGGACAAGCCAGAAGTTTCCAATTACAGAAACAACAGAAGAACAAGTTATTTCTTCCGTTATTGCTATACTTGAAAATATTAAATATGTAATACCAGTTTCAGTCTAAGTTTTAGTTTTTGAGTTCGAAACAGAAAAAGACACCAAGTAGTAAAAATCATTTGCAAGTGGTATCATGAATTGTGAATTGTTCGAGAACAAATATGTGATACCTATACCCACCCAAAATTAAAACAATACAAAACCCACCCAAACAAGGGCCTGAAACATGAGTAAAAATGCATGTATAGCAATAATCTCAAAATACTTTATGGAATCTTTGCATCTTCAATACTAAAAACTATTCACTTAAGAAGTACTGTTTAATGAATTACTGGTTTTGTCCTTTATTTCCCTCTGCCCATCACTTAATATGTACATCTTTGCAGGTTTTGGGTATATATGAGAGAGCATATATATGCTCCTTTTATTCTCCTGGCTGCTAGCCTGTTTGATGAGATACCAAGCTTTTAGCTAACTATTGCAACTGATAGTTTTTCGCAAACAAAATTATTACTGGATTTCCCAACATAGCAAGTGGGTCTCCACCTCTACTGCAACTTAGACATATTTTGTATATATTTACCAATCTCTAAAATGTAGTGGCTTCATTCTTAAAAACAATTTTTAGTAGTCTGCTGTGCAGATTTTTAAAAAATCACTTTTAAAAAATGATTAGTGATTAAAAAGTGATTAATTTTTTCTCCTAAAGAACTCCTAAAGCCATTCCTTGCCTGAATAAACCAGTTTGGTTTTAACTGGCATGGAATGCAGGATTGCTACAGAAGTAGCTTCATCCAGACCAACACCATGAGCTGTATTCAGTTATTGTTCCAACATTAACTTTCTAAAATATGATGTAGACACTGCACTGAATTTGGTCCCTGAAATATTCTTTCATGATGTGCATTTGAACTGCAAGGTTTTTTTTTTCCATTTACATAATCTGCTCTGTATAAGTAAGTCTTTTTATTCATTTAGTTATTGTATTCATATTTAAAAGCATTTGGCAATTAAAACTGGAGAGAAAAAATTACTTTTTGTGTGTATATATATATAAATCCAATCTGGTGGTAGATGATCATGCTTATTTTTAACAAAATAAGCATGTAGAAATGGTAAATGGCTGTTCTTTCTTTGTTGCCACTTGATGGTGTTGCCCATTTGGAAGAAGGTCTCTTGATAATTTTTAAATTTTTAAAATTATGCTTAGTATTCCTGCTGATCTTGAAGCACTTGGCAAAGTTGTTTTTTGTGAAGAAAAGTAGTTTATTCTCCTTGATAGTCTTGAGGATTATTGACAGTGAGGCTATCAATACCACCATATGTAACTGGACTTACGCAATTTCAAGCTGGATCCTGTGTTAGCATGGAAAGGATACAGTCTTTGCTAGTCTTTTGCTGCAGTTTTTCCAAGCTATAGGCCATCAGAAAAGTGGAGTTGGGGTATAGATGCAACATACAACTGCTGAGCACAGAATCATAAGGTTGTCTTTAGAAAGTAATGTAGTTCTGCTCTTTTTGTTTACTGTTTTGTAAGAGGGAGGAGGGAAGGACAGTGGGAAAAATAAGCAGACAGAAGGGGCTACAGACTGACATCTGTTTACATATGGTATCAGTTGGGTGTTTGTGGGTATTATGGCAGAGGATGAGTAACACAGGAGACTTTTGAGGATGAAGTTTTAGTTTCTATCTGGATTTTATCACAGAATTTCAATCCAGACAAAAAGGTCAGGAAAATAGAAAGCGAAATAGTGTATGGGGGAGGAACTGAGAAGTGTTTATGTACAAAGCTGAACTATTATGGGAATGCAGTGACTTGTTCTTTTACACCCAAGCAGATGCATGAAAGGCAGTTGCCTGAAGTCTTTTTATTTGTCCATAGTAAACCCAAATTTTCATATTCCTTGTGCTCATGGAGTCTGATTGGAGTCAAAACACACAGTCTTACCCAGTTGTGTGAGATTGATCTCCTGTTGGACAAATGTAATCAACAGTGAACATGTGGTGTTGCCATATTCAATCTAAGAATGCCAGGGTAGCATTTTGAGCTAGTTGTTTCTATTACTTGTACCCAAGGCAGACTCTGTATTTTTCTGTAATACCAGTTAGCATATTCTTGTGAAGAAAAAAAGCAAGAACTGACATTATTTTCTTATTCCTTATGCTGTCTTTTCTATTGCAAAGGAAGACAAGACTTTAATCATCACTTAGGGTCAATTTCATTTTGCATTTCTTTTTCTTCTCTCAGATCTAATACATTTCTGATATACTCCTGTAAGTTAAAGGCATCAGTCCTCTCCAGAAGCAGTAAATTCCACTATCTGAAAAATACAATTGTAATAAATTTTCTGGTTTAAGGAGGAATCTCTGAAATTTAGGTTTAAAGCTTACATATCCACTCATCTTTTCTTTCCTAAATGCTCTAGAGTGTATTTATGGAGAGTTATGAACCTAAGCCGTATTTCTGCAGTCTGAAGGTAACACCTACCATATACTGCCAGGGGTGTGGATGCAGTTAATACTTAGCCTCTCTCCAAATGAATTTATTTTCTAGTTTTTCTGGTTTTTTGATAGATCTGATGCTGTATTTTAGTGGTATGTCATCTGTTACTGGCTAAGCTCCCACTACCTTGCTTTGCTTTCTAGAGAAACTTACCACCACAATTTTTAAGGCAGTGTTCTCTGTTAGTATGAAATCCTTTGTCTAGCAAGTGCTGAATATCATAAGGTACAAGAAAATGAAGTAATTGGGAGACTGCTTCTTTTTCTAATGCTATACTTCATTAAATGTAGCTAAGAAGTTACATATTCCCCTATAAGAAGTATTTATTAATTTTGCCCTACCTACTTGAGCAGTTTTACTGCTTTCTCAGGAATGTTAAAGAAATAATTTTCATTTGTCATAGGGTTCTGACATATCTGCTTACTGTCAGGGGTGGGTAGGAAGGGCAGATGTGAAGCCTGGAAAGTGAAAGACATGGCTGTACTTTAGTAGGACTCACTTCTAATGCTGCTGGTTTCAATCTTTCCCATACTTTAAACTAGTTGTGGAAAAACTTGTTCTTTATGAATTAACCCTTCTTTTTAACTTTTTAAGTAGTTTTAATAAAGGTATTGATAAAAGTATACATAATATGGCTTTTCAGTATCTCATATACCAGTCAGAAATGTTAAATGAATCCATTCTCTTTTTTTCCTTACGTTTTATACCAGATCAAAAATTGTGCAATAATGTGTAACTTGAAGGTTGCTGCATTCTTTGTAACAAGTGATTAATCTTTTGCAAGAATGATAACACAAATATACTAAAGATAGTATTTGGCAATAGTTTACATAAGGGTGAATTGTTAAAAGGAAAAAAAAGATGGTAGAACAGTTTGAAAAGAAAAATACCTGGTAGAAAGGCAGGAAAAACTGTTGCAACAGTATCTACTGGAAAACCCATGAGCCATGAGCCAAAACTGATGTCAAACACATTAATGTCTCACTGTGATGAATAACCAAGTAAGTATCAAGGACTCCTGTACCTAAAATAAATGCTAGCACTGGATTTACTGGATATTTAATTTTTCATGGGTTTTTTTAGTGTTAAGTATTAATGTCTGAAATCATCTGGATGGTGTTTTTATTTTCTGGTAACAGAGTGAAACAGAAGAGCTTAGTGGATTCTTGCAGTTGCACTGACGCAGAAGAGAAGCTGTTAAGGACAAGACAAAGCAATGTTACTTTGTGAGGGAAACAGGATAGTTCTTTTCCTGCATCCAAGCTACACAGAGTTATGTTAAGTACCTACAGAAAGAGTCCGTGAAAGAGCTGGCTAGCTTCCAGCCTAGTGCAGGTTTCATTATCAGGAAAAAATAGATTTTTGTGGAAAGAAAGCCTACAGAAGAAGGTGTGAACAAGCTTTAAAAAAAACCCCTGAGAGCAGGTGGAGGCAACCTGCATGAATGATATATTCATGTAGCTGTGAGACATAAACACGTGAGCACTGCAGCTTCCATATAAATGTGGAGTTCAATTTTTCTTTATTTTTAATGTGCACTTTTTTAATGGAATGTACTTTAAAAATGTTCTGAACATGCAATTAACAGTTCCATGTTTTCATGGCTTAGGGAACACTTTGATCATGTTATGCCTACCAAAATCCAGTAAACTGTTGCTGTTTTTTAAGGGCTTGCATTATATACGCAGTTCTAAAAAAAATTACTTGCCAGCTTTTAACTTGATGATTTCCTATTAGTGCTTTCTTGTATAGTAATCGCTTCAGTGGATCACTTAAAAAAGATATTGAGTGGTACTGAAATCCCTTGTTGAGAGAGATTCTGAAGTAAAGAAATTCTTCGGAAAGTAATGAGTTACAAGAAAGTTTCTTCATGTAATACTTGCTTCACTATTAAAGCTCTGTTTAACAGAGTTTGGTTTTACTAATTGTGAAATGTTCTGCAGTGTATGTCACTAGTAGAAACCATTATTTATCTTCTCTTTCTATGTTTTGTTCTTGTAAGACTTATTTTAAACAAAATGTACAATGGTTCATGGCTGCTTGATCATTTCTGAGAACAGATATGCAAGGGAGATTATTTTATACAGGACACTTAAAAATTATGTAAAATATTTTGCTGGAGAAACATTTATAGGCCCATAGTCTAGTTATTAGTATGTCATTACTTCATAATACAATGAAGACTAACTGTTTTCCTCACCTAAATTATGTGAGCTATGAACAGCAGTCTTGTCTTGGAAGTCAGAATTTTAGAGATGTGATGGTGTAAATAAACTCATTTGGGAGTATGTTTTGGAACGTATTTATATAAAGTATTAATCAGCTACTCAAAGAGTACCAGACTTAAGATATGTAATACTGCTTTGGTATACTGGATTTGTCTTCCAGTGGCCACAACCCTCCAAAATTGTAGAATTGTGGATTATGAAATTTCTGGTTTTCTTCACTAGAAATATTAGTTGATTTGTAAGATCCTGAGAATAGCTGTCCAGCTTTTTCTTTACAAATTTCTTTTTTTACTGTACCTACTACAGAATAAGGAAACCTTAAAAGAAGCCAGTTACCCATTTTAATTTTTTAATGCATTTTGGGTATTAAACTTGACAGAAAATCTGTTTCTAAAGTATCCATGCTACTTTCATTATTTCTTGAATTCCATTCAGTTTAGAAATACAACTGAATATAGTCTTAAACAAGTGCCTTCTGGCTTGGCTTACCAAAAATCTTAACAGTTGAATTGACACGGTGCAACTACAAGATCAATTGCCTTGAGAAGCTCTAATTGACATTTTAATTTAATGTTAAGATAATATGCTTTATTTTATATTTGTGATTGCCTGAGTGTTTATACAGGTCCAACTGGTCAGGGGACACAAGGTCATTTCTAAAGCTTTAGTGTCTGCTCATGTCTGAGGATGTACAGTAGCATATTTCTTATGGAAGTTTTGAAAGAACAAAACCAGAAAAGTTCCAAGATGCTGAAAGGAAGGGAGAATCAGAATATTTGAATTAGATATCAGAAATATTTTCCAAATTATGAAACATACGGAAATGATTGTTTCAGATATTTATATTAAGACATGTATTGTAGAAATGAAGAAGCAGATAAACTAAGTAACCTTGTAGATCTTTTGCATTTTCTTCTTCCAGCTTTAAAACTTTTCTACAAATTTTGTCCTTTTTTTAGCTGTTTCAAAAATCAGTTTAACATTTGTCATGTCCTTTTTGCAGTAGAATTTCAGCCAGGACTGGTATAACCAGAATATTAATTCCACACAATTTTTAAAGAGAACTGTGAATATAGCCACAATGCTGTTTTTAATTAGGTTTGTTTGCATTGTCTGTGGGTTTCATGTTACTACTTGGTTCTTCCTATTGACTAACCGCACTTTTAACTATCTTTCCTAGTTTTTTTTCTTGCACTTTTCAAGACAGAGTTCATTTCTGCCCATATTTTAATTTTCATAAGTCTGTTAATGCATTTCTGTTTTCCTACTGCAGATAACAATTATTTAGTGTCTGCAGATTTTCATTAATATACTGTTCACTGTCTGATTCGTAATTTAGCCAAGTCAGTTCACCCATAATAGCTAGTGAAGAAACACAGAGTTATGAGAAATACCAACAAATTCAAAACACAAATGATCTCTGAAAGGTAAGATTTATGGTACTAAATGAATGATGGCTGTGTAAAAATCAAAAGAGCAAGAGCAAATATTTCTGAATAATCTGGTTACATAGAACATGCCTATCTTGTGTGTGTTGCATCAATATAACTGCAGCTCAGTCATTATGTGAAATGAAACACTTTTTACATGAATAGTATTTAGTCTGAGCGTAAATGTAATTCCACTTTTGTGGAAGTGCAGTGCATCTGTATTAGCAGACACACAATGATTAAAAAAAACTGCTAGCAGATGGTGTTCAACAAAGACTACTATTGTTTCAGTATGAGATGCTTCAAATGTTCTGGGCATTTAGCCCAGACAGAGCCATTTTTCCTATAGTATGTGATCAGGCAATAACAAAAAGAATGAAAATAGAGGTGTCAGTCCATATAAAAATATTTTTATAACTTAATATATCTAACAAGTCAGTGGCAATTATTAAACCAAGTTAAATTAACAAAACTGATAAGATCATTCTTTCTACATTTTCATGTCTCTCCAAACAGTTATTTGGCATTCTACCTTCTAGGAAAAATGAGTTTGGAAAGTTAAGCTACCTGCTGGTACTGTTTAAATGCCCACAGATAACATAACTCAAGCTGCCTGGTGCCTGAAAGTGAGTGTTGGGGCAATCAACAGGAACAATAAAAATCTGTTCGAACAGAAAATCCACAAATCCCAAGGATTTGGAGCCTCCCTGTGGATTTTCCACAAATTTTGCTGTTTTCAGCAGAATCTAAGCTTTTATTTTAAAGGTGAACTGCAAAGCTGAAAAGAAAATCAAGTTAATAAAATACGTGCTGAATCCCCTGCTCTCCTTTTGCAGCCTCCTAACTGAGGCTGTGTGCCACATATGTTTCAAGTTTTCTTTTTATAAAAAAAAGCATCAACAAACTCTGTTTGACTATCATCTAATACTTACTTGTTGACTTCACGAATAAACCTTATCTCAATAATCTATTGTCACTGAAGAATTTCTTAAATCCATTATTTTGTTTTCTTCAAGTGACATGTTTGCCATCCCTCAGTTTAGTCTTACTTTCTTTTTTCTGCATTTAGCCCTTTAGAATATGAGCTTTGGAGCATACAGCTGTGACCTTCTATTTATAAAGATATTACAGATATAAAATACTTCTAGGATGAAATGTGGTACATCTAGCTTGAATGAGAAGCAATTACTGATTTTCGTTTACAAGCATTTTTCCAAGTATTTTTAGATTTAAATTGTAAAAATCAGATGGGCTGTCACAATCTGATTTATGGTAACTTAAATGACATGAGAGAGTTTTATACAAAACATTTGAATTGACGTTTCTTACTTGAGAATATTTAGTGATAACCTTAGTAGTTCAGTGAAAACAGGAATAGGATTTTACTAACTAATCAACAAATGAAAACGACATCCCAAAATGCTGATAATGATAAAAGAGAAGTAACTAATACTCTATATAATAGAGTATATATATTACATAGTATACTGTACTATATAGACTCTATCTGTTATAATGCTATAAATTTTGAAGTAAAAACCCCGAGATTACTGCATATGTATTATTTTTTATGTTGTTATGCATAGACTTCATGATAGAAAGGAAATTTTTTAATATAAGGAAAAAGTAACATTGAAAATCATGAGACCTATTATCTGTGTCTAATTATCTTTATTGTTTTAACACTGAATAACAGGTGCAATGAAGAAATTAAACATAAGATGAAAAGTAAAAAGAATATTGCCTTTTTTTCTTTTAATGTTGTTGCAGTAAGACTACTTCTTGGTATGATCTTCTTCATCTTTTTCTTGGTATGATCTTTTTTATCTTTTTCTTCATACTATTCTTTATCTTTATTGACTTCAATTGTTCTTTTCCAGTAATTTTAGGAAGAAAATTTAAAAGGAAGGAGCATCCTTTGATTTCTAACTGCAGATATCATCATTATTTTAACTCCTTACCTGACTTTTTAAGCACTGAGTTTTATTGGTTTATTGGTAGAATTTAGTATTTTTAGCTGGACTCTATGATTCTAAATTCAAAGGAGCTTAGAGATAGCACAGTATTTAATGCTGAGAAGTTGGGACAAATAGACTCCTGTAAATTCTAAGACTTTTTAACAAAACAAAGTTCACCCTTGACGTTTCTGTACTTAATTAAAACACCCGTTGCAACCATTGTTATGATGCCACATGCCTGTTTTGTTCCCAAAGTAGAGATGAACCAGTTACTAACTTTTTGTTCCTTAACCAAAATGGACACGGTCTTCAGCAGGTTGTAGAAATATTTGTGTGTTACAGCTGGTTTTCTTGTCTGTTTAATAGAACTTGTCTATACTAAGAGTAATTTGCATTACTTCATAGAGTGTAAAACACCGTATGGTCATAGTATATTATTTATACTATGTAGTATATTATTTAAGCAATAGTAAAGCAGCTGCATGTTTATTAAATCAAGTAGTATGTTTACACATGTTAAAAATATTACTTCACTTACGTGACAGTGTGTTTATATTTGACAAATAAATGCCCTCTATAGCCTTCTACTGATCAAATTAATGTCAGTGGTGGCATTGTTACAAGAATTGAACTGTTCTTGTGATATGAACTGTGAAAATATTACCGATGCCAGATTAAATATAAAATTTAGTCAGCTGTTTTATAATAAATTCAACTAGTAAGGACAAAAACTTAATTGACTGAAGCCTAAAAAGATTCAACTTGCAGGATATTTCTTGATTGAAGCAGTTATATGTGAGATAAAATGCATACTAACTAGCACCTTTCTTGCAAATGCTCAAATATAAGGCTAGTTTTCCTTTTATACTTATAGCTAGTTGTTTGGACATCTTTCAGCCTCAACATTTTAAGCCTACGTAATACAAGTAATAGATGTGTCCAGGTTTGGTTTTTTCCATTTTATTTCATTTTCAGATAGGTATAATACATTAAACTATACTTATAGTAACCCAGTAGAATAATTTATGTGTAAAGCAGTGTATAAGACTGGAGGATTGGAGACTTTACTTACAATAGAAATAATTAACATGATTGCATATGCCAATCTTCTGTCTCTAATGTGCTATGGCTACTAGAATAAAATGTCCTTAAATAGGTTTGATACAAATACTGTTCATTATTAGTCAGTTACAAAACTTTTCAATCACACCTGAGGGTGGATGATCATCTGAAGTAGGCTTTCATTGCAACATGATGATTCAGGTCCAGTTTCAGATCTACAGCAAAAATAAAACACCTTTGCTATTTGATTTCATTTTTGAGATGTGCTTTAGCTCAATTTAGAAATACTTTTCATTCACATATAGTCCATGCTTAATTGATGTACAGATGTGATGTGATAATGATGTGAGGCATTTTGGAACCATTCTTTTTTCACATGAGCAGGGAATGGGTAATGGGAAGAGATTAGAGACGAAACTACTTCTCAAGAATGCGAAATCCATCTGGAATCAAATATTCTTCTGTAAAATAACCTAGAGCTGAGATGATGCTTGTAGAACTCTGAGATAACGGACCTTAATTTTGGATATTCACAGATTATAATAATTGTTATAGAATCTACCTCTTTAATTTTATTAATTCTTTTGTAGTAGTCTTACTATGATGCTGATTTGTTGCTGGTTTTTGTGACTCATGTGGGCATTTCTCTGCCTGTTTTGAAGGGTTCTACCCCCCTGGACAACACTGGTTTTGACCTTTGTCCATGGAAAAATTTTCCTACCCTTTGGGAAGAATTAGAATCTACGCTGGTGTGAACTAGGTGATAGAATATTATGTAAGATTGTCACAGGGTGAAAAATTTAGAGGGTTTGGGTTTGTTAATATAGTAAATAGATAAAAGCAAAAAACTTCAAAATGGAGGATTGTTGTTGTTCTCCAGACCTTCTTCTTCTTCTACTACCCCATATTCTGCAGTAGAAGTAGTTTGGGATGATTGGATAAAGAATTCCACAGTTCCTGTCTACGTGACAAAGTGATTTATTGAACATTGGTGGAAAAGTGAAAATATCTTTTAAGTTTTCATTGGGTGATTTACCTTTAAAAGACTGTGTAATCTTGATAATTTGGCATTCTCCTGCATTCTCTGCTTTGTGCTATGTCTGGGTCACGTTAGTGGCCCTGTTTCTCTGATAAGACTTAATAAACAACTATCTGAAAGCAGAGAAGGCTGAAGGTCTCGGACTCCTGGCAAAGGCTTTAAAAACTCTCCATCAGGGGAGGTACAATTACGGCATGGGAGTGTCAACTCATATACTTGAAATTAAAAAATTAATGTACAGAATATACTATGCACTTAAATACATGCTTTGATAACACTGTGGGATGCTGGAAGAGTTCTTCTGACTGTGTATACGTCGGTGTAATTAATTCTATGGTCTTTAGGCATTCTCTAGATAACTCTGCATCAGCTGTGGCATATGGTCATGTATTAAGTGTTCAATATGGAGGAAGTTCACACAGGCCCTAAACTGAGTCAGGCTTTGACTGTATTTCAAAATCAATCTATTGATTATTAATCTACTTCCTTGTTTGACCATTGATGCATTCCATAAAATTAGAATGCTTTTCCTTTTTGTTTCACTATTGCATAACTCACAGTTATTGCTTTCAAAGTTATATCAAGCTTTTCCAGTTACACAAAATAAGAAGATGATCTTTCTTGGAGCTGCAAAAAAACCTAGTTTCCCTTTATTCAGAAACAGAAAATGACAGATCATTTTCTATGAGGAGTATTTTTACATGAGAGATACTTAATTCAAAAAAGCAATTAAGAAAATAAATAAGTTTGTGCACCTTCAGACATGGAGCTCTCCAGTATGGCAGATATCACTCAATGCTTATGTGCTACTAAGTCAAAATAATAAATGTCATGTTTTAGAAATTCTAACTGATTTAAGAATAAATTATGCCAAATGAGATCAAAGATCTGTTTAGCCCAATGTCCTGTCTCTGATGGTGGACAGAAGCAGCATAGAGCTAAGATACTATAGGGCAGCCTTTCCTTTTTCCAGCTATCTGAAGTTCAATGCTTACTTAGTCAGGAAGTTCATTTGGGCTTTTTTATTTAATGTTCTGTGGTATATTTTTCTTCTGTGACTAGATCTAGCTGCTTTGAACCTGTTCATGCTTTTTGGTCTGTATGGTGTCTTGTGGCAATACATTCCTCAATTTAATTGTAATCAGTGTCAACAGTATTTCCTTTTATTTCTTTTAATCTGCTGTCTTGCAGTTTCATTTCATACCCTCAAGTCTTTGTCATCTGAAAAATAGCCAGTAACACCTGTAGCTTACATTCTGTTGAAGATATTTCTGTCCTGTGTTTGTTTGGATACATTTTTCAGGTTCACTCAGATGTCCATTTATATACTAATTCTCCTTCCATACGAAGTGTCTGTACACAGTATTTCTAATCGCGTCCTGACTCTGATGTCTGGAATCTGATTTCTGAACAAACTTTGACATGAGGATTTCTTCTTTTACTGGACAGACACAAAGGCTTGATGGCCCATTCTCACCAAAATCCCAGTTGAAACAGATCTGCTTTTTCTGTCAGCTTATTTAGATAGAGGGGATCATCAAATTAAGGCACGGGATTTTTTAAAGGTTCTCTTAACCACCCTTGTGTTCTGATACAGAAGCAGGTGTAGGCTGAGCTAACAGTGCTTGACTGATGAGTGAGCTACATAATTTTTCCAGACACGGAGAATTCACAATTGATTACTTGGCTTATTTTGACTGCAGTCTGTTGTGCAACTCTGGAGAGTAATTCCGTGAAGTGCCATGTTTACTGTGTATGTCTGTGTCTTCTGTCTTAAACAGGAAGAGGAGCAGGATGCTGCTACCAGAGCATCTCATCCAGCCTGTACCTAGCAATCTCTGTCTTCAGGAGTCCCTAGAAGAAGTATGATGTAAATTGTTCTGACAGTGGAAATCCTGGCTTTTGACTTTCCCATAGTGTCCTACATCTCTACCCTGTCACATCATGCACATGTGGTTCCTTCATGTGACAAAAGAGGGCTTGAGAAAAGCAGTTGCTGCAGCTAGGTTCTTTTTGTGCTGCCAGAAAAATTCTTTCCAGTCTGCTCTCTCTTGTCTGGATCAGAGGAGCCCCTAGAAGAGGGGGCAGCCAGGGAGGATCCTCAGGCTGGATGAATCACCCTGTTGGATCCTTTCAGGCTCCAGTAGTACTACTGGAAGAAGTAGGGGTTTTTTGTTTTGAATGAGGCTCAGTGATTGTTTCTAGACTTGAAACATTCTGCAGACAGTCTTTAAATTGGCATTAAGTTGATGACATTTTTATGTACAAAAAAGCAGTTTTCTGTAAAGTGGACATTTGAGAAAAATTAAATTATTTTCTCTTCAGAGACCTACTTATTTCAAGTCTTAGTAAAAAAAGAAAATCTGTAATTGCTTGTGGAGGCATACACTAGGTAGATGCTGTAGAATGTTTAACTGATCTTTCAGACATTTCAGCATTGATCCTGAAAGCACCTCAGGATATACTTAACTTCAAGCCTTTTTTGCATTATTAGAACTACTAGCTACTGAGTTCTCAGTTGTAGTTTGCAGTAGCAAATCATTTTCATATGATTCGGTTGTTTAAAGTACCTGTTATATAGAGACTGCAGAGCAAACTCACTCAGGAATAATGTTGCCATTTTGTAATAGGGAAGAATGTTAAAATCTATAAATGTTTAGGCCAGCTAACTCTATGAAAGATTTTTGGCAAAATTCTATTTTTAATATGGTTCTTCCATGTAATTACAAATAAAATTTGTTTATTTAACATTGCTCCTATGATAGAATTTCCTATTTTGTATTGACAAGTAATATGGCAGGTCAGAAAATAACTCTGTATGTCTGTGATGACTGTATTTTACAGTGTTTGATAGGTTTTTATGGAAGCCATTTGGTGATCTCATCAGCAACAACTCTATTGTTTCATTACTATCAGATTCAGTGGGTTTGTGATTAAATCAGCAGAATAGAGAACATGAAGGGAGTGCTGTTCACTTTGCAATCATTTCCATCTGTTAAAAATTTTTATCAGATGTTGGGAAACAGCAGGCAAAACTCAGAGCAAGTGTTTTATCCAATTTCCAAGAAATGGTGATATATAATTGGCATATATTATGTTCTTAGTTTAATCTGTGCAGTTAGCTATTTTAAATAACCTATGGTATACCAGTATTAGTAGAATATATAGAAAGCTATTTCCATCATTCCTTGCATTATATTCTTTTGAAGACTTTGGTGCTGATACAAATATTTTGGTACTTAGTAATCATGAGCACTCGCAACACTTTTCATAAAATGGAGAGTCAGAGTGAGACTTGTAGTGAAAAATTTCCATCAGGCATGTGCTGCTGTCTGAAGTGTCTTTGCCTCCACTGATGATGTAGGAATCTGCAAATGGAATTGTCTGGCCAGTGGCCAGTACCAGAGAAGTGGGAGAGGAATCCATCAGCAATACCCATAAGCTGATTTGTAATTGGGTGGTCCCAAGGCATGGAGTATTCTATTTCTTCTGAAATTCATTTTTAGCATTAACTGTTCTAAATAGACGCTCCTGGTTTTCATGTAAATGTCTGACATACTTTTAATAATGTGAAGGTTTTTTACCTCAAACTGAGTGGTCTCATCTAAGAAGTGAAAAATATTTTCTTTTCTAATTGCTGAGATATTGTTGAGTGCCTACTTGCCTAGATATTAAAAGTCTGCAGTATTTGTGGTTTCACTACACTTTTTCATGTTTCCTTTGTCTCATCTTCTTCTGAAATTAATAATTCCTTTTTTCTTCATCTTCACGTCAGGGCTGATTTTTCGTGATGGGAATAATTTTTGTCATCTTTTCTGGAGTTTCTGTATTACTGTGTTGGCCATTTTGGCATGGGATACTCGGTTTCATTTATAGTATTCTAAATGAGTAGTATTGGCTGTCTCTTGTAGAGCTGCTATAATACTTCTTGGTTTGTTCTCCTTGATAAATGTTTATGCTCCTTGATAAATTTTCTGTTATTATTTTCCACACCGACATATTGGTAGAGATCTTCATTGAGCTGTTACTAGTAAAGTTCACAGGCTTTTTTCATGAACTTGTTCTGTTACTTTAGGGTAACAGTCCTTCACTCTGTAGGCTCTTCAGTTTTGTATGATAATTTAATTAGAGTTTCTGAGGACCTGTTTGTTCGATTTTCCATTCCTGAGCTAAAACCATGAGAAATCACCATATTTTGTCTGGGATTGGCTGAGCTCCTGATTTTGGATCTTCTGGAAATATATCTCATTCCATTTTTTCAGAGTATTTAACTTGAAATATTAACCTAGTTGAACTGGGAAGTAGTTGCCTATTCTTCTCTTAGTTTGGCTAATCTTTTTCACTGTGTGCTTCGTTTTCAATCCACTTCTCACCCTTTTCTCTCTCTTTTTAAAAGGGTCATTGTATAGGCTTTTTGAATATCTAAAGCTGTTCACTTTATTGTCCATCACTTTGTTCATCCACACCTTTACCAATACACTGGAATGAAACTGCTGGATTAGTGAGAAAACTTACAGACTCAATGTTCAAGATGATTTTTATTTTACTAGTTACTTAAAACACTTCACCAGAAGCTGTCATGATGTTCATTGTGTGCTCCTTGGTCATCCCTTTTGTGCTAGAAGTACACTGTTTGTTACTACCTGGTCATCTGGTACAACACTGGTTTTAAGGTGAGTTAACAGAACAGTAACTTCTGAGTTCCCTCCTGAGGATGTACTCTGGAGCTTTATCATACTTCAGCTGGTTGAAATGTACCCTTCTGACACCTGTCCCTCTGGTCTTGTCTCATCTTTATGTCCAAACCAGGTTACGTTCTTGGAGAGTTATCTCCCTAGAATCTTCTTTTGAGAAAGCTGGCACAAATCAATCATTTATCCAATCAGCAGTGATTTTGTTTTACTTTTATTATTCCCTTTAATCCCATGTGACCTAGTGACCTCTTGCTTCTTTTATGTTTTCTTGTTTTAATTAGTTCAATCATTTTAGCATTAAACTTTCAGCTGTTTCCTCTTTAAAACTCATCATAGCCCCTTTTATACACCTTCTAACATATGACCTACTACAATCTATTCTGACAGCTCTAGCTTTAGGTTTACAGATGCAAAATTCTTCTAAAAATTGTTTTACAACTTGCTAGTCACACTCTCTAATTGCTTGTCTTTCTGGTCCATTTTTTGTGAGCTTTGCATTGCAACTAATACGTTTTGGTTTTTCTGGTTTACATGCATGCTACTTCTAAAGCATTTATTACTTTTATCTAAGATATTGGAATCTGTTTGACTTCTCTGGTGAAACCACACTTCTAAGCTTTCATATCAAGTTACAGATTTGGTTTGCTTCCCCTAATATAGTAGAAAAATATAAGACAATGATCTAGATATGAAAGTGAGAATATTAAAGATGGTTATTAGTGGCTAATAGAAAAAACATGTTGAATTGGTTTATTGAAAAAGATTCAGATAAATTAACCTGCCTGTAGGTATTTCCTGAGCGATGGTAAGCTTTTTTCTAGGCTAAATGGTCATGATAAAATTTATATGGGATTAATCTGGAGGAGATGGTTAAAGAGAGGTAAATACAGAACAGGAACTCTAAAATAATTAAGAAATTGATTAGGAGAGAACATAAGGTATGTTGAAAGCTATTTTTTCGGGTCAAATTTATAGGCTAGTTCTAATTTCAGGTTTTCAGTACTACTTTAAATACTAAAAAAATCCCCACCACTGTTTGTTAAAAGAAGCTTGTAAATACTATAAAGTTGAAATGTAATGTTAATGAGATAGGAATATCCTAATGCAAAATTGTATGTTCTCAAAAGTTTGAGTGATAGAAGTAGGGTGAAATTTAGGAGTCATAGTATCGTACAAAAACCAAGAATTCCTCCTGTAGGCCATCATTCAGAAGTGACAGGGTAAGAGGAAAACCTATTAATTGCAACAGCTCTGTTGGTCTGCAGTGTGGTGTGTTACTACAAAAAAACCTCCAAAAAAAACGACCAAACATACTTCTAGCAAGCATTAAGGTAGTAATTTGCAATCCAGATAGGTATAGCATCGGTCTGGGTGAGAGATGCTGTTGGTCTTCCACTTTTTTCTGGTTTTGTTTTACAGTTGTAAACTGTCTTGCAGTAAGCGGAGTTGGGTTTTCCTCTTAAACTGAGAAAATTTAGGGTCTCCTATCTGTTCCAGGATCTGCTGTGAACATAGAAGGTCCAGATAGTGCGTAAAATCCGCCTTAATATATGATATGTGATATATGATATATACTTCTATACATGCCCTAATGCATACATCTGCATTTTCTGGCAGTGTAACTGGTGGCTGAACAATGTAAGCAAAGAAAGTTTATAGTGAAAGCTAATACTTTTTATTAAGCAAACTGTGGAAGAAAAATAAACTAGCTGAAGAAGAGCACATGTGCCCTGAAACCTGTGGGTTTCTTTGCCTCTACATCTGTCTTAGTTACCATAAGAAAATATATTGCCTCTCCTTAGTATCTTTCTTGTGCAAGTTTATACTTCATGCTCAGCTCATGGGCTCTGCTGTTTGCTGAGTTTCTCCCCGTAGAGTAAAACAGTAACATTCTTCATCAGTTTCAGCCTGTGAGAATTCATTGCACAATACTGGGACTGCTGATATACCATGTAGCTTACAGTCCAGTATGTATAATTACATAAAAATAGAGTGCCAGTTCTCTGAAGTGTTAATGATGTGAGGCACCTATTAACACTCAGGTTTATGGTAATGAAAAGGCAGTAACAGTTGCCCATGTAGTCTTTAATAAACATGCCAGTCCTTTTGGATTTCAGCATTGAAATCCTTCCTAGGTAATAAATACTGGTAATCCATCCATAAATTCATTCAATGCAGAAGTTTTTAACATTTTGGTTTTTTAAACAAAGAGTTACAGTACTAATTGCCAACTGTAGTATACCAGATACTGCTAAAGTCAAAAACAGCATTAACTGTCAAGCCTTACTGTTAACACAGGTGGCCATACAGGACCCAGCAGCTATATTAAAATATTTCATCTACAGGTTTCCAATGTCAAGACCGCTGAATATGTCTGCCACAATTTTTACATAATCATCCCATTTGAGATACAACTGCAATACACCATTTGCAGAAAACAGACATACATGCGTCTGACTTCTACAGCAAAACTAGGCTGGCAGAAAGACACAGTGCATATTCCAAACCTATAATTTTTATTCTCCTATTTACAGTTGTAAAATTCTTGCAGTACCAGAGATGAACAGTAATGCAATCCAGACAAGAATAAGATTCTTGAACCCTAGTGGAGTCTTAGATGTACATGCCAATGGGGAATTTGCTATCCACTCCAAGAATTGCATGTTCACAGATACCCCAAGGAGCAGAAGGGGGAATATCAGAAAAGGCTTCAGAGCTGACATGTAGAGCATGATATGTGATATAAGATATATATTCACCTTGCTTCTTCCACACATTCTGCAAATCAGTTAGTTGTGCAAACATGACGTTTTATATTGTTTCATTTTATCATTGGGGTTCTCTATTTGAAAATACTGTTTGTATTTTAACTTAGAATTGGAACTCCCAAACAGAATATTAGGCATTTTTCAAGAGTGTGTAGCAGAAAACAAAGCTATCGAACAGAGATTCTTCCTCATTGCCTTTGGTATTATTAAGGTGCCTGTTTGTCAGTTTTAGAATTACTTTTCCATATAAATCATGGGCATTGAAAATTATCATTAATAAATATAAGAAAGAGAACATGAAATGTGCTTTTAGTGGAATTAATACATTTGGGGAAATAGGTGACTGCCTGTAACAGGGGGGTATTGAATCCAAGACTTCTTTCCAGGCTATTAGCTTACATTATGAAAGGATAGTATTGCACTATAGCTTGATTTTTTTTTTTTGGTTTATCTAAACTGAATTAAAATCATCTCTTCTTCCATGAAATTACCATGAGCAGTGTTGAAGTACATTAGTATTCATTTTATTTTATTAAGATGTTACAAGATGCTGCTCATGTAAAAATTAAACTTGCGTAACAATTTGGACACACTTTTATTAGTTACAATATTTTTTAATTACTTTTAAAATTAATTAGAGTATTTTGGGTTACTTTCCTTGTTCGTTATGCTTATTGGAACAACACTTACTAAATAATGTTACTGTTTAAGGATAACCAGTTAATAATTTTCTTTTGATATTACTGAATGAGAAGACAGCAAAAGCAAATGAAAATAATTGTCTTTAAAAAAATATAAGTAATACAATTATAATACTAAAAAAAGAGAAGGGAAAATAATATGCTATGCCATCAAAAATAATAATTTAATCATTACTACAGCACTTCCCTGGATTAATTCTTGTTTCAACTGCAACTTGCTTTCTAGAAAAACTCCAGGCCCAGTTATGCAGAACACACCATGATCTTTCAGTTGTTCAGTCTCTGAATGGTTCCTCCATTATAAATTTACATTTATCTCAGTAAATCCTCTGACTGTGAGGCTATCTGTATTGTTTTGCCACCACTTAAATACTTCAGTTTTGAAAGAATGTGGTCTTGTTTAATACTGTTTGTACTGGAATCAGTGAATGACTGTGTGCTAGGGTAGCCTCTAGGAGTTTGAGCCTCTCTAGGGTCTTAGGTGGAGTTTAGAGGGGGTGTAGCAAATGCTCTAAATTGTAGTGAAGTTTAGACTGGAGTTGGGGTAAATTTGGAAATGCATAGAATGCAAAGTTTTCCAGCACTTTGTGATTGAAATATCAGCATTGAATGAATTTTAGCATCTACTGAGATTTGTCATCACTGGATGGGAATATCTGAATTACAGTTTTGAATATATGCAGCCATTTTTTTTCCCTGAATCACAGTTGAATAAGATACTGTGCCTCTCCAGGTCTTATTTGTGTCTGTATATAATATATATTTTATTTGTTAGAGACTTGGTATGCTTAAATAAATACAGGCAGTTACGGTTTATATACATGTATGCAGAAGCATACAAGTACAAAGAGACATATATGTATGTGGGATAGGAGGAATGGTTTTGGACTCGTGCATAGCAAGTATGATCATACGGTCACTTACACCAAAGTCACAATTACTGCTTATTTCTGTAATCAGTTCTCTTTTCTTCTGCCAAAGTGAAGTCAAATACAGAACTTCTCTTTTTTGAATTGTTACTTTGTAAATTCAGAAGACCCTTAATTACTTTTCAAAAAAACACCTTTAGTGCATGGCACTTAGAAACAATTCTATTCATTTAACTCAAAATATTTAGCTAAATTTCCAACTGATTTTATTTCTTATTAATTGAGGTATTAATCTGATCCAAAAAAAACCAAAAGAAAAACGTATGCACATATTAGAAAGCTGAAGCATGGGATATATGTTGTTAAGAAGATAACTGCAGAAAGTGACCTCCATCTCTGTGCTGGTCACACTGCTTTTGATGCAGCCTAGGACACAGTTGACTTCCTGGGCTTTGAGTGTACACTGCTGGGTCATGGCCATGTTCTGATCCATGAGCACCCCCCAGTCCTTCTCAGTAGGGCTGTTCTCAAACCCCTCCTCCACCATCTGTTAAGATTAACCATTTTCAGATAATAGGGCTAGCTAACTTAAGAACTTTGGTGAACATGTAATGCTTTCTGCTCTACTAATATTCATTTTAATAAAAGTTGGAAAACTACAAGAATTCAAAGAACAGAACTACTATTTCGTAGTCCGATCTTGGTGATAGGTATGGTACAGAGAAATGAAGGCAAGTTAGCCTTCCTTCACTCCTAAGCAGGTATAATAGAGTGGTTCAGTAAACTCTACAGAAAAAAAAAAAAAAAAAGAAAAAATTACCAAAGTTGAAATTAATGCTAGTTAGTGTGATTTTGTAGGTAGTAGATAACTATATTGCCTTTTGGGAAAACTTGAGGTAGGGAATGATATGACACAGGTTCAGAGAGTGTTGACTTTCTGATTTAGAGGAATAATTGAGCTTCTGCAGTGTTTATAGTACAGGTAGATTTGTATCATTTATTTGAAAGCCACTGACATTCTTACTTTCATTTTTTAAAAGTCCTTATAAGAAAATAATAGAGTACATGTGAACAAACTATTACAAATAATTTGAATTTAATACCTAAGTTGGCACAATACAATAAAAATACCCTTGTAATACAACTCAATGCTATGTTTTACAGCTGGAAATCAAAAACACAGGTTGTAGCTGCAGGACAGTACAACTGCTGAATGACATTTTGGAAAGAAGTGACCAAGAGGTAAATTGAGAGTCATTATGGGAAATGGGTGTCCAGTGCAGTGATGACCTTATGTTCCTTTTTGAGTTAGGAACTCAAAGTACGCCACCAGCAGAGACTTGCAGGAAAGCTGAAACTCATCAGTGTATCTGATTCTGAAGTCCATCTTCAGAAGGGCTGAGGAAATACTGCAGGGAGTTCTGAAGTAGACAGAAGTGATTAAAGTGAATATTTCTTTCAAAAAGAACTCTTTTAAAAAAGTATGAATTAATGTGCTAAAGGGAAGTCAGAGTGCTACCATAATTAACAATGAACAGTTGTTTTTCCTTGATCATGCATTCAGATGGTTTACTAGGAAAGCTGATGCCTTCAACATACATGGTGTCATTAGGGTGTAACTAAATTTCAGCCCAAAGTTACCTAAGTACTCATAGTTCTTAACTTCTGGAGTTTCTATCAGTTCACTGTTCACAGTGCTATCAAACCAAGCCACAGCTGAACCAGAAATTCAAAGGGAATCCTAGACTTATTTCAATATAAATTTTCTAGATAAAATAATTTCATTCTTCTGAGTAGAATCTGAAAATTCGGGAATTATGAACCATTTGGTTAGATCCTTTTCAGTCTTCTGCAGAGGAAGGTTACATCTGTTCTGGCAGTACCTCTGTGTGTAGAGAGTGGAAGAACTGCTTCCAGGCTGCAGGAACCTGGAAGTAGGGGAAGAAGCAGGAAGGAAGAGGAGGAGACGAGCCTGCAGTGTAGCTGTGGAATCAAGGGAGCAATGAGACAAGGATGGAGCAGAGAGGGCTATGCTTTTATAGCAACAGAAACTTTTCAGGGATAGCAGGCACCTACATAATTGATTACAAAAACCAACAGCTATGTTATACAAAACCTGAATGCAAATTTACTGCATGCAAAGACCTATGCTTCAAAGATGAAAGGGACAGGTACAGACTGTAGTCCCTTACTTTGATTCTGCTCTGCCTTTTCAGTTTGACATTTTCCTGTTAACAAAGTCAGGAATCATTTCTAGTCCTTTTCCAGTGAATGTGGTTTGTGAATGTAGTCTGGCTTTCCTATCAGCCAGTTCTTGTGACTTCCTTTTTAGCTTGAAGCCTTCTTGTATTGCCCTTCTCATCAACCTAATTTGGCAAAGTGAGTATAGGAATAAAAAATATGCAAAGTGTGGAGTCTGTAAAGAGCCAAGTATCAAAGTAGTTTGTTGACCTGGTACTGATCATAGAAAGGGCTTGAAAAAACATTTTGGAGTTAGACTTTCTAAGAATTAAGACCTTCTGTGTTCTGTACTAAAACCTCTTTCCACTGGGGAAAAAAATGGGGTGGCGGAGCTGAATAGTTGTCACTAGCTAGTTCATTGTTCATGCTGCAGTAGTGTTTGGCTAATTAAGAGAAAGTGGGTCCCTCTTACAGGAAACTTCTGATCTGCTAGGCTTTGTTATTCCCAAATGCCATTTGTAATCCACTCTCTCTGTGTTGCTGTCACTGTCTAGCACTCCAAATATTTTAAACATACAACCTTTTATTGACATGTGTTGTTCCTGCTGTGCAACTTCAGTAAGAAAATGTTACAGTATACTATATTACTATGGTAATGCATCTTGTTTACAATGCATGCTTGCTTAATGATGTTTGTTTACTATCCCCAATTTATAGAAAGCAATGGAGTTGCTTGGATTAAAAATATCTTTTTATCTCTTTTTTCCCCTATGATTTTCTGCTCAGGTAGAAAAGTAGAACTGTAGTTTTACGTAAAACTTGTTAATCTGGCTTAGTGTAATTTCTGCCATGCTGTTGAAAATTAAGACCTACTGCTGTGGTTGACTGAATAACTTTACAGTGACAGTGTTCTTTGCTAGTGCTTTTCACAAGCTCTGTGTTTGTGAATACATACAAATAACAAAATCAAAAGCAGTCATCCAACAGTTCCAAGTCTTTTGCTTAGAAAAGGCTGTAGTTAGTCATGGTATTACAGATGAAAATTGAGGTACATAAAACAACTGCAGGGAAATGCTTGCATGTCATGTTCCTGCATTGTAATAATTTCTGCAATTCTTTGATTGTGATGAAATCTAAATCAATCAGGACTTAATTTAAACTTAAAAAAAAAAATTAAAGTGCAAAATAAAAATTCTAACACCTGAAAATTTTGAATTAATTACCAGTTCTTTTGCACATGTAACCATAAGATGGATACAAATAGACACGAGCTGAAATTAAATCTAAATTCAATTTACAGAAGAGTTTCTTTTGGATTGAGGGAAGTTAAGAAGTAGTTCCCAGAGGTATTTTGGAGTGTCCATTTTTGGACAGTCAAAACCTGACTGGACAGTACTCTCAGCAACCTCTTCTATTTAGCCCTCATTTGAACAAGGAACCTGGACTGGCTGATCTTCAGAGGTCCCTTACAACCTGTGATTCTGTGAAGACCAGTATTCCATTTGATATTGGCACAATGACTTGCAAATTTTAGTTTCTTCTTTCTAGTGTTATCACATAAGGTTTTTGCAAAATTTGTAGAATGAAATTAATTTTCATATCTTAATAGTATACGCTTACATACATTTCATGTCTTTGTTGCTGAAAAACTGCATTGCTTGTCCAACCGAAAAATCCAGGATACTAAGATTCTACTTGAGTAAACAGAATTTTAAAACGTGCAATATTTATTTGGCAGTGCCTCTGTTCCAGATTATCTTTGTGTGGTTCTCATGGCTAATTAGAATGTTAAAGTAAAATTCAGATGCAGATTCCTTGTTTTATTATTTATTTCCTTGGCCTATTTCTATTAGGGTCTTAAAGTAAGACTAATGTTCTTTTGTTATCCCTTCTAATGAAAATATGGACTTTCTGAGGTCCTAATTAATTTTTAAGCCATGTTCTTAGCATCAGTGAGTCTGTACCTTCTCTTTGTTTGTATCAAAAATCTACTGCCCATTCACTTCAATTCTGTTTGTTCTGAGTGATTTTACATCACAGAAGATTATATTCTTGTAAATATTTCTCTTTGCAGTGAAGAGCTACGGAAGGAAGCACGACAGCTGAAACGCGAACTGCTGGAAGCAAAGCAGAAAAAAGAAGAAAGAGCTTTAAGACCCAAAGAAAAAGAAGGTAAGAGGTTTTGTGTAGATCTCCAGTTAACATTCTGGTTTTAAAGGTTTTTTTGGTTTTGTGTTCTGTGTACATAAATGTAGACTCTATTGTTGAAATGTAGATTTTTCTTTTCTTTCCTTAGGAATGGTAGTAATGTAATGATGCCAGTATGTAAGGAAATGGTACAGGTAGCATTTGTTCTTTCAAATCAGGTAGTATTTCTCCTTCTAAGGGTTCTTTAGTTACATCTGTGCTGTGACCTTATAGGAGTGTGTGGTGTTAGGGTGATAGGTAGATCGCTGCTGTGTTCTCCAAAACCGTCTTGGGCTCAAGACCGCTCGGGTGCAGCAGTATAGCCACTAGCAAGCTTCTCCTTTCAGCCCCGCAGATGTTTAGCACTGAGGACACACACACACACTCAACACAGCTAGCTCAACATTACCAGAGATGAGGAGTCAAGGAGGGCCCTCTGCATGGCGTGTTCCACAGACGAGGTTTATTTCATCCTCTGCAGAGAGGACCGGGTGCGAGAGAGGCCCCAGTGTTCGTGCGCAGGTTTGCAAAGGGTCACAAGGGCCAGTGATCTGAGGGCACGGGGGCGGTACACAGGCGGGACCAGGGAAGGGAACCAGTGAGCAGAGGGAAGGGGCAGAGTGGGGGACCAGGTCAGGTGTGCAGCCACAGAGTCTGCTTGGAGCGGAGTTTTCTTCAACCAGAGTCTGGGGGGTGTGAAAGGTTACATTTCGTCTGCAGGGAATTCTGGGAGAGGCTTTTCCTTTACTAACACAAAGGTGAGAGTGGTATGTCGAATATCTTGAGTTTTTCCATCAGCAGGCCTTTCCTATTTCAGGGCTCTCTGGCCCAGCAGCTGGCTCAGCTGTTGCCTCAGTGACCCCAACATGACCTCTGATTTGCTGAGTCTTCGTGACTTTCTGACTTGGAAGCGTTCTTAAATGTAGATGGTTAACTTTACACTCAAAACTATTGACTTCAAACTTGTATGTATCTTAGGACACCAATGGAACTCAAATTCCGAAAGTCACTACCATATTTATTTTCCTTAAATCTTAGCAAAATGGGATCTTCAGCTGCCCACTTCTTTGTCAGATAGTTTTTATATTCTCTTTCTTTTAAAATGTGTATAAATTGCTAAGCTTATAATAGTAAGTAAGGTGCACATTTTATTCCAGATGGATGTAGCACCTCTTTTTAGCCAAACTGAAGAAACAAAAATGTGTCTTTAAACACTCTGGAGTTGCAAGACACGTTTTTAGAGTAGCTTTGTAGTTCAGTTCTCAATATCATAGAAATCTGAAAGAAAATATAAAATTATTTTTAAAAAAATTCAGGTAACACACAATTTACAAGAGTGGTAGAAAGTATAACATAGTTTTAGAAAAACTCATGGACTCTTTTGAATAACAGGTGAGCTTGATCAGCACCGTTTTGACAAAATAAAAAATACAGTATCATGAACTTGTATATGAAATCTGGCACCAGATGTTAAAAATTGCTGACTCTGAAAATGTTGTAGGGATCACTGAATGAATATAAGCTCTCACTGACAAAATAATGAATGCTGTCATGAGCCATGTAAAAAAAGATCTGTGAGTAGAGGTATAGAAAAGGTAAAGTGTAGTTCTTACGTACATATATGATAAATTGTACATATATGATAAATAGTTCTTACACTATTGCTTAAACTAATTCCTGTTCTGATGCCAGTTAAGTCAGTGGACTTTGTAATTTGAGGAAATTTACCTTTACAGTGACAGACTAAAATAATACTTGGGCAATAGTTACTACTATGGTACAGTTTGGAAGGATACCGTTTATTCAAGCAAAGGGAGCATCAAGGTTGGTGGGGTTGGCTTGTATTTTCTTTAAAATAAATAGAAGGCAGGACATAAATCAACTGAAAATACGCAGGTAACAGCTAATGGTAAAAATAATTTTGAATAATCTTGATTTTCCTTTTTGTGATATGGAGGGGTTTGTTCCAGTACCTGTTGAGAAAAATAGATGGCAGGAAAGAACCTATTGAACTAGTTATTGGAGTGCCTAAATAAAAATCTTAAAAGTAAACATATTCTAAAATTTAAGGTAAAATTAAAAGGATGTTAAATGAGATGCAAGTAGTGAGGGATAAAATTATTAATGAAAATGTAGTGAAAGATTTCAGGTTTGTACTAGAAAACAAACTGAACATTAATTTACTCTGTGATGTGGCTGTCACTGTGGTTGTTGCTACAAATGCAGTAACCGTAAAAGTGCAGCTGTATTATTGCACTCAGTTCCCAGTATTGTACCACCAAAAAAGATAATGAACAATTCGATAAAAATGGACAAAAACACCCAAAACTAGCAGAACACTATGTGGACAGGTTTATTACGAGATACTTGGAGATACGTGTAATTTATGTAGGGAGTGGGATGGAAGGGTGGAATCTTAAGTGTTTAGAGATGGTTAGTCAAAGGAATGAAGCATACCTTTATTGTGAAACAGAATTTACAACTGAGGAATAATAGAATAGACTTTAGAAACACTTTATCTTGAACATAATGAACTCTAACAGAAGTTGAAGTGTTGTACCAAGTAAGTAATCTTGCTCCAAAGTTAAAAGCATTTCATAAATTTCACTTAGTTCACTTAGTCATTTTATATTTATTGGCCTGAATTTTCATCACTACAATAGAGCTGTCAACATGAAAGACAGTCTGCTAAATGTATAATAGTTTACCTATTCCACATTAGTTTACATATAAAAAATTGTTTCTATTTAAAAAATACTTCTATCATTGATGTGTAAGTAGCAGGAGATTTTTCCATTGTTCTCTGCCTATGCTCTTGGGGAGTGTGGGAGGGAGAGTGAGTTGTGTCATGCTGTCTCAGGTATGTCTGTGCAGATGGTGCAGACACTTGCAGTGTGTCTGCCTATGCTTTGAGCTGGTTGCATTAGGAAAAAATGTTAGTTCAGAGGCTATGTAACCACATTAATATGATTATGTGCTTGATTAATAAACGCTAAATCTCAGCCAAAATCTGGAACCATCGTGGGAGAAATTCACTGAAGATCCCAAAATGGTGAGAATAAGGCTTAGGTCATACTGGGCAGGATTGGGTCTATTTCTGGGAGGATGCTAAGGAAGGGATGGCAGCATGACATGTTTATTTTAAGTCCACTGCACAGATCTTTATTAGTGTTGGCATCACATTTAGTATCGCTTCTTCAAATTGTTCATATTATGCTTATCTAATATTTTTCTGTATTCAGAGATTAGATTAATTAAGAAAGACTGGAGAGTGAAAATTTAAGTGTTTACATTGTTTCAAGAGGTCAGAGAAAAAAAATAGTTCCCTCCGTACATGTTTGATTATAACCAGTCTTCCAATTTGTGAGTGGTATTGTTGACTATGCCAGACTGCTGTCAAGACCTTACTTTAAATAAGATGTTTTTCTTTTATGTGACATTTGTTGTAGTGATGCCAGAAATTACATCAAACACTATAATTTGAGTGCTGAATTACTTCAGCATTTTGAGGTACTTGGTCAAATACTCAAAAAAGATACACTTTTCAAAGTTCTGTAGAGTAAACCTGGGAATGTACTTCTGTGAAATCTGCTTTAGACATACAGCATCTGCCCAGTTGTTTAACTGTATATTGGTTTTAAATAGTAGTAGTATTTAGGAAGTAACATTTTAGTTTTTCCTGTTAGAGCATTTTTGTAAGCTGTCGAATAATCTGTGGTGAAATTTAATTGTCACACACACATGAGAAAACAGAAAAGCTGTAATATACTGTCTGAGCAGGGAAACCTAACAACTGATGTAAAAACCAACATTCAAGGGTAAGAATTCTACTGAGGCATGCAGTGTTTTCTGCTTTGTTTTTAATTGTGATATGGTAATCAAATGATTGAAATGTTTAGAAAATTTTCAAAATCAAGTAAGGATGCCAGTGTAAGATTATGTTTTATTTCTGTTGTATTATAAGGTTTGGGTAATGTCAGGGGCACTCAAAGAATTAAGCCCTGTGTTACATGGAAAGATGCTTTCTTGAAGTCTGGGACTTGAATTGTGCACCCTTCAGAACACTCTGAAAATAACAACATCCAAATCTTGATGGTTTGGGAACTTTGCAGCATAAATGCATTAAGTATGAAGATTTTTTCAGTATATGCAGGAGAGCTGCATTGTATAAAAGTATCCATCTTGAATTTGTGACGTTTGCAAAACTTTTTCTTTGTCTATTTGCATGGTTTTTTACATTTAATCGCCTAGTACCCAACATCACTATGCAGTCCCCTTCCTGCTAAAGTGAATGCCTTTTTCCTCTTGTCTCTCTGTCTGCAGAAGCAGAAGAAAAGGACAAAACCTCACTGTTAAACTAGCTTTGATTTTAGTAGTAATCTTAAATGTGTACTCAAAATCCACTGACATTTGAAAATTAACTGCATTTTAGACTAGGACCATGTGCCTAAAAGCTACCGAAGTTCAGAAAGGATTTACTCAAAACTTGCAGTTCACCCTGTTTTGCAAATCTGCTCTGGTCTTTCAAATAAGTGTTTTGAAGCTCTAGGAATTACTTCTAAGATTTTATTATTTGAGTTGGCTAAATGAACTAGTAGGTTTGTTCTAGAACTGTTGCTTTTTTCACTGTAGCAAACTGAAAATCTAGTAATCAGTCCAGCCCTGGAAGCTCATTCTGTAAACGAATCTATTCAGTTGTTCACAGTTGCTAAATATTTCCTGACTCTTACCTAACTTCTTGGCAAGCAGTGGCTCTTTAGGATCTTAGGCAGGCCCGAGCTATAGCAACAGTAACTGAACAGTTCTTGAAGTTGCAAATAAATCCACTAGTAGAACTAGTCCTAAGCAAAAAATATACAGGAGAGGATGTTACTAATTCTTTCAAGCATAAAATTATTTCCTTTTTTTTTTTCTGGTTTATTAATTCTTACACTACTTTACACTAAACTATAGTGTTTTAAGTTTCATATATATAGTATTTAAAACTGTAATTTTTTTTTCCCTAATTCTGGAAGAAGTGAGGTATTTGTCTTGGTTTTTAATTATCTAAAGTGTCTCTAAGTTCTGTATTTGTAACTTCTGATAGGAATTCCATTTTAATTCCTGAAATATTACTTCATATTAGAATTTATTTTGTAATTTGTAAAGATTTTATTTGGTTTGGAACAAAAACAGCTTCTCTTTTTAAGATTTCATCTCAATAAGATTTTTAAAATCAGTACTGCATACCTCTACAATTCCAAAAGAATGCAATATAAACTCAATATTGATGAGCTGAAAGTGGAATATACTGAACTAATACAGGAATGTGGTTTAGGCCTCTTATTTTAATTCACCAAAACATTCAATCATAATTTCTTTCACTTCAGACAAGAAGTTTTTGAGGTTTTTTCCCCCTTGATACTTAGTCTAGCTATGCCATGCATTTCTTGTCATTTTTGTCCAATAGGTCTTTTATCATATGAAATGTGTCATCTCAGTTGCTAAAGAATGCATTTTGGATACCAAGGAAAATGTATGGGCCCACCACATTTAAAACGTACACAAACCCTGCTAAGTAAACTGGGATACCTTTTAATACAGGTATCTTTGTACATTCTCCTTGTTATCTTACCTCAGTTCTGTATAAACTCATGATTACATATGAGAAAATTGCATTATAAGAGTTAATGGGATTACATTTGTGAAGTATAGCATATCAGGAATGTTTTGTGATGTAAGATGCTTAAGTGTGTGTAAAAATCTTCATGCTGGTTGTATCTCATCAAAGAAAAATCATAAACTAGTCTTTCATTGATCCTTTTCAGTGCAATAGGCTCTTCCTTTTTTATGGTGACATTAAACCTTCAGAATCAGCATGTGTTTTTCTGTCACAATATGTATTGTCTCTGCTCTTCTGTATTTCTGGTAATACTTTCACCAAACCAAATTCCCTTCTTTTTCCAACAAGTGTTTTATACACAGCTTTATTATCTCTTTCTTAAAAAGGAAAAAATACCTGTTCTAACTACAAGGACAGTAATTACTACAAGGTTTGTTTAAAAAAGTTTGTACTGTGGAAAATTGTATGCATACTCTCAGACCTGTATTTGTGTGAAATTGTACCCTATCTGTTCCACAACTGGTGGACTTTTAAAGGCAAAGTTACCCTACTTGCAGTTCTAGAAATGGAGCCCTGTCTTTCAGGGCAATATGAGTGTGAGCATAAGCAGTGATCATTCTGTTCTGATCTACCACAGGCCAGCTGAATTAGAATTCACATTTCTTGGTTTCCATAAAGTGGAAGTTAAAATTACACTTTCAAAAATAGAGCACTTCTGACACACCTTTTGTTGAGTGTTTGTTATGTTGTTAAATTTACCAGATGCTTTTGGAACTAAGCTTAGAATTATCAAGCTTTCTCTTCTGTTTCACTTCCTATTAGGAATTGATCCATCATTAAACCATCCATTCATTTCCATTCAATGCCCTTGGATCAAGTTTTGTCTTTGTTATACTTCTATCATTTTCTAGTTAAAAGCTGACATCATTTGAACTGTTCCTCATTTAAGTGTGAGCAAAATAAGGTCTTCCGTATTTTTTTAAAATCAATCTCTTCCTTTCTGGTTTAAGGACTTCAGAATTTCCTTCGTAGTTTCAGACTATCATTGTAAAACCATGTCCCAAACCCGAAGTTTTAGGTTAGGTTACACCATCATGTTGGCATGTATTGGCCATAATTTCAGGATAGAAGAATCTGTCTGAAAGAAAATTAATTACTTAAATGATAAAGTGTTTGCCACAATAAGATGAAGACTTTCTTGGTAGCAACCCAAGCTAGCTGATGTAATTAGCAATGTACTTAAAAATTCTTTTGAAAGTAGGGTGAAATATATTTTCAATAAGGAAGGTTATCTTTTTTGGTTTTTCTTTTTTTTCCCCCTCACCTTCCTTAGTGACAGAATATACACAACAGCTTGTTCAAACTAAAGAAGAAATTATTTGCTTCATGCTATTTACTCTTTGTGGTGAGATCCTCCTAGGGAACAAGTCTGCAAGATTTCCTGTAACTTAAATTACCTTCTGCATCTCGCAATACCTAAATTCAATCTGATTTTTATTTCACTTCTGTATATCCATGTCATTTTTCATTAATTTTTGCCTGAGTAAATCCTCTTAGATTAAGGAGATTAATACCAAAGTCATGATCCTTATACTTCTGCTGAATCAGCAAACTGGACCTAAATTTGTCTACCTTGATATGAAGGTCAAATCCATCATACAGTGCTATTGTTCCTCTTATTTTCAATTCAGCTGCAAAATTGCAGTTACAGTTGCAGGGAATCTGGGTTGCAGAGTAGTAGGCAGCAATCTACTTTTACATTTAAAAACGTTTCTTACCAAAGTCTCTCTTCTGGACATTTTTTCTAACTTGCTGATTACCAGTCAGACACAAAATAACTTTATCAAATAATTCCTGCTTATCAAAAACTGAATATATAATTTATATTCAAAAGTACTCTGTGGTTTTGAAATTATTGGTGGTTTCAAGTTTGAAAATGTGTTAATAACCCATTGACTTAAGGGCTCTTGAAAATCCTTCTGTTTTGCTGCTTGCTTTCAGTGTTAAGTGATAGGTTGTAGGACTTCATGAAGAAATATAAGTTTGTCTTTAAGTCATTTTAATGAAAGATGCAAAAATATGATGCATACAAGTGCGCAGCTCTTTTGGTTGACTCACTCTGACGTTAGTTCAAGTGGATCTGATTATCTTTTGTCTTACTTATGAAAAGGCTTTTCTAGGAGGCAGAGAGCATGAAGTTGAGGATTAGAAAACCTCTGACAGGCAAAGACCCAAGAAACAACAGTCTTAAAAAAAGGCTTTAACTGAAATTTAAATTATTTGTATTAACAGTAAGTGGCACACATATGAGAGTGATAAAAATACACAAACAAAAAAAAAACAAAAAAAACCAAAAAAAAACACCAAACAACAAAAAAAAAACCACAAAAAGGGGAATTTGGGAATTTTACCCTTTTTGTATGAGCATTGTATTTGAGCTCCACTACATTAAACTAAATTTTAGTCAAAAGACCTATATGACTAAGGATCACATCTTAAAATTCAGCATATGTATATCAAGGGTGGATTGCAGGTTTAAATGTTTGTGTCCAGTTTGAGACTGGCATTTTCATACATACTCAAGAACACCCTTCTCAGTTCTTTTGCTTCTCACAGATGGGCAGTTACATTGATCATGGCGTAAATGCGATTCCTTTCAAAGCACTCATTTAGGTAAATGTCATCTGAAAGGTTGTTTTTAATAAGGAAGCAGATGGTTTTGTAGTTGGAATTATTTATCTAGGGCTAAATGTTAGTAAAAGAAGACATTATGTTGTTTCCAGATAGCCAACAGTTTGGAT
Source organism: Corvus kubaryi (assembly GCF_017639235.1). Classification (NCBI taxonomy): domain Eukaryota; kingdom Metazoa; phylum Chordata; class Aves; order Passeriformes; family Corvidae; genus Corvus; species Corvus kubaryi. The sequence continues at coordinate 2,622,548 of NW_024581096.1, read as the reverse complement.
ACATGCATTTATGCAAAAACGAATGCATTATTTTCACAAGGGGTTGGTTTTGAATTAAGAATGGGATTTTTAATTTGTAGAAGAGATTGACATTATAGGGGGAAATACTGAGTTTTGTCATTATGTGTGGTAGTTTTATACTGTACTTCTGTTCTCCTCAGTTCATCTGATACTATGCTGCATGAGATTTTATGACAGATTTATGGCAGCTGTTTAATCATCCCTAAACGTGTGTGTGTGTGCATTTATCTATTTTGCTCATTCTGGAAGATGGATTTTTCTTTCTTTATCTTGCTGGTACCTGCCATACTCTGTTCATCATTATATCCAACATATCAACTGGAAAACAGCAAAAAAACCCAGCTCTGAATGCTATTATGTAAGTTTGATTATTTTCCCTGGTACCCTTTAAATACAATGTAGAAAGAGTTTAAATGTTATTTAAATGCAATGTAGAAATGAAGATAAAAAGGAAATAAGATATTTTATTTGTCGAAATACATAAACAAATATATGTAGATATATCATTACAAATTTATTTCCTTTTATTACAAAGTGCTGTGTTTATAAACTTCATAGAAAACTTCAGTTGTGAGAGAAATTTAGTTTGGAATCAGACACTTTTTCTGTATAGCTGTCAGCAGTCATCTGAAAAACCTGGTAACAACAGATTCATTTAGATACAGTGTTCATCAGGCTATATATCCTGAAATTTGTTGAAACAATTTTCTCCAAAAGTATTTTTGTTCATTTGCAATGGACATCCAGAGAGTTTACTCTTCTGTTTGTTACCAGGAATAACAATTGCATAAATATGTGTACATAAATTTCAAGTATAGTAATTCAGTATGTACAATGTCTTAATGCTATTCAAGAAGAAAATGTGAATGTGAATTGATCAATTTTCCAATTCAGTTTTTGTTGCATTAAATTATTAACGAATAATTTAATGGGACAGCGAATACTTTGCAGTGAAGACACTGTTAAAAAAGACAAAGAAGAGCAGCTCTTGACTCATCCATGTATCATTTTGTTATATAAAAAAGAGTTTTTTCCTGATTGACAAGATGGACTCTGTTTAAAGTTCAAATGTTACTTTTAAAAATAGGGGGTTTTTCCCTATTGCAAGATCAAGGATTTGATTCGTGGCTACTTCAGCCTACAAAAGAAGAAAACTGTGAATTTTTCTGTAGGTTGTTATTTGTCTACTTTTTAACAAATAGTCACAGAATATTAATACACATAACAGTTCAACTGCTTCAAGAAAGATCTTCAGAAATTAAGGTCAACTTGTTAAAGGAATTTCAGCAGTTTTTATCAGAGGTTTTATTTCTGTTACCCTGCTTTCCCTGGCTCCATAATAAAATATAACTGAAACAAAAATCTTTTGACTCATTGTCTGCCCGGTACAGTGTTGTGTTTTTCATTTCGGTAAGTAGCAAATCATTCTACTGCTGAGAAAGCAGTACAACTGAAATGTTTTATGGGAGTGTTTTGCTTGGTATTTTATCTCCAAAAAGACACTAAATCATGAAACCAAATTAAATTTGTTTAACCAAGTATGTTTGCTTATTCAGAGGAGGAATCTGCTCCAAACAGTGTTGTTGAGGAGTACCTTCAGGAGAAGAGAAAATATGAAGACAAGCGAAAGCAACAGCCAAAGAAAGGAGTTTCCCGTGAAGATCAGGTAATAGTTTGATAGCCTGGGCAACAAAAATCCAGAAGAATGTTCTGAATATATTTATCTCTTCATTTGTATAAAAGCAAAGTTTTAAAATCTGTTGTTTCATTTTCCATTAAAAGAAAGTTATTATTTGTAAGAATAAATCTTTTAATTACCCAGGTGGACAGGTAAATGAATTTTCAATGTGTGTCTGAAAGGGCTCCCAGTTTAGTTACTAAAATCTTCTGGAAGGAAATGCTAGTCATGAAGAAGAGTCCTTGATTACATTTGTGAGAGTTCACATTTCTTCACCTTACACTTTCCTTGCCATAAGGTAACACTGGGACAGAAGTTTATATACCTTGCATTTATTCTAGCTGGGTTTTTTAGCATTTTAAATTATGGTTTAAAAAGATTAAATTCATCAGTACTTCTTGGTGTCATGAAATGAAAGAAATCGTTTATAAGTACTGTAAAGAGAGAATCTTTTTTAAATGCAATGAAAATTATTATTCAAAATTAGCTAGGATGTCTGTAGACTTTAGTAGGCAAATACGAGCAAAGTACAGTTTACTTTACAAAAGTATTTGTTTTTTCTAAAATAGGAAGGTCTGAAATGGTTAAATATATGAAACTGCCTATGAAGTGGAAATACCATCAACTTAAAATCTGTGCAGTACATCAAACACATTGGTTTGTCAGTGCATGTCAGTTCAGCTACGAAGATGTTCCTGTTCACATGTTGAATCTAGAAGAGACTGGAAACTTGAGGCTTAGTAACTTCAAAGCAGCATTTGGCAAACCTTGATATATGTAGCAAGCTGATTTAGTTCTAAACTAAGAAGTTTATGGAAACTTTGTACATTCGACATCCCATTATCTTTGAATCAAAGAGTACTAAAGCTCTGTTGGCAGTGTGGATCAAGGGACTTAAAACTACATCTAATGAATTTACATCAGCCCTGTCATGGACATCACAGGAAAACAAAATGAGATGATAGGGATATGTATTCTAGTAGATCTTAATTTTTATTTATGTAACCTTGCTGGCAACTATTCAACAGTAATTAATCAAGTTCTTTGTAATCCATTTCACTTGTGGAGAGCCTCTTCTAGTCTTGCATCCCTTGTAACTGATCCTACAGCACAATACTATTTTCCATCCTCAGTGCAACAAGTAAGGAAGAAGGAGAGAAGGTATGTTTCCCTAAAATACTGGATAATGTAAGTCCTAGCCATCTTATTCTACAAAGGTCAAATTATAAAGTTATTTGAAGCACAGTATAGCATCTAGTGACTTATTGCAAAAGTGCCTACTTAGATATTTCAAAATTATTTCTGTCATCAGGTCTGTTCACAGGAATGCTGACGCCAGAGAAAATTAGACAAGAGACAAGGAATGTGGCTTTTTTTGGTCACAATTTCATATTAAAAGGGTCAGTTTGTTTCCTTCTGATGGCCTAGGTGCAAAGGTTTGCTGTCAGGTGTTGCAAGTAGAGTGTTTGTTTGCAATAGTGGGGAAAGCTATAGAACTAGAATGATTTGTAGGCCCAAATATCTTCAAAACTTTCCTCTCTCTCATCTTAAACAGAAGATTAGACAGAAAATAAAGAAAGTAAATGCAAAAAAAGTCCTCCAAAATTTGCCCTTGGCAGTGCTAAAATATGTTTTTGAAAGAATTCAAAAGCCAGGAAACTCCTCAAGTTAAGATTGCTCCCAGAAGGAAATTTGATTCCAGTGAACACTTCTGGTATTTCCTATTTCTGTTTTCTATTCTTGTTTAGTTTTTATTCTTTTAAATTTGAAAAACTTGACCAAACAAAACTACACAGCCATACAGAGGTGTTTTACAACATAAGTTGCCAACCTATCACCTACAAATCAAATGTTAGCTGCCACATAAATTCAGTTAGGCCCTTATTCCCGGATGCTTTCATTTTCAGGAATGTCTCAAATATCAGCAAAAAAAAGCTGTGGGCTGTGCAAATTATTCATACACTCTATGCTTTTTTTTGAAGAGCCCCCTCTCCCATCACAAGGCTCAGACACAAAATTTTTGTGTAATCAAACTCCCATTTCAGATGATGAGAAACAAGAACTGTGGCATGATATTCAGGTGTCGTCTGAGATTTGGTCACTTCATTGTCCCTGAAAGACCAGGCAATGTCAGTTTGAGAATAAAATACCAAATTTAAATGACTATGAGCTTTATGTATGCAGCATAAGAACCTGTATCTGCAGAAATAGTTAAGGTGGTTCATTTTATTTGAGGCAAAAGTGGTGAATTTTTTCAATACCCCCACATAATTTTAAAGATCATCAACATAAAGTATATAAACATCAGTTAAACTGGGTCTTCAAAGCTTGAATGGTTTGTAATTTATACAGTAGATTGCTTTAAAAGAGGACAGTAGCAGGTCCAAAAAGTAAAATTCATTGTCAGCAGTGTCATTTAATCAGCTGTTATATTCTTTATGCAGCCACAAGTTTTTCTTCCTTAAATATGCATTTTTATTTCACTAGATGGTGAGAGAAGTGCTTTTTCACACCTGATGGGCCACTCCCTGCTTGCTCTTGTTGCCTCAGCATTGCCTGCCCACTCACTCCATGGGTGCTCTCCATGCAGTCCCACTCTCACACCCACGACCACCTCTTGCTCTCTCACTTCCCTCTCTAAAGTGTTTCTTCTGAATTCATATGAAAGATCACTCTCATTGTACTTTTTCTCAAAATAATAAAAATGTTGTGTATGCCTGTTGGTCTGTAGAAATACAGAAATATACAACTTCTGTAAAACCATGTGTTTCATTTCAGACACTGGCATTGTTGGACCGATTTAAATCGAAGTTAACCCAGGCAATTGAAGAAACTCCTGAAAATGAGCTTTCAGAACCTGACGTAGATAATGATGAAGGATGGTGAGTTTTTCTTTGTTTGGATTTCTGTCTTTACCAATGGAAATCCTACTGTACTAACATAGTCTTACTGGTAAGCAGAATCTGAGTAGCAGAAAACACCAAATGTGAAGGCACCTGCTGCGTTAGGAGTCAGCTAAAATATATTCATTTAGCATTCTGAAAGATAAGGCGTAAGAGTAGATGACACTCAGCTTTCCGTAGTTTGAAGTCCTTCTAAAACTGTGTGTTGGGGATGGTAAGTATTTTTAAATGATGGATGAGATGAAGGTAGACTGACTGATCTGAAGTGTAAGGTGACCCCAAGGAAGTGGGGTATTACTGAAGTTGATAAAGCACTGCAGAAGTTATTGTCTCAACACCTCTCAGTCAAGGAAGCAGTGTGTACCCTGTTGTCTCATGTTCATCTTTCATGCAAAGAACCCACCTCAGGTAAGCAAGGGGATAAAAATCAGTATGATTGGAAGTGTAATCTTGAAGTCCTAGGCTGCATGCTGATAGATGCTCATAAAAGTATGCATAATGCAAAAATGCATAAAATGCCTAGAAAAAAAGAAAAGAAATCCTAGCAAAAAAGTTTTGTAAGGATAGATCATCTCCGTTTATAAGGCAAACACTACAGCTGGTCCAACAAAATAGGCTGTCTCTGCCTACAGTTTTTTCCATAGTTGTATGCATAAGCCATCAGAGCTGCAGCAAAACTACCAGTAAAATAGAAACCTTAAGAAAGTTCTTGGCAAGTATTTTAAGACAACCAGTATTTCTGTATCCCAGATGACTTAAAATAATTTTGTTGCTTCTTCAAACCATGTTTTCTTCCTTCGTTATGTCTTTTCCTGCCTCAGTCTCTTTGAGGATGAGAGATAACATACAATATACATTTTGAGATCCTTGAATTTCACTGATATTTTGAGATCCTTCTGAGCTACCAAAGTGCTTCTAAGTCCTCCAAGAATTATAGAACAACTGTTTCAGTTGGAAGAGACCTACAGTGATTTATCCAGTCCAACTGCCTGACTGCTTCAGGGCTGGCCAAAAGCTATAGCATGTTGGTATTGCCCAAATACCTCTTCAACACTGACCCGCTAGGGGCATTGATCTTCTCTCTAGGAAGCCTGTTCCAGTGTTTGACCACCCTCTTGGTATAGAAATACTTCCAAATATGTGGTCTAAACCTCCCATGTTCAGTATAAGATTCCCTTATCTGGCCTTTTTATGAACTTCTTATGAACTTGATCTTTATGTCAAATATTTTTTCATCACAGTAGTACAATCAGTCTTTTAAATACTTTTATAGAGTTCAAACATAGCTTTCCTATTTCTTTCTGAGTAACTACTCATATTGTCAGTAATAACTGAAAAAAACCCCAAACCTGAGTAACTAATTGTCAGTGATACTATCCACTGTAATTCCTACTGAGTGAAGAACTGTTGCAATTTCAGATTATGAAGTTGTATTTTTGTTCAGAAAATAATATTACATTCAGAATTGCACTAAAACAGATACTTGGAATAATATGAAACTACATAATAGACTAATAATTAATATCATATTAATTTTGCAGCACAGTAAGTGTGCGTATTAACTTTGTTTTCTTGTTGCCTCAGCATTGCCTGCCCACTCACTCCATGGGTGCTCTCTATGCAGTCCCACTCTCACACCCACGACCACCTCTTGCTCTCTCAGATGAGACAGTCTCAGATGAGACAGTCTGTTTCCAAATAATTTACTTTGAGGCCAAGTAAATTGTAAAATGTATGTTATGCAAATGGGCTATAAACAACATTAACAAAGCAATGGAATCTTCAGAAAGCTATTAATGATTGTTAGAAGCACTTGAAAAGTTAAATTGCGTATTTTGAATTAAGTGTTCACATTTTCAGTACCTTTGTTGTATAGGAGTATTTGATATAACTATACTGACTTTACATTTTAAAATTCTGTCTTAATTTGAATCTACTTCTCAAAAGACAGTATTTTACTTTATTTTATTTTTATTAAATACAATTAATGTATGACATATGCATATATGAAACATACAAACTACGTGATTCCTCCAGGCCATTTTGTAGGTCATGGTTGCTGTTTTTATGGGAAGGGAAAGCCTGCCAATATGCTTTGCTCTACTGTCAGGGTGTGTTATCTGAGGTAAAATGATTGCCTCTAAGACATTTTTATGTGTCCATGAGTGGCCACACATAGAGGTATAATTTTCGTTCTCTGTCAAGATAGAAACCATTACCAATTTGTTATGTTTTCTTTTATTTGGCAAACTTCTCTCTGCATATTTGGCTGAGCTGCTGTATTGGCATGGCACGTAGCAGACATTTGGGCACTTTTCAGCAGCATTCTACTTTTTATGCAATAAAAAAAGAAGAAATATGACTCTATTGTAAACAGTGTGTATGGTGTTTGATAATTATTACCAGATTTTACTGTCTAAGAATGCATCTGAGGAAATGTTGTGAAGAGTGCTGAAGAGAAATGCATAATACTAAGTTTTAATGTGGAATATCAGAATCTTTACTGAGACATTTTATTGCAACCTCTACTGCTGTGTGGGAATGATTATCTATATTTGTCTGCAGCAATCAAAATCCAATTTCCCTTGCAGAATTTAAAAATATCATAATAAACATGGTATCAGCTCAAAGAAGGGGTCAGAGAATAAAAATGTCTGACAATAACTAAGTGGACACAATTTTACAGCATCTAGGTACCTTGGAAAGACATTCTTGATCGGAGTTCTTCCAGGTATTATTTTCCTTGTGCCTTCGTGTTGAGAACTAGTGTTGGTGCTTTTCTCTTAATGATTTGTTGGATGTCTTCAGTACTATTTGATCACTAGTTGTTCTTTATTTGCTTACAATCCAAATAAGAAGGAGTCAGATGCATTACTTGATTCTTCTCTTTCTTAAAGGTTGTACAGAGTGCTGCAGATGTAGAGATTATCTGGCAGAACTCAGTTACATTCTCAGCTTAAAATCTTAACCAAGAAGACTTTTCTCCAAAATGTAGGTGAGGTCAAACATAGTGGCAGTAAGGTGTCGTTTGCTTAGAGACTAGTATTAAGAAAACCAAATAAGTCACAACAGAAGACCCAGCTGGAATAGTTCATCTGCTTGATACTTGCCACTTGGTTTACTTGACAGGCCTGAATTTGAAAGAGAAAACATTACACAAGCTGCATTTACACAGAACGCTGCTGCTACTCATCTTGTTTAGGACTTAGACTACTGCAACACATACAATTGCATGCATGTGATACCCATACAGGTAGTAGTGACACTTCAGGATTCAGATGATAATATCAAATAGTTACAACTGTAGTCAAACACAGATTTCATTCCAGAAGGTGTTACAGCACCTGCTGATAGTGAAACTAATGATGCAGATCCTGTGAACATGACAAAATATTTTTCATAGAGAGAATCCAGTGATGAGATTAAAAAATTCTGATGCAATCACATACATTCAAAAATTAATTGTTTCAGTTAATCTGTGCAAAATATTTCTCTTCAAATAGGATAAGAGTGATACTTAGTACTCTGAAACACTTCCATCAAGTAATTCTGAGAGTTCCAAGTGCTTCTTTCAAAACGTGAAATCTGAGACTAGATACAGCACTCAGCTAAGTCTTTGTCTGTGTTGAGTGGAAGGATTACTTTATTTGTTGCTGGTTTATTCATGTCTGGTTTCCAATCCTTTCTAAGCTACAAATCCTTTCCTATTGAATGGTGGCCTAACTTAGTTCTGTCCTGTACCCATACTGTTGATCACTCTTACTAGAATTTAGCCATTGCACTTCTTAAATTGTATCCCATTTTTCATACTACTCCTGTTCGCCAAAATCACATGAATTCTAAAGACTCCAATAAACATTCAAAACTTCATACTATACATATGTGCTATAATTATGTTCTTCCCCGGTACAGTCATAAGTGGAAATGAACTAACCAACTCTTACATTAAGCTTTTCACTTTGACATTAAACTATGGCTATCTACTCCTAAAAAGAGGGCTCTCCAGCTGAATTTTTAGTAACTTTACATGCTTGTGAAATGTTAGAAATATTTCTATGCTTTTCCATATGGAATACTGGTTTTTGTGGAAGGAACAGATTCTCTGCTATAAAAATCCACACATCATGTCCTTAACCAAAATTCTGGACTGTCTTACACTCTTCTCTCTGATCTTTTAAAACAAGTGGAGGCTTCCTGAAAACTGCAAGATTTATTGACATACTGGAAGTATATCTAGTGCTATGGCAGCTTTTGAGTTGGTGGAATTTTCTGTAGTAAAGAAGCAACCACATTCCTTTTTGAAAACTCACCAGGTTGCTGAGTCAATTTAGCATATATGTATGAAGGATCTCCATTATTTATGCAGTCTCACAGACAAAATGCACGAAAGTGCTCAGGAATCAACGCCAGTACTGTTCTTGAATTTAAAACTTCATTGTCTTTATCAAGTAACTGAAAACTCAAAATGATCATCACTCCATACCACTAAAATACCATGTTTACAGAACCTTATAAGACATGGAAGACACATAGAGTAGGAAGTCTGATGGGTTATTTTTTGGATTGATTGAAAACACATGCCCGTTCATTCACTTCTTGGGACTGATCAAGAAGTATCTTTATCAATGGCAGAGACAGTGGGACCGAGTGCACCCTCAGTACATTTGCAGGTGACAGGAAGCTGAGCAGTGCAGGTGACACAATGGAAGGATGGGATGCCATCCAGGGGCACCTGGAAAAACTTGAGAAACAGGTTCATGTGAACCTCATAAAGTTCAGCAAGGCCAAGTGCAAGGTGCTGCACCTGGGCCAGGGCAATCCCAAACAAAAGCACAGGCTGGGAGATGATCTCACTGCGAGCAGTCCTGCCCAGAAGGACTTGGGGGTGCTGGTGGGTGAGAGGCTGGACATGACCCAGCCATGGGCACTCACAGCCCAGAGAGCCAAACGTGTCCTGGGCTGCATCCAAAGCAGCAGGGCCAGGGAGGGGATTCTGCCCCTCTGCTCTGCTCTGCTGGGACCCCACCTGCAGTGCTGCATCCAGCTCTGGGTCCCAGCACGGGAAGGACATGGACTTTTTTGAGCTGGTCCAGAGATGGAACGCAAAAATGATCAGAGGTGGCTGGAATACCTCTCTGTGAGAAAAGGCTGAGAGCTGAGGTTGTTCAGGCTAGGTTAGAGAAGGCTCTGAAGAGACCTTATTGGGGTACTTATTTCAGTAATTAAAGGGTGATTAAAAGAAAGAGGGGAGTGACTTTTTACTTGGGCAAATAGGGACAGGATGAGGGGTAATGATTTTAAATTAAAAGAGGAGAGGTTTAGATTAGATACTAGGACGAAATTCTTTACTCAGAGGATAGAGGCGCTAGAACAGGTTGCCCAGAGAGGTGGCAGATGACCCATGGCAGTGGGGTTGGACTGGGTGACCTTTAAAGGTCCCTTCCAACCCACACCATTCTATGTTTCTATAATATGAACATTGCATTGAGGCAATATTCTGTTCCTGCTTGAAAACTGTGTGGTAATCTGTGTTCTGATAAATATGGCTTTATGTTGTTACTTCTTCAGTTTTGACTTCATGGAAAATGCCAAATTCATCCTGTTGGACCTTCAATATTCAGTGTAGAAACTGAAATACTAACATGTGAAAGTTGTTCCTTACCAGATGAACATGATTATGCGAAGTGCATTAAAATTGTTGCCACCAGGGAATCAGCCAAAATCTGTGTCATCCTCAGTAGAAGGATTTGGTCTGTTACTAATCTCATCAGTTCACAAGTCAGGGCTGCAAGTAGACCCTCAGCTGGTTTTAGAGTTTCTGCTACAGTGAAGCCCAGTAATTCTTCCTTCATTCTACACCTGGCTAGAAGTTTAGAATTTCTCCTTCATGATTCAAATCTCATCACTGGCCTTTATCTGCTCTCAGTAATGCACTCTGCAGCCTTTTAGAATTTGTCTGAGACTGCCAGCATGCTACATAGTTCATTTAATTAATAGCATGTGATGCCAGTGCTTCATAACTGAACCACTGCAGTGTTTCCTGGGTGGAATGTAAGGTGTTATATGTGAACACAAAGCTTCTTAATCTTTACAAGAGATCAGCCTTTTCCTTCCCTGTGGAGTGCTGTCACAGCTGTAACTAAGTGACAAATATAAATAAGTCACTTAAGTATTTTTGGAAGTATGTCTAGACTCTGAAACTTAGTCTTTCTTTTTATTTGAAACAGCATAAATCCATTCAGCTTTCAGATACACTGTAGGGCAAGAAAGAATGAATAAAATGGGAATTTGGAATGAGGTGGTAGCTTTCCACATGGTTTTTCAGTCTAAAATTCTTGTGGTTACTTACCTTTGTTGAGTCTAAACTATTCTAAATGTTGGTTAATTTGAGGTATAGGAAAAGGTATGAATCATGAGGCATTTTTTAAAATTGAAGTGAAAAAGTCAATACCTGAAAATACCTTCCAATTTGCACAAAAGTTGTTGTGAAAATTGTGTGACAGTAAAGGTCTTCTGTTGATATTTCAGGTCTTGCTTAATGGATTGTTTCATGTCCATGTTGTGTAATTACTAGTGTTGTCGAAACTATTGTCCTCTAAGTTATTTGTAAAAAAACCTCATGTAAGATAGTGAGGATTAAAACCAATTCAAGTTAATTTAATGACACTGCTTACTTTAATGCACTGTTTAAAATCTCGTGCCTCTTAAAAAGCTTTTAAACATATCTTCTTGGTCACAAAATACTTTGATTTGCACAGTGATGTTTTACATAGATCAGATCACCTGATTATAGCAGAAATTGAAAGGAATAAGTCTGTTTTTATTAATTTATTGGTTCTCTGGACAAAAAAACTCACAAAAGTTCAGTGCTAATCATTTGAAGTGCAGCCTGGTTTATATAAGTCAGATACAGTAATCCAAATATCGGAAAACTGTCACTGAGGCCACTTAAATATTGTGGGAATGTTGGGAGCGAATGCTAAGTTCTTTTTGCCAGGACATTAACTGCAGTTTGAGTTACAATTTTTTACTCAGTTTGTAGAGATAGTTTTATTTTACTCCAGAACAAACAAAAAATAAATCTGTATATTGAATGAAGGTATTATTTATCCAGCATCAGTAGTTATGCCCTCTATCTTCTTTAAGAAATGTTTTGTTAATAATACAAGGAAAACTCCCTTCAGAATATTTATGATCGGTTTTATGAGAAATGTGGCACAGTTAGGAGTGGAAACACACAATATTTTTCTTACTTTGTATTCTTACAGTAAAAGGCTTTGTAACAGAGAGAGAGTTCGGTCTTGAAATAGTATCAAGTCATTGATACAACAGACTTTTCAATGTCTGTTGTAGAGTATAGGCTAGAATTGGTTTGGGCTTGGATCTTTTTTAACTGAAAAAGCAATATCAGAATCACGTAAATGTTCAAGTTAGCCAGACTGTTTTTATGTTACAATATTTAATTTCTAGTAAGAACTAAATCACAATGCACAGTGTTAGTATTTACTCTATATACATTTGATAATATGTTCCATTTTATTTCCAGGATTTCCTATTTACTGCAGCATATACTATTGAGCTTTGCAGGGTGAAGTTCTTCAGGATAGACACCTGAAAAATACTGATTATATTTCTTTTATAAACCTTGCTTTATATACATTTTCTAAAATGCAGTTTTTTCTTTACTACAATACCTCAGATTTAGGATTATGAAATATGGCTTCCTCAAGATTAGCACTAGTCTTTGCAGCTTCAGTTGCAGAAGCTTAACTGTGACAAACACAGTAAACCCCTGAAAACTAAGCTGCAGTCTTTTTTACATGCTGATGCTAGCTTGGGGAATGACAGAAAAAGTGCTGCTGTAATTTATGCCAGTGAGGCACAAAGATGGATTAGAGCCATGTTTGCTCCCCTCCTCCCATCCAGACTTCAGCCAGCGTTCCTTCACTAGTCTGGAAAAACTGGCTCTATATTAGGTCTCTCCTGCTAAGGCCATTGATTTACTCAACTACATATTTTAAAAGTTGACAAAATACTTACTTGATTGTTACAAAGGATAAATGAATGCCAGAGATCTGTATTAGAAACACATTGGAAAGAGAGGTTGCTTTTCTATTTGGCAAAAAAATAAGCTTTTGTTTGGGTTTTAGGACTGCCACTAACCTTTAAAGGAAGAAAGAAAAAAACTCTTCTGCTGTAAATCTTTCTCTTTTTCCTCCAGTTTTGTCTTCACCTTCACCCCTGTACTACTAGAATGTGGTCAGACCTTTCTTGATCTGTAAATGCCAACCCCCTACCCCACCGCTTCAGTCAGTAATTCATACTAACAAATCGTTCTTCTGCTGATGTTGGTTGCTTCTAGCTGTTCAGCATGTCTGAGAATCTCAGCATTTGGAGTGGGGTTTTTTCTTGTTTATTTTTTTTAATTCCTCTATATCTGAGCTTATTTGGACTAGGCATCTGAGCTTTGACTACTGTTTGACTTAAATTCAGAGATGATCCGTGCTTTAGTCAAGGGATATCTAGTGTTAGATTTACTGTCTGGAAATCTTACTTTTTTTTTTATTGCCAGCAAATCTAGTGAAGAATGAAAAAATAATCTTCTGAATCTTTTTTAGCCTGGTTTAAGCTTCCTGCATATTTACACACCTTTTCAGGCACCCCAACTTCGTCTCAGTATTGACATACTTAAGTAAGGATTTGGATATATTTAGAATGAGAGAGAAAGGGGCAAAGAGAAGGGAGGGTGTCTAGAGAAAGCTGAATGTTATGAAAATGTGAGTATTTTTGTGCTAGAAATACTCTCTTTTCACTCCAACTCTGCTGTGGTGATACAATAATGCCTGACTGTGTTAACTTGGGGAGGTGATTTGCTGACTGACTTCAGAGTATCAGATGTTGTACAAGCTATTGCCAGAGACAGGATGCTGGACTGGATAGATCACTGCTCTATTCCAGTGTGGTGATTCCCATGTCCTTGTAGTAAATGCTATGTAGAGTTTTTCTTCACTGATGTGCTTTCTGGAACAACATCTGGAATTTGCGATTTAGTCTTCCATACCAATCTACTCTACTAGGAGCAGTTGTCTATTTAAAGCACCCATCTTCTTGCATTAAACTACTTAACATTTTTGTGAAGGGGTCAAGGATGTAGTATAAATATACTCTATATGAATTGTTACAGAACAGAAGCAATATCAAGATAGGATAACTGAATTTTATATAGAAAAATACCTATTGCTTGAAAAAGTAAGTCATCACAGTTTTACATAGTTCTCATACTATGAGAACTCATCACGTTTTCCCACAGATGATCATTGAATAAGGTGAGCTTTTTCATAGTTAAGGTGATTTCCATTTCTCTTAGAAGGTTGCTTACAATTAAATGTTCTTTCAAGAGAAAAAGATTGTTAGTACTATCTTGAACAATCCAAGGATACAATACTATATTAGTCTTTGCCAAGATTAGGTTACTTTGTTGTTAGCTTTGCAAAAATTGGTATCTTTGAGGTTCTTTTTAAGCTGGAGGTCCTATGGTTAGTGAAACTATTAATTTCGTATAATTTTTGCAGTGATTATTTTGTGGTAAAACTAAGCATATAACATTCAAATAAACTATCTCAAAAAGTATTATTTTAGAAATTTCTGCAGAAGTTCTGTTCTGATAATTTTATGCTGTAGGCCAATACAATGAGAAAATACAAACAATTAATTCTTTGTCCTGTGGAGGACCCAAAACTTGCTGGTTATTCTGAAGAGGTTAAGCCAATTTTCAGTCCTCCAGTAACTGTGGTATACAAGTTCAAAGGGTTAGTCGTAGTTAACAGAAGTGTACAGGCTGACTTTGTATAATATTTTTAAAGCATGTTTTCATGAGTTTTACTTGCTTAACACTGGGGACATTTTTGCTTTGTGCAAGAGCAGCAGTCATACCTCCATTGTTGTTGTGGTTTAACCCAGCCGAGCCCCAGGCAGCTGCTCGCTCACTGCCCCACCAGCAGGATCAAAGAGAGAAATGGAAGGGCAAAACTTGAAAAATTCATGGGTTGAGATAGATACAGTTTAATAAAGAAAGCAAAAGCCCCGCACGCAAGCAAAGTGAAAGGAGGAATGAATTCCCTTCCTCCCATGGGCAGGCAGGTGTTCAGCCATCTCCAGGAGAGCAGGGCCCCATCCTGCATGACAGTAACTTGGGAAGACAAACACCATTGCTCCAAACATCCCCCCTTCCTCCTTCTTCCCCCCACTTTGTATACTGAGCATAATGTCACGTGGTCTGGAATATCCCTTTGGTCAGTTGGGGTCACCTGTCCTGGCTGTGTCTCCTCTCAGCCGCCCAAGCACTCCCAGTCCCCTCACCAGTGTGGCAGTAAGAGAAGCAGAAAAGGCCTTGGCTCTGTGTAAGCTCCGCTCAGCAATAACAAAAACATCTCCATATTATGAACGCTGTGTCCAGCACAAGTCCAAAACACAGCCACCAGCCACTGTGAAGAAAGTTAACTACCCCAGCCAAAACCAGCACAAACAGCTGAAAGCTGAAATATTGTCAGCTAATAGTACTCCATTCATCTGAAAACCAGAAAATGCCTCTTTAGTGTCTTGAAATTAACCTCAGGAGAATGGGGTGGGGTGGGGGGGCTTACAGCAATAGTAAAATTTAAAATTTCCATGTAAAATCTGCTTATTGTATCATAATCACTAACATGGACTGAAACAATATTAATTTGATGTAGTAAGTATTTGATGTGAATACTTAACGTTTGAAGTGGACAGCAGTATGGCTGTATTTATAATTTTTCTCACTATTCTGAGCATTTTTTTAACATTTAAAACTTCTGTGGAAAAACTAATTATTTGAATTTGGCTAGATCTGAATAACAAACCTTATTTCTCTTTTTAATTATCAAGTCAATGAACATGAAAAATACATGGTGTTACAAAAGCATTTAAAAAGGGGCAAGATATCTGATCATTAGGAAGGGAGATGAGGAAAGAGAAACAAGTAATGTAGAATGGTGAAACAAGTTGCGAAAAAAAGAAAGACTGAAATCTCTTAGTGGTAACAATCACAGCAGAAACCTATGACCAGAAATTATTACTGGAAGGTATTGTGTGAGTCAGTCTCTTCTCCCAGTTAACAAGTGATAGGACAAGAGCATGTGGCCTCAAGTTGAGCCAGGGGAGGTTAGGGTTGGATATTGGTGAAAATTTTCTTCACCAGAAAGGCTGTCAGGCTTGGGAACAGGCTGCCCAGGGAAGTGGCTGAGTTACCATCCTTGCAAGTATTTGAAAGACATGTAGATGTGGCACTTCAGGACATGGTTTAGTGGGCTGGCAGTGCTGGATCAATGGTCAAACTTGTTGATTGAAAAGGTCTTTTCCAACCTTAGTGTTTCTATGGGTCTCTGATTATAAACTTAGTTAAAGTGAAATCACACCTGGTTTGGCAAACTAGGCTTAGTGGAAGTGTGTGATACAGTATAAGCTTTAAATACCAAGTACAGGGGTACAGGCTTTCGTAGGTAATTTACCACAGTTCCAGTGCTATGAGTTAATGAGACAAAAAATACTCAAGGAAATTGTTTTTTGAAACATCTTTTTTGAGACAGAAGTGGCTGTGTGAAACAGTGATAATTAGAGAGATGAATCCATCTTTGAGATTGGGTCTATCATGGTACTTAGGATATCAACCCTCACTGCTGTAAGAATCAAAACCTACTTCAAGTATGTGGTAAAAAATTGTTTTTCCTTTAATGATCTGTAAGGGGGAGAGACTGGGATTACAAGACTCCTTTGCATGGAAAGAGGGATGATAGGTTATGTTGCACAAGAAGAAAAAGCTGGATGGTGAGGCAGGGCAGACAGAAGCTACAAAATTTGCTTACAAGAGCTGTATTACACAGAGCACTTACTGATAGTTGCAGATTTCATTAGAGACATAAACATACTTCCTCTCTCCTGCTGCATTGTGTTTACAAAATTATTTGTTAAGGTCTTGGACACACTTATGCAAGGAATAATGACAGCAGCCTGATCCAAGAGGCTTGTTTTGCTTGTAGCATCTCAATTTAAAAAAAATCTGGAAAAATATTTGTAGTGGTTTGGTCCAAAATACTCATTACTGTTTATCTGCTGTGAGATAAGAATTAGGAGAAATGCAAAGCAGGCACCAAACTTGAAAGAATATAAAGAAGTTTATTAACAAACCTAAAAGAGGGAAAAAAGAAAAAAAAAAATAATTATACCACCTTCAGAACTCTCCTCCTCCCCCCACCTTCCTCCCTTCTCCCACTGAGAATGTAAAAAGACAACCCTTAAGATGTTCAGTCTGTTTACCACTTCCATAATAACCTTGTTCAGTCCATTTAGAAGGAGAAGTCTCTTCTTGCTCATGCTATGAAAACATTATCACAACGAGACAGCCGCCCACTTCCAAATATTGTTCAGTCCATTTAGGAAGAGGAGTCTCTCTGCCTGCGTGTGAGTCCCTTCCCCCGACTTGCAGCTTTTCCCTCAACTGCTTTTGAGGGTCCACTCTTGAAGTTTTTGGGGTACAGTTTTAAGGTTGAGCCGTTCAGGAACAAAAACAGAGGCCCTTCTCCTTCCCTGGGAGCAAAGGGTCTTCATCATCTTCATCTTTAGGACTGTCTCTGGGAGCATCTCTAGGGACTGAGGTTTTCTCCTTTCCCGTTTGGAGCAAAAGTCCTCATCTGGTTCATCTCTCCCTGTCCAAACTTCTCATGAAATTACAGCTGCATCAGCATCTGCCTATCTCAGTGCAGGTGCCTTTGCTTACGAGTTGAACACTCCACCCCCCATATCTTCATGAAATTACAACGGGTACTCTGATATATCAAAGCTTCAAAACAGAATTTCAGCTTTAAGCATCTCCGCTCTCTCTTCCCTCAGGTTTTCAGCTCTTCACAGCAATAAAAGGGTTACTCTCACCTCGGCCTTGCAGCTTTGCAGCTGGAATGTTGAATTTTTCTTATCGAAGTGGAGAGGGGGGAGACCCGAGCCACTCCAGCTGCCCACGGCAAGGCAGTGGGGGGGGGTTCCACGGCTGGAACAGGTCCATCGGCTCCAGGATGGCCGTGGCCCGGCCCGGCCTGGCCCGAGCAGGGCCTGGCCGGGCCCGCTGGCCCCCACACGGGGCCCACAGCCACCTGTCCCAGCACCAGAAACGAGAGAGAGCTGTGGGGGGGAGTTTGTCTATTCTTAAATGTGGATCACAGAGGGGGTCACAACTTTAAGTGGCTTAGAGAATTGTCCATATTCAAACTGGTCAGCTGATAGGTTCTATCAGATCCCAGAGGAAACTGTAAGCACCCCTTAGCAAGGACGTCCCTTCTGGGACTATGCTTGCTAACCTATGACAATATTAGATGTTATTAATGTATTTCCTCCTTCAAAATTCCCTTTGCTTTATGGCTTTGACATTCTTTTTGTCTTGTTTCTACTCTTGTTTCTCTTTCCTTGGTTCAACATTTATGCTTCTTTTCAACTGTCATTTGACAATGTTCTTCATTTAAATTTTGATCAATCTCTTTCTCTCTGTTTTTGTTTCTCATTCCTATACTTTTTTTTAGTCTTTACCTTCCTCATTTTTTTCTTTTGTAGTCTCTTAACTGTCTCTCAGTGTTTCTCAAATGTCTCTCCTCTTCCTGTGCCACGCACTACTCTGCTGGGAGTGGAAAGAGTGCCAGTGAGTTCATTCTTCCAGAGCAGCCTAATTTTTTCCTTGGGAGAGAGATCTCCTTTGCTTTGATCTGTGGATTCTCATCTGTTCACTTGAGTTACTTTTCTATCCACTGCTTAGGTATCTTGAGGATGATGGAAGGAAAATGTTAGAATGTTTCCTACATTAATTGTTAATGCTTATACTACAATATTTACTGTATTTGGAGGAAAATGCTAGCATCAAGTCGAACATAATTTAAAGAAAGCAGTAGTATTTGAGTACCTCTCATTGTTTTCGTTTTAAATATGGGATGCATTGTGAAATTGAGAAAAGTAGGAAGCATGTTACTTGCAAGCAATGTTCAACTCAGAAACAACTGGTAGTACTAGTAGTTATGGTCCATAGTGGTCCCATTTTTTAAGACAGCCTATACAATGCAAGAGGCAACACTGAAATTCTTGACACGGATACTTACTCCTTCTGTGTTAATTTTAAGCAACCTCATGGAAAGAACCAATAACTATCATAAAACATAGCCATAATGTTCAAAATGATGATACTCTAAATTTTATAGCAACATCATTAGTTTTATTTTGTATGCATTTAATGCAAAAACACGGGGCATGGCACTAACTGCAATGTTTTATGCAGGCATCTCCAAAGTGCAGGCATGTGCCTAAAACTGCTTAAGAATTGACTGCTGCTCTGCCAGAAGCTATTACCCTTACAACAGAGTTGGCAGGGTGTAACTTTTGCTCACACCTGTTGATGATTTCCTGTTTAAAATGCTGATGTAGGTGAGTGCAAGATAATGTCCCAGGCTTCCCTGCAGGCTCCAGGAGATTTGCTTTGTAGGGTCACCTGGGCAAGGAAAGTTGAAGGGGGCAGTAGGGAGGTGGTAACAGCCAACAGCTATTATCAGTCTGAGGAAAAAAGTGTGGTCTTAGGCAATACAGCTTTGCAGTTTCATTTCAGTTAGTATAAAAATCACTGATGCACTGAAACCTGGAGGTTTCAGCTTCAAAAGTAGAGCAAAAGCATAGTGCTTCCCTACTCTTGCCAAAATTCAAAATTATTCAGTTCACTGATTGCCACTTCAGTTTCTCCCAAAGGGGGTTCTGGAAGGGCCAGAGCTGTTGGACTACCAGGCTTCTCTTTACGCTACACTTAACATGACTACCACCTGTCAGCAGCTGGCATATGGTTCCGATCCCGTGCATGGCTCACACATCTCAAAATCAGAGGGATTACAGTATATCATATCTTTTCTTACAAGTACTGTCTCACTAGAGTAGTTCAAAAGAGCCTGGTCTGTTTGCTGACCTGAGAATATCACTAGGCCGTAAGAGTTTCCACGTAGCTTTGAAATCCTGTGCTGTCTCTGAAACTGTGTTAAATTAATTTGGGTATTGCAGTCTAACATTTCAAGACATTCCATTTTTGGAATACAGAAGAGAGCCAACTACTGAGTGTTCTTTAGTAACACTAAAGGAAAGAAATGCAGTACAGCAGAACAGCTGCTCCCCCATGACATGGGATAGGACCGTGGTTGACCTGTAGGATGCTGTCATCTGGTCAGGGTAAAAATCAACCCTTTTCAGTAATAAATCCATGCAAAGATTGCTCATTCTGGTTTGCAGCCCACTCTTAATAAAAGGTGTTAAGAAAATCTTTTTGTGATTATGTCTTCTAATAAAGAAGGACAACAATTGCACACCTAGATACTTCAAACCCAGAGTCATCAGTTTGGGCAAGCTATTCTATTTTACAAATTTTTAGCAAAAAAAACTAAGCTGCAAAACTTAGGATTTGTTTTCTTTTGAGTTTTGCTTGGTAGAACTGACTACCTCTCATCCTTTAAATTTTGAAGAAAAGTGTACTTCAAAATTGAATGTCTCTCTTATATAAAATGAGCTGTCAGCGATCAGCGATAAGCACAAGTTAGTGGATTCCTGAAGACCAGAGATAGGTAAGTGCTTTCAGCACAGTGATTGCAGAAACTTAACTGGGCAGCCAGCTCCTCAGTGAACCCAGGAGCATGCAGAAGGGAAGAGAGCTATAAACTGAACAAGGAAAAGTCTTATGAAATTTGTATTTGTGGAACTACACCCTAGCTCTGCACTTGGAAAATTATGCAAATGCAAACTCCTGTTGGAGGAACTTGAGTAAGATAAGTTTAAATTCAAATGCTTAATATAGAAATAATTGTTAAATGCTTCTTATGTTCCTTAAAAAAAATTTGCTTTTTAAAAACAGTATTCAGTGTGATTTACCATTTATATAGGTGCAGGACAGGTCTACCTGTGAAGATGTGTGACTTACTAAAATAAGCTTAAATTCACAGAAGGAAAATATTTCTTAAAATCTGCACTGCAGTCTGTGTTTATTTTACTTTACCTCTGAGATGCTGCATCTAAAATTGATTCTGGGAATATCAAAAAGTTTCTTAATATTGGCTTATTTTTAATCACAGCTGGGAATGCCTTAGTGGAAAGTTATGAATAAGAGTCAGAGACTATGACTTCTTTCAGCTCTCGGGGAGAAGTAAATACTGCTTAGTCGGAATCTACTGCATCTAATTTGCAAACTACTTGGGACACTGTATGGCCTGACCCAAGAATTAGAAATGTATTTAATTTTAATTCCTATTAGTTATATCCTGCATGTTATGTCCTGTGCTGTAGTATTCCTGGAAAACCTGAGTTGTTGAAAGGACTAAGTGTGACTACAATTCTACTTACACTCCTATAACACACTTTAAAACCATGCACCAAGGCATGACTCTATCTCTTAGGCCTGTACTTTAATTCAGACTAGGATAGAGTGATTTGATATGTGTACTCATCTTTAATAAGTTGAGAAGAATATGACAAATGCAAAAAGCATGTTAGCTAAAATAAATTACTTCAGTCCCTCCACTGTGAGACAATGTTTTTATAATTAAACTACAAATATGCAACCATGAGTCACTCTGATGGTACATTATGTTATTCTGAATTGTAGAGATGACTAAATGAAATAAGTTTGGGTGTTAGTAGTGTAGACAGGGTAATAAACTACCTAAGTTTTTTACTGGAAACAACTCTTTAAGTGTTTATGAAACGCACATGTCAAGAATCAATTGTGATGAAAATTCTCAATTTTTGTTTTTAGGAATTTTCTAAAGCATTCAGGCAGATCCCATATGGTCTATAGCTTTGAATTTTTTCTGGCTTCTTAAATAGTACTATATTGTAATCTGCAGTAACTGAGCTTTTTCTCCCTCCCTTTCTTTATGTGTGGAGATTTGCATTAAAGCTCTTGGAAAACTGTTGAATTCAGAGCATCTTACGTGTTGCAAGACACCAATAAAGCAGTATTTCATTGGCCACAAAACTTTCCTTTTGAAACTTGTTTGTTTTTCCTGGGTTTTCTGTCACAAAGACTGTTGACAAAGACATGTCATAGTCAAATCATAAAGATTGATATGCTTAGATTCAAATCAGTATAGTTCTTAAGTTGTCCCATCAAAGTCAAAGACATTTTTGAAATCGATCCAGATCCAAAGATTAGGTGTGGTTTTTGCCTAGACATATGAGTTTGCCATGAAAAAATTGTTTACCACCTCTCTGGGCAACCTGTTCCAGTGTTTCACCACCCTTGTCTTAAAAAATGTCTTTCTTATAGCTCATCTGAATCCATACTCTTTTGGTTTAAAACCTTTACCCTTTGTCCTGTAACAACAGGGCATGCTAAAGAGTCTGTCACCATCTGTCATATAAAGTCCTGTTGTGTACTGAAAGTCTACAATAAGATCTCCTGAGAGCCTTCAGAACAGTCCCAACTCTCAGCCTGTCCTCACAGGAGAGCTGCTCCATCCCTCTAATCACATTTGTGGCCTCCTCTGGACTCATTCCAGCAGTTCCCGTGCTGGGACCCCAGAGCTGGATGCAGCACTGCAGGTGAGGTCTCAGCAGAGCAGAGCAGAGGGGCAGAATCCCCTCCCTGGCCCTGCTGGCCGCGCTGCTTTGGATGCAGCCCAGGACACGTTTGGCTCTCTGGGCTGTGAGTGCCCATGGCTGGGTCATGTCCAGCCTCTCACCCACCAGCACCCGTTAAGTTCCTCTTGGCAGGGCTGCTTGAATCATTTCCCCTTCCAGCCTGTGTTGATACCAGCAGTTGCCCTGACCCAGGTGTAAGATCTAGTACTTGGCCTTGTTGAACCTCCTGAGATTCACATGGGCCACTTCTCAGTTATGTAACAGTGATGTTTTGAGATTATTGGAAATTTGGCGAAATTAGGAAGTATCTAATGGGGGGGAAACTTCTAATCAACAGTAGGAAAAACATTGACTTGAACAAGGCATTTGTTTAGTCTGGTATTCAGGGAATTAAAAAGCATGATCTGTACCAAGTTAATGTGGAGCAGCAGGACATGAAGCATTCCCCTTTTGATCTTCTGTGTACCTACTTCAAGCATTTTCCTTGTAAACTCTTCCCCACTTTTGTAAAATCTTCCACCCTGGTGAAAGGTGTTTAAAGTGACTAATAGGAAAACTTGAGAAACACTCCCTGTTCTTGGGAAAAATTTGCCATACGTTTTGGAAGATATGCTAAACAAAAAGACAAGAAAACAGAGTTTAGTATGAGAAATAAAATCCAGAGACAACTCTATCTGTATTCAGCTGTATTTTTCAAAAGGAGTGTTTACAAAATTATTACCTTACAAGGATCTTTTAATAAATTTTTTTTTAAAAAACACCAACAAAAGAAACCCAGGTCAGTTCTTTTTTGCTATGCCCAAAAATAAATCAGAAATCTTGCCATGCATATCATAATTACAAATCACAGCTTCTATTCTTTCACTGATTTGGAGTTTGTTGTTTTGATTTTTTTTGTAGGATGTCACATGTGCTTCAGTTTGAAGACAGAAGCAGAAAGGTGAAAGATGCAAGCATGCAGGATGAAGACACTTTTGAGATCTATGATCCACGGAATCCTGTAACTAAGAGGAGAAGAGAAGAAAGCAAGAAGATAATGAGAGAAAAAAAGGAAAGGAGATAAAAGGAGTGTAAAGCTAGCCAGAGCTGCCTTGGAAAGTGACTGCAATAAAGCACTGGCTCTTTTGTAAGCTGATCCTAAAAATACCACTGGACAAGTGTGAAAAAGAATCTCTCAAGAACCTGTCATGCAGTTTTGAAGCAGAGCTATCATTGTTTCTTAAGTTGTGCGGTCAAGTGCTCTCACTGCATTCATTATCCAACCTCTCTAAAGGTTTTTAGAATTACATATTTAATAAAACAGCTGACTTGACTTCTGTCTGTGTTTTAATTGCAATAGTCAAAATCACTGTGTAATCAAAAAGTTTTCATGAATGAGCATTTGTCAAAGTGAGAGTGAAGTTAGAAGATGGAAACCCCATCTGCAGGCTTTTAAGATTTTATGAAACTGCAATTTTAATTTTTTTCATTATTCTTTGAAAGACATGTAAACTTTGCCTGCCTGAACCACTTTGACACAGGATTAAGGTGATGCATTTAGAATGGTCCCAGCTTTCCTGAAACAAGCTAAGTTTAATTTGAGAATCTGGCTGTTGCCTCTTTCTTTTGAAATATGCATTCCAGTACAGATCACAGCTTGGGAAGCTGGGATAGTACATTTTGGATGTGTTATTTCACTATCCATACCACATGAATAAAAAAAGAGTATCTGAATATGCTGTAATGGTTGCTTAAACCACTTGTTGCAATACCAAAAACATTCCTTTGGTAGAACTTTCACTGTAAAGTAGTGGGTAATGAAGATTGGTTTGTTAATTAGTCCAGTACAGAAACAGAAGAAAATGTGATCAGTCTCATTAAAAGCATAACCCTGCTTTTAACAATTATTCTGTCATCTAAAATTGAATAGCTCAAGCTTCCAATTTATAGGTTTTCTGCATTTTTTACAACCCTGGGTGTTAATATTTTTACAGATAAACAGGAATTTTTGTTGCTCCTTCTTTACAGCAGTTCTGGTGCCACAGGAACATGAATTATCCAAATGGGCAATAGCTAAAGAGGAGTGAACAAGATCTTTAAAAAGTGCCACCAGAGCAGTGTTTTTGCTGATGTTGTTTTTAGAACAAGTTCAGTAAGGTATGGCATCCTTATCAAACTGCCACTGCCAAATTTCTTGATAGAGTTTGAGGTGTGAGATACATAAACCTGCATTGGTGGGTTAATATGGCCCAAATGTCAGAGGTTAGATTAATACAGGCTATAGCTTTAATGCACAGTGCAACCTTTGAGATAAGGAGAAAGCTTGGAGGTGTGAAGTGAGATCCTGTATAAAGCTGTCATTATCCTCCTCTTAGGCTGAGTGAATTATACTGTGCCATGGTGTAAAGAAGTTAAGAGGGGTTACATTCCTTAACACAGCCATTCACAAACTAGTGAGTCAAAGTTTTTTAATCATTAAGTAATTTTCTGTCGGGCTGCTGCTGGCAAAGTGAAGAACATCTAATGTCATGTGCTACTACCTCTATTCATTGCTTCGTGGAGAAAATCTTAAATCAAGTCATTACAGGAAATGAGCATATCAAACCCCCATTCTCGTGGAGATGGGGGGGAGGACAAGGTGGTGAGCAGGAAGGTGAGGGCTAGATGTGGAAAGAACCTCGAGCATCAATTCCAGGACAGTTAGTGCCCCTGGCATAGAAAAACGTTCTAATTTCATCTTTTTCCTGCAAGCTAAAGGAGGATACATGAGTCAATAAATGGACAAGTTGACTAACGCCCTTCTTAGCTGAATCTTTTTGCTGACTTACCTGCAGCAGCTCTTAGTAAGCTGTATTAGATTATTCCCAGTTTTAAGCACTAAAGAAGCATAAAGAGGAAACTTAACTTGGGGCTTAGGGCTCTGCTCAGTTGGAAGAGGTTTGCATACCCAGGACTAGTAACCTGACAAGAAGAAGAGAGTAACTATCTTGACATTTTGTTGGTAAGTATGCATTGAAAATCAAATTATCACAACTAGTCAACTGAGAGTCACTTAGAAATAGGATAAAGTGTCTAAATCTTACTCATTTCATGAAAGCAAAAGTATTTCATTTAGGAGACGTCTGGAGCAAAGTTAAGAAAAGTTTATGTTAGAAGTACATTCTCAGGTAAAGTCAACACCAAAGATTAAGAACCTCACAGAAAGAAGTTGAAATGATGCCACTTCTCTGAAACAAGTAGTTTGCAGTGTCACAGGTAACTCCCATTCTGCCAGTAGCAATCCTGCCTGTTTCTCCTACTGCCAAGCTACCAGAATGATTTTAACTCAAACCTATTTCATTCATTACCTGGCATTGCTATAATTACATGAAATGTTGAATGGTACAGCATTGCAGTATCCTTTATAGACTGTGAAATGTGTGTGCTCAGAGTTACACCTTTTATTTGCCAATATTGAAAATCAAGTGGGAAATAAAATGTGGGCAGGTGTCTCTCTCTGTGAAACAGTCATACTGAGCTAGGTTAATGGCTGAAAACGGAAGGAACAGTTGGTTTTGTGGCCGAAGGAAGAATATGTTCTACGGTAGTGAGATTTTTGACTGATTATATTTTCTTAAATCTATTAAGCATCCTCTATGTCCACCGTTATGGCCACCACCTCACCTGTCTGTATAAACATGCGCATAATCTCTATATAGTTGTAACATACAGCTAGGAACATTTGTCTGTGTTTTAAAACCAATGTTTTAACAGTTGCTTGTGAAGCTTTACTTCCTAAAAATGCTAGTTACGTGCACAGATTGCCTAGCTTGAAGATGCAAACCACAACACTGATATGTAATCCTTTCTGTAGACAAGTCAGTGTTTAAAATTGCTCTGTGTGCTCTGCTTCCCCACCATCACCACCTGCTTTTTTGATTACTCTATACATTAAGCTAAAAATGGTATAAACCCCGACTATGACTGAATTTTGAGTTACACCAGCAAAGGTCTACCAATTTTTAGTGGCAGCTAACTTGCAATTTCAATACATCACCTTTGCTGCTAACACAGTGGGCCAGTGTTGACAAATGTTCTGTGAGACATCTCCTTCCAGTCATCCCTGCCATTCTTTTAGTATAAGCATTAATTGAGCCTTTCATTTTGTAAGAGGGAATGTGACTTTCCTAAATTAAAAGAAAGGGTGGAGAAAAAGTTTTTCATCCTTACAGATACCATTATGTTGGTAAAGTCAGCATTTTCATTTCCAAACCAGCTGGATTTTGAGTAGATAAGGTCCTTCTAGGTCACATCTGGTAATAGCAAGATCCTCGAGAAGAGCTTAAAGGCTTGCCTCAAATCCTGTCAGTGATGCCAACAGCTAGTACAATGTGCCCTTTTTGCTTAGGAGCTAAAAAAACCCTGAACTGCAACAAAGCCTGGTTTATTTCTGTCAAATAGCCACTATGCCTAGGCTGCTAGGGGTGTAGTCTGCAATGCCACATTAGGTAACTTCCCCTGAGCTGCTGGCTTCCAGCATGAACAGGTTTGGGAAGAGGTTTTTCCCATACTGTCTCCTTTCCCCAGTAGAAGAGTGTCTGAACTATAATGGTTAAAATAACTACACACCAATGTTCTCTGCTTTCGTCTAGAGGACGTCAAGTTTGCAAGAGACACAATTATGTTTTGGCAACATAAAAACTAGCTTCAGACAGAAAGCATAGCTCCAGACTCTGCCTCATTCTGGCAGAGATATGTGCATCTGTCATTACTTAAATGATGACCGACTTGGGCTGTTAGAAGATGAGGGGTCTTCTTACCTGTGTATTCTCAGTAAAAGATGTAGGTATTTGCTTACATCTTTCACTGTAAGAAAGAATGAGCTGATCATATAGTTGCTACACTTACAAAGTTCCTGATGATGTATATACAGCACAGAGCATGTAAACTGAAAAGTTTTTGAATGTATCTGATAGCACCCTCCTGCCCTACTGGTATAGTAAGTACCAGAAGTTTGCTACATCCCAGTCTAATGCCATAAAGTGATTCCGTTGGTTATCCTGGGCAGATGTGCTACATTCCAGCTTGATAGTCACAAATTCCTCATGCAAACTGGCAGACACCTTGAACCCACAGGGGGATCTCTGATGGATGAGTTCTGGTTTGCAAGGCACCCAGGGCAGGTGGCACACAGCCTGTCAGAGGCCAGTGCACCTCAGCTGCTGTCACAACAAAATACTCCTCTGAATTCATTTTCGTAGTACTTTAGAGGAATTCACTTCCACTTCAGTATCCATCACAGATGGGGTTTTCCATTTGATTTTTCACTTCTTTTGGTTTTTTAAGAACCTGCTCACACAGTACAAGTTTCATTTGTAAGTCACAGACTGGAAGAGTGTGTTTAAAAAGCTACTGCACACTTGTGGAGGTCTTTCTCACACAGACACATAAGAATTGGTTTCTGCCACTACAGACTTCATCACCACTTCTCTCGTCATCATGTTTTCCCTGTGAGCCTCTTATTACCAAGGGCCAGAGAAAGAATTTATGTCCTCCCCCTCCTCAATCTTTCAATAGCTGTTGCATTTATAGCTAGCCTCTGCCCCACTGCCCTCACCAGCTCTCTGTATGTTTCCTGGTTTCACAGTGCAGAGCTGGAGAATCTGTAATCCACCAGACAAGTCACACACAAAAGCTGAAGCTGTGTTTTGTTTTATTATGTGCATGTGTAGATTCTGTACATACTACAAATGCAAAAGACATGAAGCCAAAGCTTCAGAGAGTAGACTTTAATTTTTTTTATGTTTTAAACACTTCCTCTATATATCTTTTTTTTTCATTATTATTCCTGAAACACATACGAAAATAGCATTATACCGATCTGGCCACAGAATGAGGATCTGCTGATTGTAACCTACAATTGTTATCTGGTATTACTCCAAACAGTACAAAAGCCTGAAAGCTATTTTTTTGGAAAACAAAATTAAAACCTCTTTTTAAAACACAAATTGGTTGGTACTAATAACCTTCTACTCTTAAAACACTGGTTTAAAAAAGCACCCTCCCTGAACAACTCTATATTTATAGACCTTAAAGAAAACTACAGACAAGATAGCACCTTCTGGGGAAAAAAAAGATCCTAAACCTTAACACATCAGAAAAAAATTTGCCTTTTTATGACTAATTCACCAAATCTAAATGAAAAAAAATTAATTATAGGGAAAGTAGGTGGGAAATCTACACTTCTTGACCTAGAAGATCATATGGAAGAGAAAACAAGTCCTGATATGAACAGCTTTTACTATGGTTCCTATTTTTAATTTATGAAATTCACTGGCTTTGGAACAAAGCAAGATATGATAGTCATATTTCTATGTCATTGGGAATTACAGACTTGAAAGTCCAGTCCAATATTCATAAGGTTATTTAAGCTATACACTTGCCCTCTGTGATTTGTTTGTAGTAGTAAAAGGGCACAGTTACAGAATAGCCCTAGGATACCCTTTAGTTTTGGCAGCTTTATTTGGCAGCAGTAAAGCATTGAAAGCTGAACCTCTTTATATTGAACACAGTCTGGAAGATCACGTTTTTGTAGCCCCTACTGAAAACTTGGCTCCAAAATCACATATGTTCTTCTTCAGAAGTAACTTCTGAGTCAAACAGATTTTAATACAACATTGCATTCAAAGGATACTTCCTTCACCTGCTTGAACAGAGACTCTCTACAGTCTTGGGAAGCATGGTCTGACCTGTATTATGAGGTACTGCATCCTTCCATCTCAAAAGCTATTTCACTGAAATGGCAGAAAATAACCGCCAGTATGTGGTCAGTCATTTTAAAAAAAGATTTCCATTACAGCTACAGTGTGCTCTCCCTTACATTTATAGAATATACAAACAGAAAAGTGTACACATTAAACACATGAATTATTTCAAATGTCAGAGCATGAGTTGGTCCTAAGTGTTCAAGTAGACTTGGCAAGATGGTATAGTAAGTATGAACATCTGGATAACGATTCAGGGGCATGAGCTGATAAATGGGGTCATTAACTACAATACCTATCCCTGCCCTATAGATTAGGATGTAGGACACCCAAACAACCAAATTATCCCAAATTACAACAAAAAAGCATTTGAAAGAGCTGTAAATGGGAGAGGAAAAAATAATTCTGACCCAAGTATTCCAGATTTACTTATAATGTAGTCAAAAGACTTTCCTCCCAGTGTTTCATATCATTTTATTTTACAAAGACAAAAATCATCAGACAGGAAAACCACAGTAAGCAATGTTCGCCTTTGCCAAACAAAGAATTTACATAAAAGTCTGCAAATAGATTTAAAAAACCCAAAAACTCAGCCCAGCTTTTTTCAGCTTCTAAATCTGATGCACATTACTGTTTTTTGTTTAATTTCAGGTGGTTTCACTGCTACAAGATGAGACCTCATATACCAGAGAGACCAAAATATACTACCTCACTGTCATATAATTTAGGCTCAGTCATACCTCAGACAATATTTTTACAAGGTCACTTTGCAAAAGTATGTCTAGCCTATCCAAATGACAATATTATTTATGCCAAAGGTTTTGCTTTACAGATGGAAGTATTCCAACCACTGTTTAATAGGCTGTATGGAGAGGCTAAGAAAACATCATTTGTTGCACACACAGCTTAAGTATACAATATAGAACTAAAGTGTACAGACTGATCATTGGCAACACGGGCTAAAACTGGCCTCAGTGAAAAAAGCCACAAAAGCAATGAGCTTCTGAGTTTTCCTCTCTGATATTATTTTTGGAATTCCTGAGCTTAACCAGAAATATGAATGCACAAGTGAGAAATAGATGTGAATTCAGTAGCTACCTGGATATTAAAAATGCAAAAAAGATATTTTTCAAAAGGGACTTTGTAACACAGACATATGGCTTCACAAGCAGACAGGAGAGCACATTCTCAGCTGCAGTCTCAAAACAGGGAATGGATAGGAGAGTAATGACCGGAACTCCAATAAAAAGCTTTTTAAAAATACTGAAGTGAAGACAACACAGTCTTCAAAGCCAAAGTAATTAGTACCAGGAGCAAGTGTTTCTGAAGGCAATTAGAGTAAAACAAGCATGTTTCTTTCTTCTCAAGCTCTATTCTTAGAAAATTATTTTCATCCATAGACTTTACTTCTAGTCAATCTGTAACAGTTTTTCTGGCAAACTAATTCTTTAGGGGCTGAAACTTGTCATTGTTGCTGACTAAAATCATTGTGAACATTCCCAAGATTACAAAATCCACACCAGACAAGCTCTGCCATATACACCAGAACATTATAGCATGTGAAAATCAGCTGACACCCAAACAATCTCAGTGCATCAGACTAAGTGTAATTAAGATTTGGAGGAACAGAACCACAAGAGGAGACCCCGAGGACTGAGGAAGGAGCTGGAAAAGTACTGCAGCTGTATAAGAATCTTAGCCAGACAATCATGGTTCACAGGCCACTGCATAATATTCTATAATAGTTCTGCTTTCAATATGGAAAATTAATGTTTATTTACCCTACAGAACTGTGGAATACCTGCCATTCTTCCTCTGTTAAAGTGCCATTTAAGTCCATGCTTTCTGACAGCACCAAAACATGCAGAAATCTGGGACTTTTTACCATATGATAAAAACACCAGCAGGGTAAGCAACCTTTTTTATTGTTGTTTAATTTTGAGAATACTTCTTGTGAACTGTTGGTCAAAGCAGCAACATTACTGAGACTGGCAGCAGACGGTGGGGTGTTGCTCTTTCTGTCCTGGCCATTCTAATGCTTTGGTCTGATCTATATTTCACAAATATAAGTTTGTCTTTCAGTTGTCAGACTGCAGGTTTAGTTCAGGTTCCAGACAGGAGGGGGAGAGGCAAGTAAGGAACTTCCATAGTGACAAAGTGTTTGCTATTTCCACAATGTGGCTTTTGGAGTAGTAGTCCCTTGTGACCGCAGCAAGCCACAAGCATTCAGAGCCATTTGAGTAAGCCAATATAGTATCACGCAGCTATGGACAGACAGCATTTGGCTCCTGGACACTCTGTGTGGAATGTAGTTTTAGAAGAAAGATATGTTAAACTCCTGGTTAGAGGGCAAGTCCAAAGATATCTCACACAAAGAAAGACTCAGTGCCTCAAGTTATCTATTGATTTCTACCCTGAATACCTGAAGTACACACTTATAAATAGTATGAATGCACCTAAAAAGAGAGTTTGGAGGCTGAGGTGCTATTTATTCACAAACTAGTGAACTGATTATTGTGCACTATTGCGCACTAATTATTGCACTTCAGAAATATAGGCAACATTAGGAAAGGAGAATACAGGCTGCAATGCTAATAAGGGAAAAAAAGGGTGCTGTTGTGCAAAGGCTAAACAGGACCAAACGAAAGTCTAGAGTCCTTTAACAGCAGTGAATTAATCAAGAATGTTGAGTACCGAAGCTACACCAACATCTAATGGGGCTACATATGAAACAAATATTCCTGAAACTTCTCTTTTCATGCTTTTTTGGCTCTCTGCATACATATAGCATCCTATTTCTACTGAGTTTCCAAATAATAATAACATAGCCACTAAACATCATTTCAGGTCAGAACAGACAGGACATAATCAGATATACTTCTGTAATTTAAGAGAGGTTTGTCTAACCTCCCTCCCTCAAAACTCCACATATGGGTTTTTTCCAGTGCATGACTATTGTCTTCAGAAATATTTTCCTAAAATCTTACCTAAATGTCCCTTGCTGTAGGGACTAACTTCTTTTACCAGTCTGAATGAATAACCTTTTCTGCTCTGCAGCAATATTTTACGTATTGAAAGATTTATCATGTCCTTTTTCTCCTCTGGAATAAACAATCCCAAAATTTTAGTTCTCTCGCTATGTCATGTTTTGTATATCTCTAAATCATTCCTACTAATCTTCTCTGGCTTTTCTCCCAGCTGGCCTACATTCTTTACCTGTGGTACCTAAAGAAAGCTGGGCACAGCAATCTCACCAAAGTCTTACTCGTGCTAAGAACAGAGGAATGAATCTTGACACACAACATCCCTGTCTGTTCACCCAAGCATGGGCTTTCCTTTCTCCTCCATTTGCACAGGATTTTTTAATGATGTTCAGCTTTGAACCTTTATAAATCTCAAATTCTTTGCTATTAACCTATTGATTTTTTAGTGGGTTTTTTGGTTTTTTTTTTATTGTAGCAATTAATTATTCCCAAGAGTGGTATTTGGTATTCATCCATATTGAACTGCACTCACTCTATTGTTTTGGTGTGTTTTATCAAATAGTTGCAAAAATTATGAATTTGTCTTGTTCTCCAAAATTCTTGGAAGCCCTCTAGCTGTAATTTCACCAACTCAGTACTTCACAGATTGCTTATCAGAATGCCATATGAAACAGGTCAAACCATCACATGGCTTGGCCATCACATCAAACTTCCATTACTCCTCTGCTACATGAAAGCCCTATTATCCTACACTAGACTTAAATTAGGCCATAAGAGTAAATTTATGCTATCAAAACTAAGATCAATTGCATCATGTTCTGAAGAATTATATGAGGGAGGAAAAAAAATCTATTCCTTGGAAGGAAAATATATTCTGAGATGCAATTTATCCTTAATATGATAAAGACTATGTAAGATAAGAAATGCTTTTCATACTTGACTGAATCCAGCAGCAACGAACCAAGCTAACACAGAGTTGAGGCTTAAAGCCTGATTATCCATTTAGTTACAGGCATTTCTCTTCCCCAGGTGTATCATGAACGATAGCAATATAACGCCCGGCTGCAAATGGCAAGAATTACTATACCCCAAACCTCAAGTCCTTTAAACTGTCTGGATGAAAGTGTGAAAGTGAATAAGAAGCAGCTCTGGGTCTGAACAGAATGGTGTGAAGGAGGTAAACACTCCTGAGCTTTCTCAGTCTTTTCATGTTAGCAGGGGTACAGAACTCCTTCTGAAAAAGGGAATCTGTAGAGGCTCCTTCCTTGTGTTGACATGGCAAATTGTGTCATGTATACAGAGTAACTAAAACAATTTAATTTCCTGTAAGTCCTCATATGAATGGTTATAATTTCTCATACCAAGGTAGAAAGTGAAAAGGAAAAGAATTAAAGTGTCAGAACTAATGTTCTCATCTGTTATTTGATAACTCATCTGCCATGTCTGCACAAAGGAAGTGAAATGCCCCAGCAATTGTTTTTAGACAGATTTCACATGGTTTTTTACACTTTAGTCAAGTGTACTGCCACTGAGAGGAAGCTCACATACTACAGAGAAAGAAGATAAGGGAGATGCTAAGTGTCTGAAATACTTAGTTGTGACTGTGAATGTAAAACAGCATTTCACATTTATGAAAGCCAACGGCATATAGGGTGAGATAATGGGATATTTTCTAAAAAGACCCCCAGCCTTGCATGTGAAAACAGAATCTATTCAGTCAGTGGTCAGGCTGAGGGTGAATCTCTCCTCTTTTATCTTCTGAAATATTGGACACATAATCAGAACACATCTTCTATCTGATTGTTGTAACTAATCAGGTCTTTGCTGTAACTAGCCCTTGATTCTGGCACCTTTCCCTGCACATTAGTGAGACCTTAGATAGCTTGATTTGGCCATCTTCTCAGAATCAAATCACATATTTTTGTCAATGGGATCTGCTAGTTCATTAAACAAAATCCAAGGAAAACAATACATATTGTCTTGAAAAGTGTTGAACTGGGAAGCAATTGCCCTTCCTTGTTCCTGCTGGCATACCAGTACAGTTTAGGGGAATAGGGTTACCGTACACTATTTTAATCCTGGAATTAGTAGAGCAATCTGTTTTAAGTAAAAAGTAGTGACAGTTGTTTCCTAAGAGATATTGGACATACAATATGATTACTCTTTGGTATCAACACAGTCTTCATGCCATCTGCAGAACTATCCCTTCCCATCCTCAAAATTTTGACTCTTCTTAAGTGAAACACTTCTTGAACAGAGCCACTGCTTTCCTCAGACCCAAATATGATATCATCTGAATAAATGAACACTTCTGCATTTCTTCAACAAGTTTTTTTCAGTGGCCATTACTTAATCAGAACAGATGTGGCTATTGTAAGAGTAGGTTGTGCCTTAGGACTCCAAATTTTCATTCCCCGGACAATAAGAAACAGCTGGCCAAACAACAGTCAGAATACATCTCCTACAAAAGACACACACCAGTCTCATTTTTTTGAAATTAGAAGATTTTTTAGCATGACAAACAAGACTGAAGCCTTCTACTGTAGGAATTACAGAAAAAAAACCCTCTTCAGATCTAAAGAGAAAGGTTAAATATTCATTTTTTCATAACTGAATTAAAGCAGTCCTAAATCAAGGTTGAACTGGATTCATACTGTACTGCCAGCCTCGCCCCTCCCAAGCAGAACTTAGAACCTGTCAGGCAAAACAGCCATGACCAAGTGCTGCAGTCTGGGTTGTACTTCTGAGAAGCACATTGCAGAAGCTCAGTCTGTCTTAGCTGGAAACACCTGCATGTTGCTTCAAACACAGGGCTAACTTATCTCCTCTGTCTGCTTGCACCTCATTTATGCTTTGATGCTGTCCATTGAAAAACAATTGTTCTCCTGTTAGAGCAAAGCCCAAGGTGTCAGAGGTAAAGAACACTACTTCTTTATATACTGGTTGTACCAAACAGTTGCTTCTCTTTTACCTAACATACTATTTTTACTTACTTGATATTAGAAGTTACTGTTACCAAGAAGCTGTGTTTGTTTTGGGGTTTCATTTTTGGCCAAAATCTGTCTTGGAAGAAGACCAAACAGAAAAGCATATATTAAACCTTCCATCTTATTGCATGGGTTTTCCTAATATGACATTTTTCTCTTTACAAATGTTTTTCCATAGTACCCATGCCAAACTTCTCTTAGGCTGTAGGGAGGCAGAAGACAGACAGGGACAATGCTATTTGAGAGCAGTTCGACTCAGTTCCAAAATACTACAGCTGCGGTCTCTTGCTACATTGGCCATGCTCACCAACAAAATTTAAACTAAGTGCTCGAAGACAGCACTTCATTCCCCTAGAATCCAACAGAGCATATCCCTTCTTAGTACTTGGAACCTGATTGCATTTTACATGCAGGTAGAACTAGGGGCTTAGGTATTGAATACTGGCCTGGTATTTCAAGAGCAGCTCTCAAACTCAGGATTTTGGGTTTAGACTAGCTAGAGACCTAAAAGCCATTCTGAAGTACTTAAGAGTTTTGAAACTGACACAGTCTTGAAAGCTCTAAACATCAGACGACATTTCTAACGAGAAAAAAAAATCATCATGCATTTTGTGGTGTTTAGAGGTAGTCTTCTGAATTCTCTTTCACGAGAATTCTGGGAATATTTTTCTGAAGCAAACGGAGTTGTTGTGACCCAAGTGCAGGACCCAGCACTTGGCCCTATTGAACCTCATACCAATTTTTCTCCTTTTCTTGGGAACCCAATGTAGGAAGGGTGTGGACCTGTAGAAAAAAGTCCAGAGGAGAGCCACAAAGTTAATCACAGGACTGGAACACTTGTCCTATGAAGACACACTGAGAGAGTTGTGGTTGTTCAGCCTGGGGAAGAGAAGGCTTCATGGAAATCTTGTATCACCCTCTAGTACCTGAAGGGAACCTACAAGGAAGGATGAGAGGGACTTCTTACAAGGGTCTGTAGTGACAGGACAAACCAAGGAGTGTAGATTTAGATTAGATGTTAGGAAGAAATTCTTTACTGTGAGGGTGGTGAGGCACTGGAACAGATTGCCCAGAGAAGTGGTGAATGGCCCATCCCTGGAGGTGTTCAAGGCCAGGCTGGATGGGGATATGAGCAGTCTGGCCTAGGAGAAGGTGAACCTGCCCATGGCAGGCAGCTTGGAAGATTATAAGATCCCTTTCAATCCAAACCATTCTGTGATTCTATGATTCTAAATCCATTTGATGCACAAAATAGATTGAATGCAAATACTATTAAAATAGATTCAGATCAATTTTCTTCATTTATGAACATCTGAAGTTTGATACCATAATGATATATGGTATCATCATATATCATTGGAGGTTGCTGAAAGAAAAGTCTCTGGGCTGATTACAGCTTTCTCTCCTTCACCACAATCAATGTATTATGGCAAGATCAGAGAGTTAGTACTCAGTACTGCACAAAAATTAATTGTGAATGGTAAGGTAAGGCATACGAATGTTTTCTCTCTGAAGAGAAAGAAAAACGTTTCATAAAATAAAAACAGGTTTAACAGCTAATGGGACAGAAGAATACGACTAAGGTCTCATTCAATCTGTTCTCATATAAATCAACCTTACAGCTAAAAAAAGACATTGCTGCTGTAGAAAAGTTATTCTCTCTCTCCATCTTCTTAGAAACTGTTGAATGGAAAGTCAGCTCCCATCCAAGGAGTCACCAAGGAAAAATTTTATTCTTAGCCTGTAAACTTAATTACTTTGATGCCTTAAGAGGCCTCCCAGAAACAGAGACTGGACAGGAGTAAAAGAAT
Source organism: Corvus kubaryi (assembly GCF_017639235.1). Classification (NCBI taxonomy): domain Eukaryota; kingdom Metazoa; phylum Chordata; class Aves; order Passeriformes; family Corvidae; genus Corvus; species Corvus kubaryi. The sequence continues at coordinate 2,585,781 of NW_024581096.1, read as the reverse complement.
AAAATAGGTATTTATTTGAAAGGCCTTCAAAGGTACACCCTGGGAGCCAGAGGCTATTGCCAAAATGGACCCCAAGATGGATGACAGGACATGAATCCTTCACACCTTTATAGGTTTGGTTCATTTGCATATCAGGGTTAATTCTCCAATTAAAGCTTCAGTGAATGATGTAATTTCCCCTCTGCTGGCCCCCCTTAGAAGCTCTTTGGTTTATACTTTTTGGGCCTAGGACGGTCTGGGTGACCTTGGAGAGCAGGCCCGGAGAGGCTTTGTTATGTCTACCTAGCATGAGAGAGCAGAAATTAGCAAGATACAAGAAACCTCAGAGTTACACTCTAAGCAGTACAGAATCAGGAAAATATAAAAGTTAAAACCTAGGCATCAACTTCATGAAATTAAAAAAAATAAATAAATTACCATATGAAATATGTTGTAGTCACTCTTTCAAAATAATTGTCATCATACTTTCTATTCTGGAGTCATTACTGGACTTCTGTATAGCATAAAAGGTCTATTTAGAATTATGTATAGCACAAGGAAAGGAAAAATTATGAGGGGTTAAAACCCAAATAAATTATCCAGCTCAATTTCTCTCTCATTTTCTCTCTCCTTCTACCTTTTTAGAGTTTCTTTAAAAGTTCCTTTCTCCTTGGTTTTCCTTTTTTTCAGATTTCTTCTTTTGGCCACCTTCAATTATTTACCATTAGTCCTGGTGAACCACGGAGTTTCCAATTGACTGGAAATTAGCAGGTATGATGCCAGCCTACAAGAGGGCCTGGAAGGCAGATGCAGAGAACTACAGGCCCATCAGCCTGACTTTGGTGCCAGGGAAGGTTATGGAGCAAATAATCTTGAGGGTGATCATACAGTTCATGCCAGGCAACCAGGGGATCAGGCTCAGCCAGCACAGATTGGTGAAATGCGGGTCCTGCTTGACCAACCTGATCTCTTTCTATGGCAGTGTGCCACTCTTAGTGGATGAGAAAAGCCTGTGGATGTTGTCTGCTTGGACTTTACTAAAGCCTTTGACACTCTCTCCCACAGAATTCACGCAGAGAAACTGGCCACTCATGGCTTGGCTGGGTGCACAGTTCATGGCTTAAAAACTCTGAATGGCTGGGCCCTGAGAGTGGTGGTGAATGGAGTTACATCCAGCTGGTGGCTGCTCACAGGTGGTGTTACCCAGAGCTCAGTACTGGGGCCAGTCTTGTTTAATATCTTTGTTGATGACCTGGACAATGGGATTGAGTGTCAGTTTGCAGGTGACACCAAACCTGGGTGGGAGTGCTGATCTGCTGGAGGGCAGAGAGATCTGGACAGGCTGGATCATGGGCTGTGGCCAGTGGTGTGAGGTTCAACAAGGTCCAGTGCCTGGTCCTGCCCCTAGGTCATAACAACTCCAGCCTGAAGCAGAATGGCTGGAAAGCTGCCCACAGGAAAACAGCCTGGGGATGCTGGTGACAGTGGCTGAACATGAGCCAGGGTGTGCCCAGGTGGCCAAGAGGGCCAATGGCATCCTGGCCTGGATCAGCAATGGTGTGGCCAGCAGGACCAGAGCAGTGATTGTCCCCCTGTACTGGGCACTGGTGAGGCCACACCTCGAGTGCTGTGTTCAGTTCAATTCAGGAAGGACATTGAGGTGCTGGAGCAAGTCCAGAGAAAGGGAACAGTTCTGGGGAAGACTCTGGAACACACAAATCATATGAGGAGCAGCTGAGGGAGCTGGGGGTGTTTAGCCTGGAGAAAAGGAGGCTCAGGGGAGATCTTATCACTTTCTACAACTGCATGAAGGGAAGGTGTAGAAAGGTGGGGTCTGTCCCTTCTCCCAGCTAAAAAGTGATAAGACAAGGACCATCTTGGCTTACGAGCTCAGATTAGGTATAGTTTATTCACAAATACTGAGAGAAAGGTCGCCTTTTATGGGATCATCTAAAATCCTTCATCATCCATCCAAAATAAAGGACCTCTACAGCTTCCCTAGTGGATTTGGGCAATAGGAGATGACTCAAAAAGGACAGAGAACATAAACAAGGAACATTAGCAATATATAAGACGTAAAAGATGCCCCCTTAACACAGAACTTATTATGGAAGTACAATAAATCCGTCAGAACCCAATGTTCTTTTTGTTTTTAAATTAGGAAGATAATAGGCTTTCTCTCCAGAACATCAGTGAAACCCATTCATTATCAGAGTTTTCAGAGTGATATAACTAAGACATTACTGCCTTAGGGAAGGGAGAAGTTCTTTTGAACAATACAAAACAACAACAACAACAAAGAAGACATTATTTCCTGTCTCTTGGTGCTTCTGCAGGTTCTTTCAACAAGCAGCTACTCACTCCCACCATGTGCAGGAACCATGTGCAGTGACTTCACCCAGTCTCTCCTGGACTAACATAAGGTTACCAGAAAAATAGCAATAGAGGCTGGAAAATCAATAAATGAATATAATAAATAAATAAATAAAAAGAAAAAATAAATGTAGATCAACATTTATGAAAGGGGATGTATTACTGAAAGTGTCTGGAAATCAAATAATTTGTTTCATCTGCAAATGACAGATTATCATTTGATAGATCTCAGAGGGAAAGGACAAGCGTAACTAAACCTTTATAATTAATACTTTTACTTTACTTTACATACTTTTTCATTACATTGTATTACTTTTACTTTTTTAATTTTCATATGCCGAAATAGGACCTGATTGTTTAGACAGATTTCACATTTCCCAGTCTCCTGTGGGATTCATTTGGACTCAGACATTTGCACTCAGCCAATATTCATTCCATTCCCTCTCCCACACTGAGTAAGGTGTTAGCACACACAAAAAAACCTGCAAACAACCAAAATGAACAAAATATACCACACACAAACTTTAGAACATGCAGTGAGAGCTTTGAAAACTGCAAGCAGTGTGACTGTTTGGATAGTGATAGGACCAATACGCTTTTTCATTTTTAGTTCTAAGCAATCAGTAAAAAGACATTTGAATCACTTGGCAAGGAAATACATATTTAGAGTTATTGAAATAGATACAGGTAAAATTGTATAGATCCCCATTTAGTTACATGAGCAGTGCTTCTTGTGTGCCATTTTGCAAACAACAGGCATCATAATCATAAAATAACATAAAATTCTGGGGAAAAAAAGGAGAATCAACAAGGGAGAAAGGGATCAGGTTGTCAGAAATTCATGTTTCCCAGAGAGGAAATGAACAAGATATATGTGATGAAATCAAAGTATTTATAACATATAAATGAGACAGTTCCTAAATGGAAAAACAACTAAGAAATGATAGCAAAAAAGAAAGAAAAAGAGAAAGAAAGAGAGAAAGAGAGACAGAGAGAAAGAGAGACAGAGAGAAAGAGAGACAGAGAGAAAGAGAGAAAGAGGAAAAAAGAAAAAGAGAAAAACAAAAAGAAAAGTATGTCATTAAAACAAAAAGAAATTATACAGGAGGAACACTAGCTGATCAAAGTAGGAAACCAGTGATAGATGGTCAATATGTTGCAGGTGTCAATTTTTTTTTTTCTTGACAATCCACACAAAAAGAAAGACGGTAACATCCTAGGGACTGAGGTATGTTTTGTTAAGCTTGGGCGATTGAATTGTTGAAAAGCTTTACCTTCACCATAAAATAGATAAGAAAGCAATTTGAACTCCTGAAAGCCAACAAAGCACTAGACCCGGATGACTTAAATACCCAGTGGAAGAGAGGAGAACTGTAAACCTTACAGAAAAGATTTATGACAGGTTACTGGGAACAGGGTGTTACAAAAGGGCTGGAGAAAGAATTGATGCAATTACCTTCAATAGAGGAAGGAAGGAGCCAGAGAACAAATACATTGAGCTGTAGACACAGATATAGGAAAGGCTTGCTAGAAAAAATAAAAAATTTGTGTGACACTGATACAAGATATGGAAATAATGAGAAACGGAAGATAGGGAGCTCACATTTGCAAAGCTTATTTTTTGTTTCTTTGGATATCTGCTCACCTTTAATATTGATCACCTAACAATAGAAAAGGGCATATGCAGTAAAGGCTGTTTATCTGTGTTTAAGGCAAGAACATATCTGTATTCATGTTGATTGTTACAGGGCATTTTTAGTTGAAGAGAGCAGTTCTTCCTGATAAAGAACCTATCATCACAGACAGCTGCATCACTCAGTAGAACATGAATGTGTTCACTCCAATGGCAGGCTCCAAACTCACAGAAGCAGAATTTAATTGAATAACCCAGCAGATACATCTGACCACTTAAGAGGCATTTCAGAAGTGCCACAAGCCGTGAAGATATGTAAATAGCCCTCAGAGATTATGGGGCAGCAGCAGAAGACCACTGAAAGACGTATGAGTCACAACTCAATGTTGAAGGGACACTTTCAGAAGTGTCTTTAATAAGTAAGCACTTTTATAAATGCAGACACCACAATTTGCATGGTCAAAGAGAGTAAAAGGGAAAAAATTTAAAGAGATTAATCTCTTAAGGCCAAAAGACTAAGAACAGTAAGTGAATGTGCACAATCCCTTCCCTTTCTCTCCCAAAGCACTCTAAATTACTGTTCATTTACTCTGGAGGACATTAATTTGTATTTTTAATTTTTACTTTCTTTTTATAACAATTTACTAGCCTCCGAAATTGAAGAATATCTAAGATCAGAGTGTCAGAAATACCTAATTACTGTTCTCTATTTGTCCACTTAGACTCTTGAGTACAACATTTGAGCTTCCAAATTAAAAAGACTCCAAACACCAATTTTCTTGCCATAATGTGTTTTGGCACATGGAGTTGAGAGTCAGGTAGTCACTTAATCCACTAACGTCTTTAAAGATCTTCTCTCATACCACTTCACATTACTAGTGGAGAAAAGTACTATACCACCAATGCATGGAGCATATTTTTTCAAAACAGAAGTATGAACATTTTTTAACAAGATGAAGCTTAGAAAAGCATAGCCATAATCATAAGAGGCAGAGCCACAGAGCAGCCTTTATACTTAAATAAAAGCCTTCACCCTTCTTATCAGCAAGCCTGTGCACACTCTTGTCCAGAGTTTGTCACACAATTTATCTTTTCCAAAGGGAGAAAGAGTTTCTGTGGGAAGTGGTGTTAAAAGACCGGCACACGTCATCAGTATGCTACAATTAAAGAAATACCACTTTTAGTTTCAGTGAAATGTTTAGTTCATTAAGTGGCACCTCTAACTGCCCTAATCACCATGTCAACTTCTTATTATGAACAACATTTCTGATCATCAGAAAACTAAAATAAACTTGAAACATATGTATCATAGAGTCATAGCATGGTTTGGGTTGGAAGAGACCTTAAAAGTCAGGAGGGTTCTATAGTTCTATGGTTCTATGACAGGGGTGCCACCCACTAGACCAGGTTAATCAAAGCCCCATCCAGCCTGGCCTTTGATAACAGCAGTGATGAGAAAGAGCTGGATTCACTGAGGAAAAGAAAATCCAGAAGCAAAGAAAGTTGTACCATGCAACAAAAAATGTCCATACAAGCACCAGTGAATTGGAATCTGGTACTACTTTTTTTTTTTTTTCCTGTCTTCTAAAAATGCCTGAAGTATTTGTGTACTAAATCTGTGTACCAAGATCACAGAAAGAGTTTTCATATAAGGTCATACATCAATTAACACACAAATTCAGCAGAACTATGCTTACCATAGAATAGGAAAACACACTTGGAAAAAAGATGAAGTGCACTGAATCAGGGAAGTTGCGACAGATGGACAAGAGCAGTGCTGGAACTTCAATACAACTCATTTTTAAATGTAAAAATTGTGAGAAGAGAAACAATAAAAACAGCCATCTTAGCATCTCCAATATTTTGTAAGGACAGGTCTATGTAGCACCACTCTGAATTGTCATCATCTGTCATTTAATGCCTGTGTACTCTAAACTACACAGTTAACCTCACTGGAAGCTAAGAACCTATGGATTGTCTTTCCACTCCCTATTCCTACCATTTTCTCACAGCCTTTGAAAACGTTGATTGAATTAAGAAATTAACATAGCTGGCACTGTAAGTGCTACACAGCAATATGGACCATTTGCTAGTTATACACAAGATGAAAAACAGGAGTTGTGATGGTTTTTGTCTCTACACAGAATAGCTTCTAATTCAACTTTTGACGCACTTTCTCTGCATATACTACTTTTTTTTTCTTTCTTTCTTTTTGTTTTTTACCTTATGTTTTCATTCTTCATTTTACCAAGTCAGACTGTATCATCTTGGATAGCCTCAGGGGACTCTGAGCAATCAATTGCAGAGTACAAAGGTTGAAAAAGCAACTGCAGGTGCAAACTATGCTATCTCTGATCGCATATGGTGCATTGTAATCATCCATTTCTTAAGGCTTCAAAAACTCCAAGCTGACCTTGTGCTGTATAAACCATGACACTTTCACAGAACTATCCTTTTCAGCTATTGATTTTTTTGCATAAGCATGCATTAAATCTTTTTGTTCCTTTCCAAGCTTCCGAAGTGTATAGCTTACCCCAGAGGGACAAGAAGCTAAGAGAAATTTGGAAGATAGTAAAAAAAACCCCAAACACCCAGTTTCTATATTCTAGCTAGTCAAAACCCATAAAAATCAATGCTTATCCTCGGGACTCATCCCTCTTAAAACAATTTCTGACATTATTTAAATGCAGCGCAAGTTTTGCAAGAACATTCAGCTCTCAAATACATTGAAACAGATTTTTTTTCTCATTCATAATCTTATTTAATTAGCCCAAGTACAGGAAAATGTTACAAGGCTGACCTTCTGGCAAACAAACAGAAGTATTTTTTGGTTACTGTCAGGACAGGGGAAGTCAATATATTTAGCTCATAAGGAGGCTCAAGACTTGCATCTGTTTAGATACCCCTCAAAACCTAGTTCCTTAAGCCACCCTACCTATGTCTGTAAATAACTAGTTACCAAAGTTATTAAGAAACTAACTTAGATTTAGGCGTGTACCTAAATGCATGTCACTTTAGATGCATTAAACAGGAGTGGACTAGATTAATCCTTACGTGCAGAATAGAGATGTTGACTTTTTCTCACTTGTGGGTATATGCACTCAGACCACATATATTTCCAAGCAAGATACAAAGGATGTATCATCATTATCTCCTACCCCTTCATCCAGGACATGGGAGACCAGGGTGCAGTGTACTTACATCTGTCCTGAGGTTTAGAATCCATACCTCACCTATGCTTTTTCTCATAATTTTTTCCCCAAACACCAAGCTGTGAGATACCTTAAGCAAGGGGTGAAGGCATGTGCCACTAAGGGAGATATCCCATTACCCTGACACAACATGGTCCTGTGCATCTAGCCATTACATATTCTTGGAAATTCCCCCCATAGTATTTGTTTACATGGCATTTTGCAGGCAGGCACATGAAAATTCCACCCAAACAGAGCCAGCAGGACATACGCCAGCTCTGAATGAAAAGCCATACTGTGCATTTAGCATGATATTGAGCCTCAAATGATAAACTCCACTCAGCAGTAAGCAACTTTAAATCCTGGCATATTTTTAACTTTTTACTGTTTAATTTCAAAAACCCCAGAAATGTCTGCTTACAATACATTAAATATCAAGATTAAGAATTTTCCTCTATAGCACTTCTGCAGGACTTTTGCTAATGCTAATAATAAAGTACTAGCTTTCATTTTGTGTCCCTGTCTGTAAGAGGTAAAGACTCACACTTTGACAATTTGTCAGCTTTTTGTAAGACGGTAATGCAGTCTGAGATCTTGGGAGGAGCAGCCTCTGCAGGCAAGAAGTTCATACTTGATGTGTCAGTCAAAATGACCGAGGTGTTTCTGAGAAAAAAAGGTTAGAAAAAAAATGGAGAGCTTAAAAAATACATGATTTTACTGAAAATACCCATCTTTGACTTCCCTCTTCCCTCACCAGCTAGATTTATGAAAATCACTGTCAAAACATCCAAGATCCACACAGAGGACAGCAGCCTGTTATTGCTGCCAATTACTTGCTTACTTCAAAGCACTTGCTTTGATAGGCCGAAGATTTCAGTCTATTTAGAATGAAAAAAACACCTTGGAGAAAGCAGTATGATTTTCAAAATCAATCACTCAGGAGTTATTACCATTCAGAAAGTTATTTACAACCATCCTGTCCAGTTTCAGATAAGAACTAGCAATTACTTGTGCATGCTTTTGAAATTCTCAATTTGCCTATTTGAGAAATAGGTTTCAGATCACAAAGCAGTTACACAAACACTTAGAAACAAATCCCACATCACCAGTCCAACATTCTTCTCACAACAGTGTAACATTTTGTATATACTTCAGCAGCAGGACAGTCATTAAAATTTCTGCTTACTGTTGGGAGCCTGAAACTTGCTCAAGAGTCCTTCTAGTTCAAGGCAGGTAGGGGTTGTGAACAAGCCACGAGCACAAGTGACATTCAATTCTGAACGTGCTTGTATTAGTGAGAGAAGGGGCTGAATCTGAGCAAAACCTCAGGGCAAGTTCAGTATTACATGTATCATTTTATATCCAAGACAGAATTTGGGAGGATTGAGTCTTATTCTTGATGTGAAGTATGAAAGTCTTCACCAGACGAAAGGAAGAAGTCATTCAGGAGTTCATCTAAGTTAACATTGTAACTATGGAGTTAATCCTGAGGTTGGGTAAATAGCTATTTACTTACTTGTCTAACATTTTCTTGTGCAAATGTTGATTCCAGTCTAAGAGACTAAACACCACTGCATTCCTTTCCTGTGAACGTGGCAATTCCTAAAACTGAGAGAAGTAACAGCATTTCAGCAGGGAGAGCCTGAACCTCAGGACACTCCCTATGAGTCTGCAACCCTCCCTCCCCTCATCTGTCCATGATGTTATGTTGCATACTTTAATGATCACAAAACAATTTTTCATTAATGACCTCTGCCCCATTCTGTACGTTTGAAACTTGGAAAGTGAATCAAGGCTGCATATGAAGTACAAAAGGCTGTCTTCTGAAAGCACTTTGCTTGGCCAAAAAAGCTGGGAGAAATATTTGAACAAAGCCAGAACTGCAGAAAGAAGAGTCTGGTTTCATAGTCAGGGCTGATAAGTGATGATCTAGAGCATTTTTCTCTGGACCTATCTCTGCATAACACTTTCATATTAGTGAATGCTATAGAATGGCGTACAATGCTACATGGGAGAAAAAGAGGGAGGGAGGGAGGGAGGGAGGGAGGGAGGGAAGGAGGCAGGAAGGCAGGAAGGAAGGAAGGAAGGAAGGAAGGAAGGAAGGAAATCTGGAAACTGGACACAAAAAGTGGATTATAGCATTGAATTGCAAGACTTAGCTCTGATCTATTAAATTGTGAAATATGGGACCAATTAACCTGTTTAAAGTGTTTTGAAAATATTAGTGATACCTGACTATTATTTGAGAATGCTTAGATACCATTGTGTCAATTTCCATAAGAAACAATCAGGAAGTTAATAAAACTATTTACTTAGCATAATTTTAAAAAGCACAGGAAATATGGTCAGGTGTAGATGTTGATTTGCTTGTTATTTCATCAACAGTTATAGTATCAGAAGTAGCAGAGCAAATAAAGTTGCATAATATATTTGGCCCTATGTGCAAAACTCCTATACATCGTATTAAGGACCTGCTTAAAAATGTTGAGTTTTGTTACCAACAGAATCCAGAATTCCAAAGAGTTTTCCTGTTAGCACAGTCATCCTGGTCAGTAATTATTAAATTTCAAAAGCAGAAAAATAACAGCAATTCTGTTATAAATCTGGAATTATAATTGTTATTTTTTTATACCTTATTATTTTTATACTGTCATTAACAAGTGTTAGATGAAGATAAATGAGAGTCCATTTTCTCTTATTCTGTGCAGAGCTTCTGAATCTCTAAAATATCTAATACAATCTTCTTTGTCTTAAACACAAAAAACTACATTTACAATTTTACATTTTTAGAACTTCATTAATGAAGTAGCTCACACTAAGAAAATACTATTCATAGTCCTGTTTATTTTCTAAGGTTTCACAGAACAAGTCTTTAACACTTTTTAAAATGTAATTTTTTTAGAAAATTAATGTCAAATAGAAGAACCTCAGCAGTTTGCAGTAGAGCTCATTCCTCAGGACAGAAAGTACATTCCTTCTTTGTGGTCTGTAAAATACAGAGAACCCTATTACAAAAGTTGACAAGTAATTACAAGGTCAAATAAAGATTTTACTCTTTTTTCCTCTTTCTTTGTTATAAACTGCCTTCAGCTGATACTGGTTTGACCACAAGGCTTCAGGCTACATATATTCCAAAATCATTGCAAAACACTAAACAATTAAATTGTGATTTTTCTCCTCTTCACAGACAAATTGTGGGTTTCCTACATGGATTAATCTTAAAATGAGCTGGTTTGTTTCTTCTCCTGCTTACTTTACACTTTACCCCTTCCTTGGTTTTTTTTAATTGCACTAGATCTGGGATAAAGAAATTTTCCTCTCTAACACTGAACTCCAGGTTGACCATGATTGAGAAATCTCTCCCTAAAAATTGAGTGAAAGTGAAGTGTGTCTTTGGTTTTGTAAGTGAAGTTTAGGTTCATGACCACCTGAGGAACCAGCTCATACATAAGTCTTTGAGGCCTGATGAGATCCATCCCAGAGTCCTGAGAAAATTGGCTAACATAGTTGCCAAGTCCCCTCTGTGATGTATGAAGTCAGGTGGAGACCCCAGTGAAAAAAACGGAAATATTGCACACATTTTTAAAAGGGTGAATGGAGGATCCTGGGAACTACCAACCTGTCAGCCTCACCTTGACACTGTTTCCCACAACATCATTCTCTCTAAACTGGAGAGGAATGGATTTGATGGGTGGACTGTTAGGTGGACAAGCTGGATGGTGACCTGCAGAGGCTATTGCTCAACAGTCCAAATGAAGATCAGTGATGACTGGTGTTCCCCAGGGGTCTGTAATGGGACCAGTACTGTTTGAGATCTTCGTTAATGACATGATGAAGAGACCAAGTGCAGTCTCAGCAAGTCTGCAGATGACACCAAGCTGAGTGGTACAGCTAACACCTGAGTGATAGGATGTCATCCAGAGGGACCTGGACAAGCTTAAGAAGTGGGTCCACATGAACCTCAGGAGGTTCAACAAGACCAAGCACAAGGTTTTTCACCTGGGTTGGGTCAAACCCTGGTATCAATACAGGCTGGAGGATGATCAGATTGATTGTTTACTTGTGTTGAAGTACAGGTTAGTTCTTCAATTTTGTTGGTATAAGAAACTAGTACAAAGCATCCCAGACTAAGTATGACTCTTCATCTCTCAATTTTGCATGCTTTGATAATTGCTCTTAATCACAGGGCTGTGTTTTATCTTTAAATGTCAGTTCATAGCAATGAGGTAAATATCTGGCTAATAGGGTTGTAATGGACTCCTTTTTGTTCCCTCCCCTTCCTCAAAAAACTTCATGTCTAAGTTTGACGGTGGCCTGTCTCCCTTCCTCTTAAAAGGAATGTAGAAATCTGTGTTTCAATAGATGCTCCTTAAACGGTAGCTTTCTCCATGCTGGCAACATCAGCAACCCTTCTGATTTAACTTATGGAGAACAGGTCTAAAATATATGGTAGACAGATCGTTTACATATGTTCAGTTCCAAAATATGCCTTGTTGTATAGTACAATGTAATATATTATAGAAGTATTCGTCTTGGTTCAAGGTAAACAAGAAGTGCAAAATAGTATCTGCATATATTAGTTGAAAGGTAAAAAGAAATAAAATCAAAATAATTTGATCAAATTTTGGTGTCTTGTTTACAAGTTGAGTAAAAATATTGCTACTTCTTGGTACTTTTCCTTGGCATACCTGCACAGTTTCTCCCTAAATTAGAAGCCAAAGATAAAGACGTAATGCTAGCCCAGATTTACAGAAATTAAATCCCACCTACATTTTTGTAACATGTTTCTTGCTAGCTCACTACCAAGCCCACAGCAGTTGATCAAAGGCTGTACAAAACCCAGTTACAGGCTTGCAGATGGATCACTGAAGTAGAACACTTGATAGGCCTGCAGGCATTTAGGTGGAGGCCTGATTAATTTGTTCCCAAGAAGCGCATCTAAACAGATTTCATCCTACAAGTAGGCCACCTTTTTGTGAGACTGCAGCTGAAGACACACATTTGTCTAATTTTCACAGCTCTGAAATAAAAATTCTGTTTCCAATTTAAACTAAAAAATTTGCAGAAGCTTTTTAGGAATGCAGATATTCCCTTCATTAAGAATGATCCAGGAATGTCTTGATTTCTGTCTGCCGTATCTGATAATGAAAATTGTATCGAGTCAAACACATTGTGAGACTACTCCCTACATACAAGATCCTCCCCTTCTACTTAATTCTTTCCATTTTTCAGGAAGAACCAGACAAGGTGGTCATTCCTCAGGAGCCCTTGATTTGGCTTCTTGTGTGCAGATGGGCATTTAGTGAGCTGCTGGTTCCTCTGATGGGCTTGGCAGCCTCCCCCTCCTGCCATTGTCTTTTCTGAGCTCCTTTGTGGGTGTTTTGTCACGTAGCCTATCACTTAGATTTAGAAATAAAGAAATAGGCAAAGAATTTGAAAAAAAATATTCATTTTTAAGGATGCTATTCAGTTGTAGCATACGTAGAAAATTACTATCTATAATTTAAGCTTTCCATTTATCCTCAGCAGTCTCAAGCTGTAATGATGACGACAGTTACAAAAGCACTGTTGGAAGCCAGGAAGTAAAGTGAAGATAAAGCAGCGCTTAAAAAAGAAAATTTCATCTGGTTTTGCACTTTTCTCTTTTTTTCTCTCATACTACTGCTTTGCTCAGCTGATCTTAAAAGACATATTTTGAACACACTCTGAGCTGTATTTTTCCTGGGCTTGTCCTATGCTTAGCTTCATCTTTTCAGAAAGCTTCTGCCTGTTTCAATATCATATAGCAAGTGACAGATATGTGATGATAAGTAGCATTAGATGGGATAAGTATACATTCTGACTGTGGGTTTCAAGTGAAACCTCAATTGACACAGAGAGTCTGATTAGAGCCAAGCGTTTAATTTTTTTCTAGATCTCACAAGTTCTGGCACAAACAGTAGGTACCTCAACTTCTTCCACTGCTTTTAGAATAAGACAGAGTTCAGTAATGCACTAGAAATTCAGTAAATATAACACCAAAGGATTTTTGGCTTCATCTTAATAGAGAGGCCAATGAACACATTATAAACGCGCAAGAAGGGGAATCTCACTTTACTGCCTTTGGTCTAAAATTCCCTGGGATAAGGAAAAGAGAAACCATAACTGGTCTTTTCTAACTAGCATAGCATAAGTTTGACCATTAGCAATGTCTTTTTATTACGATTACTAGATTTCTCTTTTATAACACTGTTCCTCAAGTGATCAGCAACTCAGCAAGACAGCAACTTTAAACATTTGGCAGTTTCTTTTTACCACCTGGGCTTGCAGCGTCTATAGTTCTTTGAACATCAAGAATATAGCAACTGAGACTAAACCTAGCAACGTTTAAACTACTGCTCTTTCAATTTATTATCAGCTCTTTAAAAAAATTAGTATCTACATGAAAGCAGATTATTAATAGAGCTTCTGCTTCTCTGTCTGTCCTAACAGGGCTCAAAATAGCTAATTACACAAATGCAGGATCTAGTCTCCTAGACTAACAGAGCTCAGTGATGACCATTTGAATTGCCTCTTAATGTGCACACATGCCAGAGAACTGCTGGATTTCAAAGCAAAGGCTGTCAGAATGACACTTTATCTTCTGAAAGGATCTTCAGACCTGGCTAGTCAGGCCAAATCTTTACTTATTCTTGCTCTGCTAATGTCTGCATAATCTACAACCTCTGAAAGGTAAATTTTCACCTAATTACCAGGTATCAAATGCTTGCTGTCTGTCATATCAGAGAGGTGACCTCCCTTGTCATCCTGAAAGGAACATCAGTAAAACTGCATTAACTACCTGAAAATTAAGACTATCTCAGCTCTAAGTCATTGTAGTCCCAAAGGAGTTACTTGCTCTGTTTGGCACCGTCAGCACTGAAGTTCTTCTGACTGATGGCAGGCTTAGTTATGGGTTCCCAGTACTATGGGATCAGACCAAGCCTATTTTACTACCTGTTTGCTTTAAGCAGAGATCTAAAAAACAATTAAATTACTAGGGAAAAAGCGTTACTCTCCATCAATGATAAAAAACCTTTTCTTCTAACCTTCAAAAGGGATTACAAACAGCAACCATCTTGTATATCTTACCCTTTATTGAATGCCCCACAGGGTAAGAGATAAACTGTTAACATTATATATATAATATTAAAATTATGAAATATAAATAGAGAGAGAAAGCATAGACTACAGGACTCTGCAACACCATGGTCAGCCTGGGATCTGCCTTTATATGTTCCTAATTGCTCTCATACAACTTTGTTGAGTAAAACAGAATGTCTAGAATTGACTAAATGTGATCACTTGCTCCACACAAATCCCCATGAACTAAATGGGCTTGCTGCTTTTCCCAGCTCCAGATCAGGCATCCCCTGTGAAATTCAGGCATCTGTATGGACCACTTTATCACTTCAAGAAATCAGCTCATGATAGCACCACAAAGACCTCTTGAAAAAATTTGGGAGCAACTTCCTATTCACTAGAACTGTATGCTCAAACCCCAAGCCACAGGAACATCATCAAGAGATTTATCTTCCTTCAGACAGAATTGCTCTAACAGCAATGCCAGAAACACCCTTCCAAACCTCAAAGGAAACATCAAAGAACACATTGACAACCTTCCTTAACTTCCCCCACAGAAGGCTCCCAACAGGAACAGACACCCAAAGGCAGTTTTGAGAGGAAATGGAAGAGTGTGAATAAACCCAGTTTACAGCCTGACATCGACTTCTATCAGCTTTAGAAAGTGCCTGAGGTTACCTAGGACAAATGGTTTCTCAAACTCTCAGCAAAAGGTTCACAGATGGTTTCCAAACTTTTTCAAACCTTTCTGTATTTCCAATGCCCAGCTGGAGTATGACTGATGAAGAAGTCAGTTCCCTAATACACCCAAAATAGCCGAGGAAACACAACAGGACCTCAGGAGGAAAAAATTCTAATTCTACTTTTGTTCCACAAGCATTTTGGAGTCTCTGATTTGCAAATGTTCAAGTACTTGACTCTGTTTGTGTACAGTCCAATACCTATTTGTATATGGCCTTTTAGACAGATGTCAACATTTTTTTGCTGTCAATAAGCTGCAAGTGCACGTTAACTATGCAGTGTGTGGATCATGGTGAAAAATTTTGTTTCAAAGTTGTCTCTCCAAATAATGTTTTGTGAGTCTTCTTCCTTGTGCATGTATATATTTTTAAAACAGACTGGTAACAGCTTTTAGATACTGACTTGTTATTTTAGTTCTAAGTCAGAAATGCTGTTTGTGCTTCTCTTTTTTTAAATTGGAACTGAAAATCCAACATATTCTTCAAATCTCCTCACCCTAGCACTTCCTCAACAGCTGCCTATCAGAAAAATGTATTCACTCTGGAACCTCATGTAGGTTTATCCTTAACAGAAGAAAAAGGAAACAAAATAGATTGGGAAAGATCTCTATGAGTTTGTAAAGAACACCACCAAAGAAAATTCAGTTCTTTATCTATTATCTTGTTTACATATAAGTTTCTAAGATGTATTACTTTGTGTTGAGTTTTCAGACCTAACTGTTTGTTAACAATTTTGGATGAATCACAGGAGTACCCAGATACCATCATATCAGCACAGTACTTCATCAAATACTGACATATGAAAATGGGTCAGATTATCCACCCAGAAAAATAATTCTTTTCCTTGTATGTTTACTTCAACACTATTATGTACTTATATGGAATTGTTATTTAATCATATGATTGCCAAACTGGCTATAGCATAATTCACCTAGCACTGACCAACTACAGAATAAAAATTAAACAAACGTTTTGCTGTGGTTAAAATTTTTTTTCTATGGGTCTGGGCTTCTGAAGCCAGCAGGTCACTTGGTTTATATATACAATGTTGATAATTGCATTCCTTAAATCTGCAAAATGCAACGAAGCTCACTATTTTCCAAAATAGCTTTAAAAACAATTAAAATTACTGCCCAGACATTTTCAAACACAGCAGGATATTGGCTTAGGCAGTGATGGAAACTCTAAAAAGAAGATAAATATTTTGAAATGCACTGTAAATCAAATTTGTGCATTGGACTAAGAATGGATTATCTGCCTCTAAACAGCAAAAGCTGTTTTAGTTTTAGGGTTTTTTTCCATGCTTATTTACTAGAAATGACTTTAAATTGTGTCTGTGTGATTTATTTTTTTTTTCTCAAGATTTTTAACAGTTGCTTTGTAATAAATGCTCTACTATAATTAGTTCTACATACTTTACTCATTACACAGGAATCCACTTTTTATCAGTCTTTTAATAAAAAGTACATTTTTCAGCTTAAAAATTATTTGGAATAATGCTATGTCAGCCTCAAGCTGCTCTGCAAGTATTTATAGCAGATGTATCTACAGTCTCAACTGGGCAAATTTTGATGACGTAATTAACAGAGGCCTTGATTAAGAATGAGACCTTGAAAAATATTATCATATTATGATCTACTATCTTTTGGTACTGTGGTACCAAGACAAAGGCAGCCACCTTTTGCACCCTTCATTCCAGAAAGTATCTGGACAAGAAAAAAAAAAAAGACAGCCCAAATGGGAATTCCTACAATTGACTGCCCAAGCACCTTTGGCTGGTATCGATGAAGAAGCAGTGTAAAGAAGCCAAAGGCACTGGTTTTGTGTTTTCTATTGAAAGACTATTCAATTACATAAATCTAGCTGTTGAGTTTCCTACCTTTCTCCTTACCCTTAGAAAGTGATTTTCTGGCTTTCCTCAGTATACAGAGCAGGAAAATATGAAACAAGCAAACCATAAGACTTTAAAAAAGGCTAGTAAGAGAATGGTAACTCAGAAGTTTAATTTTAGTTTGGTGGTTTATTTCTCACAGACAGCTGCATGATTGTTTTCTCAATCCTGGCTAAAGATTTTTGTGCAGAAGGGCTGATCATTCATCTGTCGATCCCCTTTTCAAACTTCTGTAGACTACATCCAGGTAAGAATGGGCCATACCTCCAAAATCATCATGAACTTAATCAAAACAAAGATAAACATATATTGCTGAATGACATACACGGTATAATAAGGAAAACACAAGCAAGATCAAACTGAGATTTCACATGTAACCGCAGGACTGCATTGCACAACTCCAAATACCCTATGCAAGGTCACTACTTTTGTAATCAAGTTGCTCAAGCCACAGAGGAATGATCAAAATTTCAGCCCAAAGTTACCAAAACATGTTACTTCTCTCTTTTATTTTTAAAGGAGATTCAAGGTTCATTGTTTTGAAGGCTATAAGTGTCATATGCTTAACGAGCAACATACCTCTTGGCAGCCCTTCACTATCTTGATTACCAGCTGAGAGTCAACACACCCTGTAAGCATTTGTTCATCAGTTCAGCAGAATTACTCAGGACCCAGTGAGCATCTGGCATTGAAGAATGCAGCTGTCTTTGTGGCAAGCAGATTTACGGACATGATTTTTGCAACTGCTACTTTTCGTAATCATTTGCAGTTCACACATCTGCTAAATACAGCACAGACAATTAAAACAGGTTATCCAAAGTGGTATAGACTTCTGCTCACTGCTGCAAGTCACTGACAGGCTCATAGCTTCTTTGGTTAATAGTATATATGCCATTTGAGGTGTTCACGAAAGAGATTAAACAGACCAAGGGTCTTCCCATCTCCACAGTCTCTGCAAGGGCCCTCCACTCTCCACCCTAAAGACTGAGTTTCTGCAAGGGATGTCTCGAAACTCAAGGCATTGCTGCAAGTTTCTTGCACTCTATCTTCCCACATGAGCCATGTCCTCTCCTCTGTAGAGGTACCTCTGGCTGGGACCTGTGGTCTTGACCTATTTATCCAGCTCTTACCCCAGGCTCCCCTCACTGAGATTTCCTCAGCCCCTCACACACCCCTGTCATGGTTTGATACTGGCCCAGCGCCAGGCACCCAAGAGAGTTGCTTGCTCACCCTCACCTGCCACAGCTTGGTAGAGGAAAGAAAGAATTAACGAAGGGTTCCTGAGTTGAGATAAGGACTGGGAGAAACATTTCAAGGGCAAAACAGGCTCAACTTAAAGTTGCAAAGTGATTTTATTACTAACAGTATCAGAGGAGGATAATGAGAATTAAAATAAGCTCTTAAAACACCTTTTTTCCCCCAGCCCCTCCCTCCTTCTCACCGACAGTGCAGGGAGACAGGGCATGGGGGTTTGGTCACTTCTTCACTGAGACTTCCTTCTGCTGCTCCGGGAGAGGAGTCCTTCCACTGTAACACTGTGGGATCCCTCCCACAGGAGACAGTTCTCCATGAACCTCTCTGATATCGGTCCACTCTCAGGAGCTGCAGTCTTGCCACACCTGCTGCAATGTGAGTCCCTCCCCCAGGGCAAACAGTCCTCCCAAAACTGCTGTGCTTTAGGTCTCTCTTTCCACGGGGTGTAGTCCTACAAGGACAGGCTGCTCCAGCCTGGAAGCAAGGGCCCTGTCTCCACTGGCTCCTCACAGCCACCTCCAGGCATCCACCTGCTCCAGCAGGGGCACGTCCCCCACAGGCTGCAGGTGGATCTCTGCATTCCCCATGGACCCATGGGCTGCAGGGGCACAGCAGCTTCACCATGGTCTGCACCACAGCCTGCAGAGGAACCTGGGCTCCAGCGCCTGGAGCATCTCCTCCCCCTCCTTCTTCACTGACCTTGGTGTCTCCATGTTGTTTTCCCTCACATGTTCTCACCTCCTCTTCTTTTCTGGCTAGAAGCAAAACTGTGTGACTTTGTTTTGATTTTCTTCTTAAATATGTTATCACAGAGGCATTACCAACCTCTCTTACAGGCCCAGTTTTGGCCAGCAGGACGTCCATCTTCAGAGCCATCAGGGATTGGCTCTCCTGGACATGGTGGAAGCTTCCAGCAGCTTCTCATATGAGCTACCTCTGTGGCTCCCCTGCTGCCAGAAACCAGGCCATGCAAAACCAGTACAACCCCCCAGCTCTATCTCATGGCCCCACTCTCCTTTCCTACTCTCTAGCCCCTCCACAGCTTTCCCAAACCAGCAGCCCCAGCATAGCTCCCTCAAAAACACTGTCACTGGCCTTCCACTTCAGCTCAAGCCCTCCTGTTCTCATGCAGGAGCTGTCGTGGCTGCTCACTGTGGCAGCTCCTTCACCCCTCCAGCTGAGGAGGCAGCTGTGGTGATCTGTAGGCCAGGCAGTAGTTGCTGCTCAGCCTCGCCCAAGCAGCACTTCCCAGACCCAGAGTTCCCTGTAGCAAAACCAAACCATGCCCAGCTCTCAGCCTACGCTTGCGTACCAGCTGCTCACAGAGGAGACCCACCACAGCTCAGAGCTCAGCAGCTCTCCACACCAACATGATCAACCAGAGCTTGCCAGCTGCTGTGGCAGTATTGCACATTCCAGCATTCCAGCACCCATCCTGGCTGTGGCCCTGAGCAGCCATGAGCCACAGCTGAGCCCCAGCAAACAGCTGAGGGACACCTGCTGCTGTAGGCCAAGAGGAGGCTGCTGGCCAAATTGGAAACATGCTCTGGGAACTCTGTCCCCAGCATGAAAGCCAGGTGACAGAAAGGCTACATTCCACAGGAACCAATTTTATGTAGTGCTGGTCCAAGGCACCTGTGATACCTGAAGCCACATCCATCCACTGGGTCTTTCATGAGCATCTGCCCACACTGCAGATAAGCAGCCAGCAAGCCTGTGGTGCCTGTTTTGCTCATGCTGGGGGAAGAAAGGCCACATGGCCGTTTTCCAGCTATAAGAAAAAGGGAGTGAAGAAACAGCCATGAAACCAAGGCCTCAAACCCATCATTCTGAGTTTTTTTCTCATTAAAATTTGTGATCATCACAACTGCAAGAAGTGGGAAATAAACAGCATAACAAATCCACAAATCTGGGAGAGATGCATTACAGAAAGATGTTTGTCTTAGTGCTTGAGACCTTTCCTAGATGGATTAGGATGACAGAGAAAAAACCTAAACCCTCCATGGAAATAGAATTCAGGTCTTTTGTCTTCAGCTTTACAAACATTTTACAATGCAGTGAGCAACCAACGCTGAGCCAGCTTCTTAAACCTCACTGAAAATCAAAATGGAATATTTGTCCCTTTCCTTTTTGAAGCTAGTATAAAATGCACCTTAATTCCTTGTCCTCTTTTAATTAAATAGGCTATTCTACACTTTCTTTCACAAGGACCCTGAACAATATATAGTTAATTGACACATGTAATTATAGCCATCATTTTCCTTTCTAGAAAATCAGTTACCAGCCCTATCCTTGGCAAAATGCTTTTGAAGAATTATACTTCTGAAGTCAAATGTTATTGCTAATTGACAGGATAGTTTCAACAATGTAATCTTATCTTAGGTAAATAAACTTCTAAGGAAACTTTGAGCCAGAAAGGCCAAATGAGATGTTTGAGATTCCTTTTTTCAACAGAATGTCTTGTTTTGATAGTGCATTTCAGTACAAAGGCTACATGTGAAACAGAATCTGAGACCGAAAGAGAGGCTCGGTTCCTCTTGTTTGTATTCGCTCCTAACTCAGTGTTTTTCATAATATGGAAAAGTATCTTGAGGGGGCCTCTAATAACTGCAGTAGAAAAAAATGTTAAATATTATTTTTACTTGGACTACTATTTGAAAAAAAGTTAATGCATTTCTAGATTTTTTCTTGAAATTCTTATTTAGATTTTATATTTGTTTTTACATTTCAATAAATAATTCACAAAACTAGCCTAAAATGAGCATTTTTAGCAAATAACTGTGTTAAGTTATAGATGTGGAAAACTCTCAAGAATATTCACACTAAAGTATATGATCAAAGACAGCAGTACTGTACACCAAATATGAGATGCACAGATGTTTTAAAGCAGTGAGAAAAAGGAGAAGCAGCGACCAGGGGGGATGAGATAATGGAGGGAAGCGTAGTCCTGTACCGATGCGTGGATTCTGAGGAGTGGAATCTGAGAAATGAAAGAGAGTGTCCTGGAAATGGACTGTGAACTTTTCAACCACACACTGTCATTCGTGCACAAGGTCCTGCCCCTGTTTCTGGTCAGTGTTAGAAGGCAGTGACCCTACTAAGACCACTGCACTTCTGTAAATCTATTTGCTTTATAAAGCATAGTTGACCTCAGAACAAATGGGACAATAATAACGTAAAATGCACTCTCAGCTGAAGCTTGTCTTCTGAAATTCCTAGAGTAGATCTGTGCCTTTTCATAGAGATATAACTGGAAGGTATTTCCACATGTCCAGAACTGTAACCTCACAGTTAATTTGCAGACGAAGTGTTACTCAGAAGCACTACTCAGCATTACTTCTAAGAGGAGGTAAATTCTACAAAGAAGACTGATCTTCATTGCAAAAGATAAATCATATTACAAGATGAGTTTTTCAAACAATGTGAGTGATAATTTTGTTGTGCTGTAAACACTGCAAGAGTGTGCGCATTTGTAGACTTTGATGTCAAGGTGGGGCTGGAGAGAAGAATAAATAACTATACTCATCCTGATACAGATGAAGAAATCCAGTTTCTAAAATCCACAGCTTATCGCTTATCAGCCAGGCCAAATCTGATCTCTCTGTGTGGTCACAGTAACTGAAGCCTGAAGCACTCACTGGCTGAGTCTTCACTTCTAGCGTCCAAAACACTTCCTCTTCTATCTCAAACTGTGATCTGATAAATTTATTCCAAACCAGATTACTAAAGAAGTGAGATTATTTATTTACTGATCCTGCTAGGTCTTCTCTGAAAAGGCCTTCCCGTTTGTAGAAACTGCATCTTCCAGTCCTTAATGTAGAAATACATATATCCTTTCCAGGACAGACTTCAATAATTTGCTGACTGGTAGCTATATGACCTCTGAACATAAACTGTGTCCTGTAGCCTGTCCCACTCAATGCCAATGTCACTCCCGTGCAGAAACAGAACAAAATAAATGACAAGTGCTGCTTAGGTGGTATGCCAGTTTAAGGGATGCAGTATACTTAAATGTACACCACACCACAATTTGAGTGGCTTATTTTCCTAAACTGGACATGAACTTCCACTTTAGCTGGGCCAAATACACTTGGGAAATGACCAATTCACTAGCTCTGTAATGAACCTTGTTCTGTGGCTGACTGAGCCCTTATAAATCTATTTGGGATTTCATCCTGATTACTGCACGGAAATGCTCTTACACCACCCTGTCTAGAATGAACATGGGAGGGACCACACAGAAGCAGTCATCTATCCCTTCCACCTAATTGTTTGTGGTAAAGGGAAAACAGCCAGATAAGGGTGTCACTTCTTGCAGAATGACAGCCTCAGCTTAGTAATGGCCTTCTACAAAACTCTTAGATTGATGACTGACTGCCTCCAGATGAGGCTCACAGGACTCATCCAAAGTCCATTGCAGTAAACCTCCACAGAAGAGGTTCCAGAAGAGTCCTGGATCTTAGTTCCGAGTAACAATAAAAAAATAATAAAGAAGTCAGGAAAATAATCAAAGCCTGTTCAGAATTCTACAGAGGGTATTTAAAAATGCTTCTTATACATCAGATAGCTTCGGATAGAACAGCGAGTATACTCGAGAAGGAACAGTTTTGGGGTATAGAAAGGGAAGTCAGGGAAAAGAAAAGCCAGTATCTCAGGTAAAAATGGTGCTCATTTTCTCAAGAAATACACTGACAAAGGGTAACAGAGAATTATAACAGCATGATTGGCTCTGGAATGAAGATCTGATGAAAAAAATGCATTTTAAGAAGACTGGAGGGAATTTTGTGTCAGGAATTCTACAGTCATCATGGGTTATGTCAAGTTTAAGGTAGCAGGAGAAAAGGAGGGAGAAACACATCTGTTTCAGTGCTCTCAGTCTGTCATTATAACACAAAACACAACCACTCCAGTGGGAAAAAACAACACTACAAACTGAAAAATAATGGGAAACCTATCAGATTATAACTTACAGTGTGAATGTATGGGAGGGAAGTCAACAGCTTCACAATGACAGAGAAAACAGTCATTAAAGTGTTATTTACTAAGACTTTATCGAACTTTAACTTGTGATCTGAAGGGCAATAAAATTTTGTGATCAAGCACAGATAGAAATACCCATATTTTACAAACAAGTAATTGGTTTTTGAATCCTCATTTGTAAACAGAATAACAAAAATAACCAAAATTACTAAATACCTCATCAATATATTTAAGGTTCTTTGTACTTCCTTTAACATCTTATTCACAAGAGTGTTTATGTTCATTAAACCAGAAACTAGATTTTAATTCAGAAATAAGAAATATTTCATAGGGCTTGATCATATATTTCCATAACAAGTTATTTATACTGTACCAGGTAAGAAAGGAAACAGCTCTCAGCAAGAGTTACCTAAGCACCAAGTCTACTGAAATTACTTTCTTCTTTATATTTAAAAACATCATGGCTTCAGATAAACTTCAGATAAAACCTTAAAAGCTCAATGCAAGAAGGACATTTTATTGTTATTATTGACTGGCTGTTAATGAAATAATTCCAAGAAGTACAGAATATTTTTGCTGCCATTAATTTCATTCTTGATCTACATTACTGCTTAGGCTAAAATATTACTTAATAATGTACATGACCATATTCTTGACTTTTCCTTTTCCTTATTTCCTTATATATGACAAACATTGCTGCTGCCAAGGACAGGATTCTAGCATAACACAGATGTTTCTTGAAAGAAGACACCTTATATATATATTTTGATGCATCAGATGAAGCAAATATTAAGCATACAGAATTCTAGTAACTGTAAATCAGGGAAGAGACAACTGTACCATGGGTATCAATCTTAAAAGCTGCAGTTTTATTTTACTAAATTATCTATGTTAAAAACACATCTGTGCCTGGTGTGGAATTTCACTGTATCAAGTGTTACAATATTTTTGTTTTCATTACAAGCAGGAGAATGCATGTAGAACAAGTGTTAAGAAACATGACAATAAATTAGAATATAATTTACAAAAGCAAAAATAATAATAATAAAGTAACAGTGTACCACATTAATACTGAGTATAAAATAATAAGCAACTAATCACAATAATACAAAGGTAATTTCAGTCTGTATTATTAAGGATATCTATGTGACATTCACTCCATTATAAAGTTCCTAACGAAATGGACTATTTTGGATGTATACACCTTGAAGGATAGATCTCTAGATTTTTCTTTCTGTTTTGATCTTAATCAGCTGATAGTATTGCTCAGTGGAAGTACTGGCACCAGATTGGTTTCTGCATCTTGTATTCAACTATTTGATTCAACTATTTGAGTCTGTCATATTTATAGCCTGCACAAAGACTCCTTTTGTCACTATTTAGGAATATAACACTATTTAGCTTAGATTATATAGATGGCTACAGTGTAGCAGCAGCAATGAACTGTGCTGTTGAAACCAATTATTTTTCTTTAAATTAGGTTTCATATTTCAGTCTTAGTCTGTAGTGTTGATTAGCTTGTAAATCCATATACATTCTGTGTTTTGTTCCCTTTAACAATACAATTCAACATTGCTCTAGGGAGTTCTTTAAAATTCAACCTCAGTGCTGTTATGTTGCAGAGTAAACATCAGAATCCCCGGTGTTCTAGCACCAGTTAAGGGAGCAAAATGTGTCTTTGGAAACACTCCTTACAATTTTCATGTCCCAAATGAGGTAAGAAAAAAAAAGGTTTCTTTTCAATACAGAGAAAACCCTTTTCTCATTAGCTGAAACGACACATTAGCTGATAAACAAAATCATGCCCTGGAGAAAACAGGACTCTGATACAAAGAGGCCTCTTGCTTAGGGAATGTTGTAACAACCCCTTTCATCATACTTCTGATCTAACCAGGGCATGCTAGCACCAAGGTGTTTTGTCAAAAGGATATAAGAAGTCAATTCACTTAACAGACAAGGACTACATACTGCCCTTAATCTCTATGTGCAACTCCCAAAAACTGGGATGTTTTTATCTACTGGTGTCAGTTTTAACAGGACTTGTTTACATGGTGATGAGAGCAACAGATAACAAGCATATGTGAATACATGCAAGCCAACTGAAAATTAATTCCACTGGTCACAAGCATACAGAAGTGGAAATACTGGCAAGAGGTAGCAGATGACAGGAATTTGACGGTCTTGAGTACAGACATGGGGCTACACAAAACCCCTTGACAGATTGTCAATATGTTGGGGGGATTTCATAGCATGAGTCCTCTTAACAGTATCTATTGTTCAATGTTAATTCACATTAGTAAATAGTGTGCAACATACTTGGTTTGTTATTGGTAAAATACATTGGTACACTTCAATCTCATATTTTGAAATTATTTTTCACTGAAAAGATTACCTTTTTTTAAAAAGTGCTATTTGAGTTAGAATTTGTAACACATTATTGTTCACATAATTTTAACTGCATTACAACAAAGGAGTCATAGTTGGACACACAATCACATTCATGAAGTACCTGTTGCAAATATTCAAGTACAATATATTATTATAAACAAATATCTACTTTCCTCATCTCCTTGTTGAGTCTGTTACTGAAAAGTGAAGGGGAAGAGGAGCATGACAATTAACTTTTTTGTTATATTCCTGACTGTGACTTGCCTAAGAAGTTTGGTTTCACTTTTAAAAATGCAAAATACTTGGTGAATATTAAAAATAGGGTAATATGAATGAGTGGAGCATGGCAGTGAATAGTTAAGGCATCTAGCTTCTAATCCAGATGCATGACTTTGTTCCAGTCTCATGCCAAAAGCTGCCCCTTGCTTTAAATATGGTCCAGCTTTAAATAGGTATCTGGCCATTCAGGTGAAGGTGGCCAGCGTTCACTACAGCCACTGCATTTCCAGTATGCCTTACTTCTGATAGTCCAGCAGGCCTCTTGGCTCAAGCACACTACTGACTTCTCATTTGAACAGAACCTAGATACCTCCATGAGTCACTTATTCTTTGGTTGCAATCCTTGCCCACCCGGATGTGGTCTCCTGAACAGAACATTCACATATTCTTTCTCATAAACAATACCTCTGCTATGGTATCAAAGGAGGGAACATCTGGAATCCATTTTAACTTTCAGCTTTGCAAAGGATTGTTGCTATTACACAGTAGGCTTATCTTTTGCATTCAAATTCCTCAGTTTTGGAGAATCAAACCTAACATGTAAACCAGATCTAGAAGCCCACCAAGGTGTTTCTTCTTTGTGGCTGGTATTGTAAACAAAAGTGAGCTGGAGTCAAAGTGTAAGTTCTAAACAACCATTATGGTAGTAGCGAAGGAGCTGGAAATGCGGTCTTCACCACTGCTGGAATCTGCCTCCCCCATGATACTGAAATATGCTCCCTTTCAGTGGAAATCTGTTTCACTTGTACAATGGTAAGATGGCTATAAACCTGCAATGCAGATTTCATTTTGTTTCATAGCACACTTGTATTTCATGCACCACTGCAATAACTGTTGCATCTCTTAAAACTAAGTCCCTCATGGCTGTTCTATTTAGTACAGCGTTATATATGGCTCACAGCAGTGTTCAGGAAATATGGATTACTCCAAAGGGAATTAGGTGGAATGAAGGAAAAATACTTCTTTTTCTAAAAAATTTCTGCTCCTTAAATAACATTTCCAAGCTCATTTTATAATTTAAGTTGGTGCTGTGTCAAGAGATAAAATAGTTAACATTTTTAAGCTATGACTTAACATTTTTTTTTGATTCTTCTTTACTTCCATAGTAGATCAACTCATAAGAACTACATTTTAAACAGTTTTAAATAGAAATGGATTCAGTGTCATTGCTAAGTCCATAATAAAAACTATTTTAATGGTCCAAGGATGTAAACAGACTATTGGATTTAGTCAAAAGAACACAAAGGTTCCACAGTAAGCTATTCTATGTGTTGTGTGAATCTTTCAAATTTGGGATCCCCTCATACTGTGTCCAGCACTTTGGATTAATAAATCCCACTTCACAGAAGTTAAAATAATATTGAAATCCTGTCAGCTGGGGCTGACCAGTGGTTATGTTTTCCACAGGGTAATGCATTTGCGAGGACGTCAATCTCATTCCACTGTGTGGCTCTCTTCGATGGACACTCTTCCACAATGATAATAACAAGGCACATTCTTATGCTTCCTGTGGGTCAGTGTCCTTGGCAGGTCTTGCAGCACATCTGTCTGAAGTATGCTCGACTGCAGAACTTGAACTTCAGCACCAGTGGGCAATATGCCACTTTGTTCACATCTTTGCACTCTAATAATTAAGAACATTAAAGAGAAAGAAATCAGGAATACAAATTAAAGTACAAAGAAAATTTGATGTTTAATATGTTTCTCTATCCATCCATCTTGTTTTCTCTGTAACTACTAGTACAGTCTAGTGCATACAATATTGCAATTTTAAAAAGCCATAAAAATGTTTGCAGGGCTTTCAGAGGTTTAGAAGTGTGTAGTCTTTGCCTTGGAAGAATTATCATTTATTGGGATAAGTGATCATTTTACACAGCTAGAAAATGTGAGTCATTTTTTTATATTACTTTTAACTTCCTTCTCAGGAGTTATTTTATGCATCCATGAGAGGTTATCACTATTATGCTTCACACTATTTGATACCATGCTTGTGCATTTGTAAGAATCCTTAAAACAGAATGTGCACTGCAGCTAACAGGGACGGAGAAAAGTACGCAAGTGTTACGGATAATGGCGCCAACAGGGTGAGTTCAGTGACCAAACTGAATGGTGGATTATTCTTTAGGCTTGATTCCACACATTCACAATTTATTTTATGCTAGAAGGAAAGCCATTTTTATGCCTGTAATAGATACAAAAGCTTTTTTTCATAGTTGTGTTTTCCCTGTATGCTGGGCTTACTGCCTCAGCAGCCCAGTTGTGCTGGGAGGTAGCTCTCCCAGGAAGGGAGAAGAGAGCTCAACATCATTTAGGAAGGTTTTATTCTTTTGCATCCCACATAGGTTGCACATAAAGTGACCTTGTGGGTACATTGCAGGAGCAATGCTGGAATATGCTGTAGTTCTCCTCTGGCTCATTTTTTTCACCTGTAGAAAGAAGGTGGGAATGGGGAAAGGAATAGTTTGGTCCCTACTCAGTTCTTATCCTGATACAGCTGGAGAAACAGCTACATCTGACAACACAGGTTCTACAGTTCTTTATTCTCCATTTAATCTCCTAGTACATTATTCTTGCTGTGGGACAGGAAGTTACAGATATTGCATTAGCACTTGCAAGCATAGTGTAGTAGCAAATTGAGTGCAGATGAGAATTTTTAGTATTTGAACATAGGAAAGCATTGATGACGCTGAACTTCCAGGTCTGTACTGACCAGTATTTCTGATAATGGCAATATGCATGGTTTTAGCTAAGCAAGGAGCGGTTAGGAAATTACTTAAACTTTCATTTTATTAACACAGACATAGCACTTTCATTGCAATTCTTTTACTCCACCTACATGATGTTTTACATACTGCTTTTCTTTTTTTTAATTCTTAATGGAAACATAAATGAGTGACAGGAGAAAAGACATTGTGGGTAGCTGGTGGAAACAAGATATATTTCTCTATCAGCAACCACACACGGTCATTGTGTTTGACTGACTTTCAAAAACTCTTCACAAAAGAGTTCAAGTCTCTTCTAGAAATATTTCAGGTCCTCATGTTTGTGAAGACTGGTAACATAGGTGAGACAGATGCTGAATTATAAAGGAAGTGAAAAATAAAATAAGTCCACTTGATCTTGACAAGACATAAAAAGTTCACTCAATCCCAAAAATAACCCTCAAACACACTGTTTATAAATACAAGTAAAGCCACTAACTGCATTTTTGCTAAAAGCAGGATTTGAAATTATCCTTTTTCATGTTTCTTTTAAGTTATTCTTCCTCTTGAGTAAAACTGGACCCTGTTCAGCCGATGCCATTTGGACAGCAATGAGAGAATATTCTGGAAGTTCCTCACAACTTCTGTTTTAAAAATCAGTTTTGAAATAGATATGGTGGCTGATGAAGTAGCCTATTCTTCACAGGACTGTGGTTGAATGGAAAAGGTTTAGTAGAGTCCTTTTTCTTTCTAGTAACTAGTGTTAATAGGTTTTGGTAAGTTACATGTACAAGCTGTGCCTCCCTGAACTTTGTGGCTAGATCAGACAATATTATGATATTAACTATCATTTTACAGTAATAAAATCACAAAATGTCACTGTGCCTCCAGCTAAAGAAACTGCAAAGATGTATCACATAAAATATAAGAAAAACTGAAATGACATAAAAATACACAAAACAGTTTTTAAATAAACTTTTAAATGGGCTTTAGCAGTCTAGATTCAGCAGACATATAAGTATTTAAGAGAATAGAATAATTCTGAATATATTTCAAATGGTGTGGTAAATGATGCCTATAGTTCACTTTCAGCAGCAAATGCAATATATTACCCTTGCCAGTGGCAGCCCATGTTCAAAAAAACCACATCTACAATATTCTAAATCACCAATGAGAAATTAAAAAACCCCAGAGCTAAAGCACATGTAAAATACTACAAGATTCAATGTAACTTTCTTTTATTATTTCTGTGTCCCCAAAATTTTGACTTGTTTTATGCAAACAACTCATACTTTCCCAAAGAAAA
Organism: Corvus kubaryi; assembly: GCF_017639235.1. Taxonomy (NCBI): domain Eukaryota; kingdom Metazoa; phylum Chordata; class Aves; order Passeriformes; family Corvidae; genus Corvus; species Corvus kubaryi. The sequence goes on along the minus strand of NW_024581096.1, from coordinate 2,555,964 downwards.
ATTTTCCAAGCTTTACCAACATGATCATTATACAGCAGAGTGTCTCAAGCTTCCTCAAAACCCTGTATGTTTTTATCTTTGGTTAGCAAAATTAAATTGCTAAGAAGTTGTTGAACAGGCTCTGTAGTCTGTGAGCACAGGTGTTTGGCAAACAAAGGGAATCAGGTTTGCTGGGGTTTGAAATAGGAAGAGAGCCCCCTCAGATAATCTGACCCTGCTGTAAACGGGTGCACTGCTGCTGGAGTTGCCTCACAATAGAGCCCTAAGTACGAGGCAGTGCTACAACGTGGCACATAGATAAAGTCCCCATGTGTTGGTAAGGATGCTCTTCTACACATGCACTCCCGAGTGGACAAACCCTCTCTCTGGGAGACCTGATTCCTTCCTTGAAATCCAAATACTGGTAGTCAGATCACATCCCACAGTACCTGCACTGTGACAGAAGTGAGCACATAGGCACAGTATGCCCCCCTCACAAATACAGCTCCAAAATTTCTCCCAGAAAATACTACTTTTCCAAAAATAGTTGTGCTCTTTAGGATTAATTAGCTCTTGAAATCTTCTCATCATCTCCAGGATGGTGAAAAAGATAGGCCTCTCTGTTTAAAGTGACAACTAACAACAGCTCCTCTTGTGTCTAAGGTGACTTTTTTAAGGCAGGAAATGTGACAAATACGTACATTATTCTGAAAATCCTGTTTATGCTTCTTATATTCATTATTTAGGAGCAGCTCTAAAAAATATATAAATTAGAATATATATATAAAAAAGAAATACTTGCACAATTATTGAAAAAAATACTTTGAAGACAGAATTTTTGCCTAATTTTGAGATGGGGCATCCTTAGTCTTTCAAAGATTGCAGCAAAATCCTACTGAAAGAATCTAAGCATTTTAAACTGTTAAATGAATTTTGAGATAAATACCTCCAGTGCGGGACACAAATAAAAAACGGACACCAAGTGGCAAAGTGTTGGGAACTGTATCCTTCAGAAGATACTGTGCTATATGAGCCTGGATGGCTGTCAGTAAGGAGCTGGCTTGCACCTGGCTCTCTCAGAGTGGAGGCCAAAGAACTGACATCCATCTGGAGTACCGTCTAAGTGACTTTCAACATTTTCTGTTTGTGGATACCAAAATTTTTCCAGTGAAGGTGTACTCTAAAAACACAATTACCAACAGGCTGACTGTACACAGCCTGTGCAATTCTACTGTAGAGAAGTTCAGGCCACCCAGTATACAGAGATCACACAGAGAAAACCCCTGATTGCCTTCTTTAAGAGATTAGTATATTTTCCTGATAATACTGAAGAATTACTAGTGTAATTACTACAAATAATAATATGACCTCGTAATCTGGAAATTAAGAGGAGACTGGGACTGGGACTGAATCATGTCCACTTATAAGTAATTTATTACCTTCCTTACTTTGGACTAAAGTCAGCATCTGTATTTGGAAATAAAATATCATGCAGCCTTTGAGATTTAAAAGGCAGAAAGTTTCCTAGATTGATAATTACCACTTAAAGAGTACATGAGAGTACTAAACAGAAATAATGCAAATTAAAATAACCAAGAAAAATTCTGGTACGAGCATGTTTTCAAATTACAACATTACAACCTCTACTTAAAATTAAAACTTTACTAAAAATAGTGAATTAGAGTGGTCATACATTGAACCATCTGTGTATTTTGGGGAAGATTTTAGTGTGCTCCCATTTCTTCACAGACATTTATATTTGCCAGACTTTTATAACAATTTTGATTCTATGGCATGGACATGGATGGATACAGTAGGCATTGAATGACCACCAAGTCTGGGTAGACTGCAGGAATAAATTTAAATCAGAGCATTTGTTCCACATAGATGGGACATTAAAACTCCAATGTAGTAGGAGATTCTGTGTAAAAAATACTCAATTATATACTGCACAGAGATTAGTTACGTTAAAAGCAGCCGTGTTAGCGACATTGCAGACAAGTACTCAAAATTTAGGCAATATAACAATTAAGGGAATAAGTGTTTTAGAAGAACTATTAGTGCTGTGTTTTCTATTCCTTTTCCCCTTCCACACAAAATGAGCTGTACTCATCTGATGAGCAACTATTCTAATCAATTATATTCTAATCAATTATTATCATCAATGAGGAAACATATTTTTTACTGCCTAGCACTCCAAGTCTACTTTGAAGTCAGCATTTCCTAATAGGTTGGACTGGACCACTTATAAGTTCAGATCCAAAGTACTTCATAAATGTGAATAAGCTTATTTTCACAATATTATCTAATATATCATCTACCAAAAATATGTTATGATGAAGTTAGTTAATAGTCTAATTAAATTGGACTGTATAATGCAAAAAATACTATAAATATTTTGAACAGGCATTATAAACCCCCAAAAAATTACAGGTTAGTTAGAAGAAGCCGAAAGGATGTCAAAGTGTAAGAACAGACTTGTTCTTACAAGAACCATGTAGCATGAAATCTATGGTCCCAGTCTTCCAATGAACATGGAATTTACTATTTTTTGCTTCTACATTGCTGTGTTTAACACTGATTAGGCAGGTAGAAGGTCAGTGATGAAAAGTGTATCATGTGCCCCCCGTTATTATGAACATTTCCATTGAAACAATAAAAAGATTAGAAAATCAGTGACACAAACAATAGTATTTTCTCCATGACTTAGGCTGTATTTTTAAGGGTATTTTTTTAAACAAACAATGTGTACTTAGGTTTTCATTGACTTTACCATTGAACTACAATGACTAATCAGAAAATAATTTTTAAAAAATCATTCACAGCCTGAGAGATTATGACATACAGACTTTTACCAATGCAGTAACGCTGACCATGTCACTTTACCTTTTTCAGAATAAATGATATAACATGGCAGACTTACCCTCTGGGTTGGAAATGGGAGTACTGTCACATTTACTTTCACACTGCTGCATTGATGGAGGTCTGAGGGTTTCTGGACACTCACTGGATGCTTGTCCAGTATATGAGAGACACTGTACTGTTCTCATCTGTTGCCCAAGACCACACTGTGCAGAACACTAAAGAAAGAGAAAAAAATTAAAAGCTTTGGATCCAATTTTTAAATATAAAATAAAGCAATAGGCAGCAATCAGAAACACTTCATATTCACAAATTTTAAAGAAGACAGGCATCTGAAGATGTGAGTAATAGAGAAAAGAATTCTCATAAAATATTTTAGAATTGTTTTACAATATATGTGAATACTTGTCTTTCAAAGAAAAGAAAATGCAATGCAATGTTGACTCCTTGAACAGTTCAGATTTGAAATATAAGAATATAATTTACACTATTTCATGTATCACACTGACACTTTAGAATAAAGAAGAAAAAACAAAGAGCTCAAGAATTCAAATCTACTAGAGGACTTTTTTTAAGGAAAAAGTAAACATCTTTCAAACAGAAATACTCTGCTGTTTCAAAGCATTTTTTAATTTCTATAACTAAATAGTTACAATTTTAGTACAATATTAGTTAAATATAAAAGTGGATCTGAAGAACTACCATAGAAAAAAGCCAACTAGACTATAATATCACAAATTATCTTCCACTCGTTAGTTAAACTAAAGTGTTTCATTTTCATAGAGCCAAATTGCTCAGCAAACAGAAAATTAATCTTTCATTTAATATTCTAAAAACAGGTCATTCATCACCATTGAGATGAAAAACGTAAAGAAAGAAGGAAACTTAGTAATAATCATATTTAGAAGCACTGCATAATGACAGCACTATTCAGCCTGTCCCAGAGTAATTTAGCTCCCTGTATGGTAATTAATGTATCTTATGTAAAAAATTATACTGATCTCAAAGTGGGGTTTTTCAGAGATAGATATATATACAGATCTCCTACTACAATAGGAATAGGCTTTTTATTTCCATCATGTTCCTCAAGGAAGTTACGTGTGTTTTAAAAATACTAAACCCTGCAACACCGTTGTATCTCAAAACACTCTTTAAAAAAGTAAGGATTTTTTTTTTTTTTTTAAAGTGCATATAGAAACCCATCCAGTAGCAACTAGGTTGCTCTCAGACAACCATCATAAAGAGTCACATTTCAATCTGACACAAAATGGCAGAAGCTTGCTGTTTCCCTCAGTCATGGGAGCCATCTCTTATCTATCTCCATCGATATCTTATTTTAAGAGGTGCTAATGTGGGAGACTAACAGCAATAAAGTCTTGCATGAACGATCTCACCTGTCCCCAGTCTCCAGCAACCCAGCGAGGAGGAGGACATCGGCCTAAACTACAGCGGATGCGCACCGGTGGCTTGTTTTCATCTTGGCATTGCGCAGCTGGAAAGGTTTTTAAAAGATCACTGCTTTTGCACAGAACAATTCGGTGTTTGAATCCTGGGCCGCACTTTGGTGTGCACTGAAAAAAATGTTGACGTAAATAAATAATTAAAATCTCAGTAAAAAGCCAATAAAATTCTCAGAAATGCTATTTGTAAAGCAGGACAATATATTTATGATCTTACAATTAAATTATAATCACAATACAGTAGTAATAATTTAAAAACGTTTAGAAACACAAGCTGACACTGATGGTTGTTTTATTATGTACAAGATTTTCTAAGTTTTAGATTTCCTTTGCTGTTTATGCTAAAGTGGACTATTTATATTACATTAAAGAAAAACACTGCTGCAAAGCACAAAGGTCTGCCACACGTAACACTATTATGAAACAAATTTAAATGTTTCAATAATTAAAAGTAAGACTCTCTGTTCTTAATATCACCTTAGTACAGTCTTTATCCACTTCACTTTATCCACAGACAATGAACACATTTTTCCTCAACAGACAAAAGGGAAGATAAATGCCGTGCTTGACTTCACAGAAACACATCATTCAGATATATAGAAATATTGTACCCTCTCCTACAATGCATGTTTTCCTCTTCTTTCCTATTTAAATTTTAATTCTGATTTCATAGTTTTCCCTCCTTTTATCACTCTTGTGCTATTCTGACACCAAGCAGACAATAAAACAGTAATTTGAAAAGAAGCACTCCAGATGATCACTGTTTTTCCTCATTTTCCTTCATAGTGGTGTTGCTGCCATTCTATTTCCTTTTTGCTACTGACCATTAACTGTCATATACAGTAGCTCAACTGCAGAATGAGGAAGAGACACGTGCTAACAAACTTAAGACTTTCCTAAAACTCAAGACCTTTCCCAAATCGATCCCTTTTTAACAGGTGATACTGTACACAGTATCCTCTATAGAATATCCTCATATTCTCAATATCCTCAGTATCCTCAATAGAATCCTCTATTGGCACGTTAACCTTTATCCCATAAGTGTATCTGCAGTATTTGGATCAGAAGCAGTTTCTAACAGCGTAAATCTTACATGCAGATTATGCTGACATATTCAAGACTGGAATTGCCTTTAAAATGTAAGGACAAAACATTATTTGGGAAACAACATTATGTGGAACTGGAGCAATATTCAAGAGGTCACATACCAAAGGCTTTCCACACATCCCAAACAACTCAGTATATCACTGGGGATAAAAGAAACACCCCTAAGATTCATTTTCAAAAAAATTACTTGAGTGATGCAAGCTTCATTATTGTATGCCTAATCCTGAAGCATCTCTGAGTAATGTACAGAAATTTTAAAACACGTTCACAGTATTATGTAAGGATGTACCCTATGAATATGTAGAACTTTTTATCTACATCTACATATACCTCAAAACAAGAAGAAAATCTCCAGAGGGAGGCACCTAAACTAGTCCATATAGAAAAAACAGGTTTATCCCAAATGTTATCTCTACTTGGGTTTAGGATCTTAAACTGGCTGCAAAAAGATGGGTCTAGCATTTGGAGTTTATAATCCAGAATGCAAAATGGATATATATATAACAGCTTTCCTTAAAATGTAACCTTTTCTTTTCTATCCTACTCTATTCTACCTTTTTTTTACCAAGGTACAGCCTCCTTATCTACAGAAGTTCAGTCTCCAGAACTCTGATACAGAGTAAACAGTTTCAAACATCCTTTTACTGAAGGGACTTCAACACCAAATCTTGTGCACAATGCCTACTAGAAAACTAGATGAAGGAGGGAAGTAAGAGAAGATCTCTGGCAGAACTACACAAAAAAAAAAAAAAAATAGAGACCAAAACCCCATGACAGTTAATATGTGAGGTCTTTGATGCCATGATCATGACTCATCAGTTGAGGTCTAAATTCCAAGGAGTGTTGTGAGTATTTCCTTCCAGATGTATTTCATGAAAAATGCATTACTTTTAAGTAGGAAGTAGAAGTATGAGCCCCTTCCTAGCTGAGTGCTTAAAAATCATGTCAGTCTGTCAAAACAAACAGAAAAGTGACAAGGTTGAAAGGACTTTGTCAAAATGTCAAAACCCAATGTGCCTGTGAGGTTTCATAATCTATAGAGCATGTCATCAAGCAGGGAAGACTCTGAGGACCAAACTTTGAGTTTAGGAGCATCCTCCTTCTACTACTGCTTGAAGACACAATCTTTAATCCATGTCTAAGATGCCATCTGAGAAAGATCGTCTTCCAGCTACTGGTACAAGAAGAAAACAACATTCCACAACTCCTTTTCTGGAGTTATAGCAAAAATTCTACTAAGATGGACTACACCTGGATCCCAGAAATGAAAGTGAAATAAGGAAATAGGTTGCGTTCAATAATACTGAATCACTGAAAATAAAAAACATCAGTAAAATTTAACAAAATGATTGTACACTTCCAAAGCAATTGAAAACAAAATACTCAGATAAACCAAATGACAAAAAATTATCTTCCATTACTAAATGCTTCTAGAATTTCTGCCTCCCTCTGTGGAAGTCATGAATGCAAATTATATGTGCTTGTCTGATACGGCTCTTCCCAAGAAATCCTTAGAATACTTTTTCTGCTTTTTTCATAATTATCCAGAAAAATATAAAAGGAGTAATTTATGGTGGTTGGATTAATTCTATCAAAGCTCAACTATTGCAAAGTATGAAAAACCTTATGGCATTACCTAAAAATGACTACATTCCAGTGGGAAAAACATCCTTAGTTTTGATTTCAATTTGATAAAACCCCTTTTACATTCTTGTAAGGAATTCATTTAACCTGTATGTTTACAAAATGGCTTTGTTTCTCTGACCAAAAAGGTACATAATTTCTTGTTAATAATCACTGAGAATTTTAAAAATGTGTAATTATACTGATTCTCAACAAGTCCATGTACAGATAAAAGAGTTCAATAATTGTTTTATTTGTATTATGCATTGTTTTGGGTATGAAAAAAAACTTTATAACTTGCATTCCAGAGAAATTAGCAAGGTTTGCCATTGGTTTCAATGGGAGGAGTATCTAGCTCTTTATTTTTTATGTACACTCTTGTTTTCCTTTTCATGCTTCTGTCAGAAATTCATATAAACATGCATATAAAAATGTTTACATTTATATTACTATAGGGATTTCAATACATTATATTTCTGGAAACCATGCACAGAAAAAAAAAAAGCCACTTTTCTCATTATATTGAAATGATATCATCAGTCAAGACAGTCTGCCAAGCTACACAAATAAAATTCACACCAGAAAGAAGCCTGGTACTTTTTCACAATCCTGATTAATTATCACAACTAGAAGTTTAGCAGAGCTTGAATCATTAAATTAGAATGATTTTGTTCAAAATCATAACATGACCTTCCTGCATAAAAGCTTGGACATGATAATAGAGTAAAATGACTTTAGGTGACTAGCATGTGATACCTGTGAGAGACATGGAGTTAGTTTAGGGTACACTGACACACCGTAGGTTATGGGCATTTTCATAAGAGGCAGGAAACAAAACAATGAGGCAGAGGTGAAACCTCCTCTGGGAAAATTTCTTATTAATCCTTTACTTAGAAAGCAGTGACAGGAAATGTACTAACATTCAGTGGCCAGAGGTCCTGCCTCCACTATTACCAATGAACTAACACAGCAAAATTTCCTTACCTCTGACCAGTCCAGAGCAACCCACTGTGGGGGGCAGGACTGGTTGTTGCAGGGCTCTTTTTCAATAGGCCGGTGTGTTAAACAGCTGGCAGTGTCCAGCGTCTCCTCCTCAGAAGGTCCAATCTTTCTGATGCAGAGAACTGTTCGTGAACGCATTCCTCCATCACAGGTCTTACTGCACTCTGACCAATCTCCTATAAACCATCTGGATAGAAAATGTTAGGAGACTCAGTAAATGTTTCAGAAACAGAGTTGATAATTGCACAAACCAAGAATGCAAACAGTTTCAATTACTAACCCTAAGTAATTTTTAACAATACACACATTCATGGTGAAATAAACTTATGGGTATTTTTACTGAATATTTTAATTTATTACTCACTGCAAACATATTTTCCAATAATAACACTACTTTGTATTTTTCTAGAGCACCAATTTCCAATCTAGCCTATAGTAGCTAGGAGTCTTTGAGCCTGACAAAATTGAAGCTATTTATGTAGTATTTTGTATTGGACTTGCCTGAAATAATTTCTGTGAAAGTGGTTTGCAACTGGAAATGTTTGGGAACCATTGCTGTAACTTACACCACAAGTCAAAAGCCAAGATGTTTGCCTCTTTAGTATCATTACAATAAAACAATTTGATCTCAAAATTGGGCTTTCTGAGAGTTAATTCTCATCTGATTATGAAACATTTGTAAACCTTTCAATAAGACACCATACTGAAATGCAAAATATTATCATTTTTTAAAGTGAAGCAAACACTGGTAAAACATGAATTCATCACATAAAAAAATTATCCCAACAAAATCTTTTAAAATTTAAAGAACTGTATGATAGATGCTAGAGGGAACTTCTGAGTGTTTCTGTGTATGTAGTAGAAGTCAAGAATTGTAAATAATATTAGATTGCTTTGTGCTACTGCAGAGATTAAAGCAGCTTTTAATCTGGCTGTAAGGTTATATATTTCTATTTCTGGATGGTTAATGCAGCTCAATTAAATTGAAATATCTCTTCATATTGACGAGCACATTTGGTCTTCATTATTTCGTATGTTGATTAGATACTCGCCTGAGTCATCCTTGCAAAGGATGAAGGTGAAGTTGAGTATGCTATCACATGTTGCCAACATGCCAAAAATGTCAGGCATGTCAGCCACTGTGGATGTTCCTGGAGGTATTCCTGGAGCTACCTCATAAGATCTGTCATTTTCTCAAGCTGCTGTCAAAAAAAAAGTGCTGCTATCCTCTTTTGTGTTACATTATGTGTAATATATCCTAACATGAAGCTACATCAATGCAGAGATGGAAACAATTATGCCACATTCTGTCATTACTTTCCCAGCAAAAGGAAATTAATTTGTGATTCTTCATCAAAAAATCTTATGCTTTTACCTAAATAGGGAGAATTTGAAGCTCTTCAGAGCTTTCAAGAGGCTGCAGTGTTAATTTTCAATTGGTACTATGATTTGCTCAAATGATTTCTCTCTCAGGTACCTCTAATATTTATACTGTATGACAAGATAGCACTATTCATAATCATAGAACTGAAAAAGTATTTTCTTGAAATCTGAAATGTAAGATATAATAAGTATTGAAAACAAACATAGTCTTCTGCTGTTCAAAGACATCAAAGTATAATGTAACTGGCATTCAGTTAGAAAGAGTATCATTTTCATTGCTTTTGGTATACACCACAAGAAGAGTAGAATTGTGCTAATTAAAAAGGGAAATACTTGGCCAGTCCACGTAAACACTCAGTCTTACTGCATGATAAAACTTTCTGCCAAAAGGGTCAAACTTCTTTGGATAACTATCTGTTATTTGAACAGCATTCTAACTAGACTACTTACAGAATCGGGAATTAAGAACCTTTCCTTAGTTTGGCATTTTGTATTCACTCTGTGGGGAACATCAGAATGGAGGCAGACATGGGCTGAACTGCTCTGACATGCTGAAGTAGATGCTAATTAATACACTCTACCCATTTTCTGAATACTGATGTCTTGACTTTCACAATGATCATCAATGTCCTTGTCATACTGGATGGGGAATCCAAAAGCTTCCCACTTTCTGGGCTGGGTTTTGTTGGTTTGTGGGGGTTTTTTAAGTAGTGGCAGGGAAAAAAAAAACCAAAACAAAAAACCAAACAAAACAAAACAACAAAAGGACACCCAAAATTTACCTAGTTTTGAAAAACTTTATTACCACTACTTTTTAAAATGTTAATTTGCTAATAGCTAAGCCATAGAAAGGAAGGAACTGGAATGTGTTTGGTAAAGAGGAACTGATTGAACATGACTACTTTGGTAAAAAGGAACTGATCAAACACAACCGCTTTTCAAGTCCTGCTCTCAGGTCTGGTTGGTGCATTTAGAGCCATGCTAAACAGGTTATCCAAACAGGGAATAAATGCATATCCTTCCAGGATAAACACATATTTACACATAGACTGTGGGGACAATGATTTTGACCTAATTTTGACCTGTCTGTGACACAGCTCGTTCGCATTCAAAGGTAAGAGCAGTGCAATGGCTTCACTTGGCTTTATGTCAAATAAATGTGTTACATGACACAGCAGGAAGTGTAAGAGACACTGCTCTGCCATTGTGCAACCAGGCACCACACTAGGGAAGCAGCTAAAACTCCAGGAAGAGACTGACTTCATGAAGACCTGTTGGGATTTTAATGCACAATAATCTTGTCTCATTCCTCCTAGCGTCCTTCATGGTACAATTCAGCAGTTTCTAAGAGACTTTTACAGGTGACCACCGTATTGTGCAGTATTTCCATTTAATCAGCATTAATGATTTTCATGCCCAGTTGGAACACAGCTAAGGACTACCACCAAAGTCAAACTAACCTGAGCTTGGGAATCAAGAAACTGTTGTATCTGTTCCACCTTCTCCACAAGTTTTATTTGTCTCAAAACATAAGAGAAGCTGTTGTTCACATGCTGATATTATTTTCCAGCACAAAATACCACAACTGTTTCTAAACAGGTTTTGTAGTAAGATAAAGCTATGCTATAAGTCCTTGCCAAACTTCATTTTTGATCAAACGAGCTGCTGAGTTTTTAATTATCTATATATAGCATACAGCTATCTTTAAAAATAAATCTAAATAGAATCTAAGCACCTAATCCTAAAGGCACTCAGCATTACTGTACAACACTGAATATGCGGGAGAAAAAGTTTGACAAAACTATTGTCAGGAAATTGTTTGGTCTGCTTAGCAGTTTCTGTATCTGCCACTTCTCGTGTGAACCCTTCAACCCAAGTGTTAATACAACATACTTTAAAATATGGCAAACATTTCAGATGCAATATTAATAACTAGGACAAAGTTAAGTCTCACCTCAACACTCTTTTACCATTATTGCCATAAGAATGGTCCCCAGTTCTACTCTGCGCACTACTCACTGCATACGACACTCAGATCCTAAGAAACTGTTTTGCTAGTATTTTTCACTTGCACTGTTTGGTGTAGTCCAAACATCATTATTGTTCCTCAGTCAAATCAATGCAACTCAATCCTCAATGCATTTTTCACAGCTGATTTTAGCACAACAAGAAACCAAAGCAAACCCAAATAGCCTTTCTGACAAGATAGGACATGAATGAACTTGATGAGAATTTTATATACATTTGGTTAACAGGATTTGTTATAGATTATGAAGACTTTTCTCTCTATGCAAAACAGATGTCCATATTAAGTGATTAATAACTTACTCAGGTGGGCAAGGCTCAGTGTTGCAGGCTCTTTGGTTTTCTGGTGGCTTACTGTCAGGGTCACAGTAATTGTTTTGTACAATGGAGCTGTCATCCAGCCTTTTACACACCACCTCTTGTTTCTGGACACCTTGGGATGAAATGAAAAATCCATTAATTAATCATTCTGTTCTTCTAGTTTTTGAGTATAATCGTATTTCACCTATTTATTATTAATTCTACCATCCCACTTTATTTGGCTGAAGGCTGCAGCAGTGAGAATTTAAATTAACTGAATGACCCCTAGCTGCAATTATTTTTTTATTTTCCTTCAATTTTAGGCTACCCCACTGAGCAAGGAATTTAAAATTCTGTTGTTTTCTAAAACAAAGGGAATATATTTATAGATTTACTAGCAGATTGTTTTTATTTATGTATTGCATGAAGTCCATTCTCTGTCTGCCATCCTCTCCTACCAAAGACACTTAAATTTCCAAAGAAAACATCACCAAATAGAATGTGGTCACACTTTGATGCAGAATTATTGTTTATGTGCTCTGGTTTAAAACAAACCAGCAATACTGGGAAACAGTGTTGCATTTTTATACATTATCCTACAAATTTTCTTCATTGAAATAACAGAACTATAATTCATTCTGAAAGATGCAGTTTGTCTCTGTGAATACTCATTTTGCCTGGCACTTTCAGCTCCTCTTTCATTGTTAACCATCAACAGGGCAATTTAGAATTGATCATTATTCCCAAAACATGATATATCACTGCCAAGGCAACATTATAAGGTAGTATATTAAGCAGATTTTGCCTTTTTTTTTTTTTTTAAAGCAGTAAAGGACCACTGATATGATGACAGTGTAATGTTGTAAAGAGTAATACACACTGCCTTCCTCCTCTCTTAAAAACATACTATACGATGTTCATTAGCATAAAAAAACTGTGGATTTGCAATTCACATGCAGTTTTTATTGAACATGCATAGTTATAAAACATAAAGAATAGGATTATTTGTATTATAAAAGCTGCAAAAAGCTGTACCTTTCTTCATCTTCTTAAATATTTAACTTATTCCAAAATGTGAAATGCATACAATTAAAAGGGGATTAAAACCTCCTGGCTTCAAATATCTGCCAACTTTACCTTACAGCCATCTCTCCACTTTAAGATATGCATAGAATCACAGAATGATTTGGGTTGGAAGGGAACTTAAGGATCATAGAGCTCCAAACCCCCTGCCTGGTCCACTAGACCAGGTTACTCAAAGCCCCATCCAACTTGGCCTTGAACACTTTTAGGACTGGGGCATGCACAACTTCTCTGGGCAACCTGTTCCAGTATCTCACCAACCTCACAGTAAAGAATTTTTTCCTAATATCTAATCTAAACCTGCTTTCTTTCCATTTGAAGCCATTCCCACTTGTCCTGTCACATGCTCTTAAAAAAAAGTCCGTCTCCATCTGTTCTGTAGGCTCCCTTTGGATACTGCATGCTTGCAACTAGGTCACCCCTAAGCCGTCTCTTTTTCAGGCTGAACAAACCCAATTCTCTCAGCCTTTCTTCATAGGAGGAAATAATATCTTCATTTGGCTCTTGAAAAATAAGTGAAAGATCTAACTATTTGAGAAGCTGTGACAAGATTCACTTTGAATTCTACAATCAGTGCAAAAACTGCTAACAGATGACAATAATTTGAATTAGATCACACAACCTAAGCAGGAGTATTTCTAGCAATTTTCTGCTCATGTTTTACCACAATAAGAAATAGTATCTAACAGCTATAGCAATGCTAGTAACATGGCACTGCTAGCTGATAAGCAATGCATGTTCAGTTCTGACTAATCATTTATCCTTTCTATCACAAACTGCTTTAATTCTCTTGGTTGAATAGGCTGAATGTGGCCTTCATAATGATATTTTCCTCAAATATATTTGCTTAAAAATAATTTATACACACTTTAGAATTATGCATTTTAACGATGCATACCATTCTCACAAATGTACTTATCATATAGCATTGATATTAATGTTATATTTTTACTGAATTTCCTACTGGCATCAGACACATTTCCTTCTAGAATTTGGCTAAAAATTGGCAGCCTTAACAAATTCATTTTTGAGGAATTTTGGAATAAGAAAATATTCTAAAGTTCTATGATTGTGAAGTATCACTGTGGTCAGCTTAAAAAAAAACTTCAGGTGTGTTATTTACTAAGTGTTGTTCAGGTAGCATATCACCAGTAAGACAGTACTGACCCCATTCACTTACAGTGAAGAATCTTTAATTGATGCCAGGAGATACATTAATCCATTTTTAAAAGGTTCTGCAGCATCTTGTCACACAGTATATAAACTTTACATAATTCCTGTCTAACTACAATGTTATTTAATAAAAAATCTCAGAGAAAAGATCAGATAGTAACTTTTAAAACAAGAAAAATATATGGAAAAAGCTAGAAGTGCTATTTTTTCCAGACAACAGCTACAGCTTGGTTATGCCCTGTACTGAAAAATTATCTTTAAATTATCAACACTTTCCTGAGTATATGGTCTCTCTTATAAGTAATCTAAAAAGCACGGATAAACTAGTTCATTTATACTCTGGGGAAAATAATTATAAGCAGTTAGACAGAAACACTTTGCTTTCAAATCTACAGATTTTTAGTTTATAATAAAAGACATAAAATGTTCTCATGACCGGTCAAGGCAATCCTAATAGAAAACAAAACTCCAGTGGCTTAGTGACCATAATCTCCAGAGAACTGAGCTGTTTTGCAGATTTCAATTCACAAATAGTCTGTATGACTTTCAGCAGTCAAATTTTAAATTACACAGAGCACATTTTATTCTTGAATTAAAATTGCAGGCATGTAAATGCTGTACCTATTTTTAAAATCAATCCCAAAAATTGTGGCTTGTGATTGCAACAGTTAATTATAAAGATGCCAGTACCAATATATAGTGACTCTTGCATCACTAAAACTACTGCATGCTGGTTAACCCAGACATATTTTCGGAGCTCACTCATCAGATCACAAGATGTTCATCACAGAGCCAAACTTATATTTTCTTTGATGAGGAAAAGTATGTTTTATATGCCTAAAGATAGTTTCATAACTCATTTGAGGGCATGAAAGAAAAACATAGTAGGCACCACTCTACATGGGTCATGAGCAGCAAAGAAAACTGAACAGCAACCAGTTTACTTATAATAGTAATAGTACACTGACTACTTTATAAAAAACCCCATGATTATCTAAAACATTTAATTCATCTGGATGAACTCTAATAGAATGAATGAAATCCTAACCAATGCTTAGGACTACTGGCAAATTCCAGACAATATATGCTGTTATTTGTTGCCATTAGAATTAATTAAGCATGAAAGAAGTTAAAAACGGAGTAGGCACTTATTTGAGTTATTTTTAAATGCATAAAAATAAAAAAACATAAAGAAGGAATCTTTTTCCTTTTCTAGGCTTTTTACCACCAGAAGCTCACTGCCTTACTAAGAATACTTGTGGATCTGGACAGAGTAATACACTTGCCCTTGGAAAATTACAAGATACAAGGAAAGACATGCATGACAGTTAATAAACTATGATTCTGTGATCTACAAGTTCACAGAATTCCAGAACTCATTGTATTGTTTCAGTTCCTATTTCTACATATTTTATATTTCATTTTCTCAGTGTTTCTCATTAAATAATAATCAGGCCCTTAAACAAAATCTTCTATTGTTGCCATCAATTTTTTCTGATTTCCCTGTGTTCTCTCCTTTCCCACTCCTCTCTCTATAGACAAATTTGCACTGTACATGCTGGTATTCTCTGGCATTGCTTTCATTTAGTCTTGTCCAAGTTTGCCACCAGCTATAAAGACCTAAATGAGATAATAACAAACTTTTCTTCTGAAAACCCTTGCCTCAAAATAGAAGAGTTATTAGTGTACTTTCAGGAAAAAGGGAAGTAATATGAAGAATACCGGTAGAACAGCTCAAATAATATTCCCAGAAAGAAAGAACTAGCTCAGATACTATAAATTTGAGGAAAATTAGAGGAAAATTTTTCAATACAGAAAATACGGGTTCTAGTGTACAAAAAGAAGAGCTGCAATTCTGGATTCCCAAGCCTAAGAACACTACTGATATTAAACATCAATGAAATTATATTCTTGTCCTACATATGAGCATAGGAATCCTAGAAAAATAAGAGCTGTCTGTCATCAGACAAGCCTTTTTAACTATATTGTAAATCTGAAGAACCTCTTTTTAGGAAAAAAATTGAAAATACTAAAATAGATCTCAGACTTTGGAGATTTAGTTTCTGCTTGGTTCACTGTACAGTGAGCATCAAGGCCACTGGCAGAAAAACTGTGTGTAGTTCTTTCCTTTAACATAAGTGACACTACAAAATACACAGTTTACAATCTCCCACAGAATGGGTCAGGTTGGAAGGAACCACAGTGGGTCATCTGGTCCAACCTCCCTGTTCAAGCAGAGTCATCCTGGAGCACATGGCACAGGATTGTGCCTAGGCAGTTCTTTCCACTGAGGGAGACTCCACAGCCTCTCCGGGAAATCTGTTCCTGTGCACGGTCACCTGCACAGTAAACTTCTTCCTCATGTTCAGGTGGAACTTCCTGTGCATCAGCTTCTGCCCATTACCTCTTGTTCCACTGACTAGCACCACTGAGAAGAGCCTCTTGGCACGATCTTGCGGGAGTTCCATGTCTCTCTTGTCCTGAGGAGTCCGGAACTGGACACAGCTCTCCAGGTGAGGCCTCACCAGGGCTGAGTACGGGGGCAGAATCACCTTCCTCCACCTGCTGGCAATGCCATTCCTAATGCACCCCAGGATACCACTGGCCTTCTTGGCCACCAGGACAGTCCGCTGGCTCATGGACAGCTTGGTGTCCACCAGGATCCCCAGGCCTGCAGAGCTGCCCCCCAAGGAGGTCAGCTCCAGCCTTTGCTGAATTTCAGATGGTCTCTGTCCATCTCTCCAACCTGTCAAGGTCCCTCTGAAAGGCTGCACAGCACTCTGGGGTATCAGCCACTCCTCCCAGGTTTGTGTCCTCAATGAACTTGCCAAGGAGGCATCTGTCCTTCACTGATGAACTGATGAATAAGTTAAACAAAACTGGGCCCAATATTGAACCTTGGGTAACACCACCAGTGACAGGCCTCCAGCCAGACCCAGTGCCACTGATTACAAACCTCTGGAATCTGCCAGTTCTCAATTCACCTCACTGATCACTCATCCAGTCCACAGCTCCTGAGTTTGCCTATGAGGATGCTGGGAAAGAGTATTGAAAGCCTTGCTGAAGTTGAGGTAGACAATATCCACTGCTGTCCTCTCATCCATCCAGACATTTCATTGGAGAAGGCAATCAGTTTGGCCAAACACCTGATTACCTTCAGTGAACCCATGCTGACTACTCCTGATCACCTTCTTGTCTTCCACATGGATAGAGATGGCCTCTAGAATGAGGTGCTGCATCACCTTCCCAGGGATCAAAATGAGGCTGACTGGCCCACAGATACATTTGCTTTCTTCCAGTTCTCAGCACGTCTCCCGATTGTCATTACTTTTCAGAGGTGATCATGAGCAGCCTCATTACGATGTGCACCAGTTCTCCCAGCACTCATGGATCCATCCCAATAGGGCCCATGGACTTGAGTAGGTCTGTCTAGTTGTTTCAGACCAAATCCTCCTTCACTAAAGGGAATGTCTTCCTTTCAACATCTCTTCACCCTGGTCTCCTGAGCCAGGAATCCCTGAGGCCTGGTCTTGTCAGTGAAGATTGATGCCAAGGCATTCAGTAACTCTGCCCTCTCCTCTTCCTCTCTTACCAGGGTCCTGTCTCCATCTAATATTGAGTCCACATTATCATTTTTTTCCCTTTCGTTATTGATGTATTTGAAAAGACCCTTTTTATTATGCTTAGCCAAATTTAAGTCTAGCTGGGCATTGGCTTTCTAGTCTCATTTCCATTTACCCTGACCACCTCTCTATATTCAGTCCAGGTTCCCTGACCCTGCTTCCATCTCCTGTATATTTTCTGCTTATACTTGAGTAATGACAGTAGTTCCTCATTCATCCACAGAGGTCTCTTGCCCCCTTGGCCCAATTTCTTTCTCACTGTGATGCAGCATTCCTGAGCCTGGAGTGATCCTTGAGCATCAATCCACTCTTTTGGACCCCTCTTCCCTGCAGGGCCTGTTCCCATGGGATTCTTCCAAAAAGATCCAAAAAGATGAGGTTAAAGTTAGCGCTCCTCAAGTTCATGGTTGTAATCTTTCTTGCTGTCCTGCTACCTCTTAATATAATACTGAACTCTACAATTTCATGGTCACTACAGCCAAGGTTGCCTCTCATATAAGACTTCTGCCTTTTAGAGGCAATCTAATCACGTAACCGTTTCTTTCATGAAAAACTCTAACTTATCTCCTAGATCATTCTATTGAGAATACCGGGGATCAGGAGGCATAAGGTCTACTGTGAAGAGCCCATTGACTTCAGGTGCCTGGAGGAGTTTTCACATGAGACAATTAAATTCCTTGAAAGCTTCAGAGACCAGAAATTAAAGAGAGCTACGTATACAATCATGAACTCATAATTAGCAAGTAAGAGTGTAATATATGCTTTGAGTTGCTCAGTACCGTAAGAAACACACAGGGGAAGCAGGAATGGAATCCAGACCTCTGGCTCTTGAATTGAGCTGTAGTAAACAGGAAACCTTTCTCCTCCTTCCTACCATTCCACTTACTATGTCTTCTTATTCTTTAAAGCCAAGACAGATCCTAGAACAGAGGTTCTGTTTGAAAAGTTAATGCATTTTTATTGTTCTGATGTAACTCCTCAGCACAGCAGAGATGAACGTAATATAGAAGTCCAGCAGAAAAGACAGCATGTTACTATTCAGAGATTGTAGGTTCCTCCTAGCTTGCTCTTAGGTTGTTCCTTGACTCCTGCCTGCTCTAGTTACCTTTCTCCAAGATAAGGCATACTAACGGCTCTAGGAAGAGCTGAATGCAGTGGATTGCTCTCAAAACACTATGAAGAAGAAACAGCACAAAAAATCAGACACTTCTGCCATATACAGTACTCCAAAACTATTTAAACTTTGTACTGCCACAATGTCTTTATGCTCTGTTCCATGACATTCAACACATACGCTCAAGTTCACTTTGGTTACTACATCAAGTAATATCCATGTTTTAAGAGTCACAGGCTTGGTCAAAATAAGCAACGCAGATACAGTTAGCCCGATTTAGAAAAAAACTAGACTTAAGCAATGTTGAGTGGATATAAGGTAGCCTGTTAACAGCCTCTGAAAACAGTCCCTGGTCAATTGGTCCCTCTTTAATAGAACACATGTAACTACAGAAAACAGTATTTCATAATCATTCTTATTTCTGACATGTCCTGGCTTCTAAATACTTGCAAAGCTGATGTTCTTCTAAGACAGCTTTTTAAGTCTTACATACACCTAGATAAAAAGACATAACGTTCAAACACAGACAAGTTCAGAGATGGACAGATTTGCCTACAGCTTTTATATAAACCCTACACTTGGCTATAAAAGTATATCTGGCTCTATGTTACCTGGAGCTTTCCTAGATCAAGACAAATCGTGATCAAACTTAATTAGCCCATACGCTACAGTAAGAGGCTGGAAAATGTTGGTGCCTTTAATTTGTTCACAGTCTTTTCCTAATACACAATATATTTCTTTAATCTCATAAATAAAAAATAAATTCCATGCCAATATTCTTCACGCATACTTATCCTTTTTTACCTTCAGTGAGAAATTCTTTAGCTGTTTAATACTGTGTTGTATTTTGAGGTCTATCAAAATGTGTCTTTTAAAGACCGAGTTCAAGCATGGACTTAATAATGAATACTATAGAAATAAATAAAGCTATACAGTGGTTTCATTTCTAAGCTTCCTCAATATTTCATATTTATATTAGCTAAATTTTCCAGTTAAAGCTTCTGTCTCTTCAACCTTTGTCTCCCTTTTCTCTTTTCCTGACTCTGCTCCTCCTTAGAATTGTGTCTTCTTTTGGCATATGGAGAAAGGTGTTTCATAAACTGAGGGGAATAGCAGGTTCTCTCACAGAGAAACCAGATATATTTTTTAACATTAATTACAGCTACAATGAAATATTTATTTATGAGTATGGTGCTCAGTGAAAATAAGCGACCACAGTATATCCTTTAATTAAACTGAAAGAGAGGAGAGAAAAGTGCCTGATTTGGCCACCATAAGCTACCAAAGAAAATCTCTCCTCCACCTCCTCTGATTTTAAATTAATAAATACATGCTGCTTTTAGGGATTCACAAATCTTCCCTTGAAATCTAATAATTACATCAAAATTTTTTAATCTAGACTAGTACTTACTCCTTCAGAGCCAATTATTTTTTCCACTGTATTTTGTCAAATGTGTGAAATGACAATGACCTTCATGGCAGAAGATCCATGGTTAAAATCTTGTCTCTACCTAAATCAATGGGAGCTTTCCCATGACTTCAGAAAGATCATTAGCTCATTACCATCCCAAAAACCAGGAACTGACAATACCTTTAAGGTTCTGATCATTGGAACTTTCTTTCACTAGGAACCAGGCACTTTTCTTCTTCGTACTTCTCCTTTAAAATGTTTTTTTCCCTGCCACACTTACCATTACTAAAATTGGAGTTCAAAAACGCAATCTGTCAACCAGCAATCCAACAAATGAACATAAAAATATTGGGAAAAGTTGGCATCATCCTCTATTTTGTTTCAAGACTTTCTCTAGTGGCACAGAAAAGAATCTGTGTTGTCCTTTGTGCATTATGTAGGGTTGGCTGTATTTAAACTGTAGACAACTAGAAACAGCCACAGCAGCTTCCAGCAGAAAGGTGAGTCATGATGGTTCTAAACATGAATACTTCCCACAGACAGAAAAAACAAGAAAGTGACAAGTATTTGGTCCAAAGGTCCTTTAAAAAATATGGCGTCTTCTTCTTGATACGGGCTTTCCACAGTGCCGTAGAAACTGAAATTCTGAGATGCATTTAAAGCACTCTCCCATATCTTCTGGAACAGAGGTATGTTGGGGAGATGATTCATTCAGTCTCCAGAGAGAAGAAAGATACTGTTCACACAGCACTTCTACTCACCAGTCCTTGCAGCAGCAATGGTGTTGGCTTTGAAGGAAGCCAACTGTCCTGCTCTCCCAGCCAGAGGTAAAGAATTGCATTGGTGGCCACTAGAGGGAGGATTAGGAATACAGTAAGTTGTGGGCAAAAGCCACCCATGATGAACCGCATGGGACAACCTACAAATCCCCCACTGCTGCCCGAGGGCAACAATTCTCAGATATTGCTATGGGCTGGCAAGTAAAATCCAATTGTTAGCATCTTCTACAGAGGAGCTGCCAAAATGCATCCTAAACTTTGGTGGCTGGAGGGTAGGAGGGCTGACTAGGATTGTGTGAAGCACACCTACAAACACACAGAGACACATCTCTTTATTTACTGCCTATTTTGCCTTCTCACTTTTAATCTCCTTACTTAAAACTTCTGATGTCCTTTATCAGCAAAGCTCCTGTGAAAAACAAACATACCAGCTTCAAGGGAGTCTCAGAATTATCAGCAGAGAGAGACACTGTGCCAAGATACACTGTATTAACAAAAAGATCTGAACATATTAAAGGTACTTAAAACCAACAAAATCCGCTGTGATTAAAATAAATGTTTGTTAAGGTTCGAGGCATACCTGAAAGAAATGTTTTCAATTAGTCACCTAGATAATTATATAGTGAAGTGCATCTTGCAATTCAGTTTACCCTGTAGCTTGACTGGGTGGTGTCTTACCTCCTGCACAAGTGGCAGAACATTCTGACCAAGGCAGATGATTCCATGCAAAGCCAACCTCATTGTCTCCACTGCCAGTGCGAGAGATTGGAACATTGAATTTATATTTTATCCCCAAATTCTGTTCCTGCAGCAGAATCTGTAGTTGAAAACAACTGGTTATACCATTAAAACAGGCAAGCAGAGGGCAAACACAGTGACATTTATTCTAGGCACGTGCTGAGTTCTGCTGAATGGGAAAAAAGTAATAAAGGAAGTCACAGTCATTCTATTTAGATATCCCCCAAAAGAATCTGTAATAACATTTAAATTATATACAAAAGAGAAATATTTTTATCTAAGCTGAGCTTTATCTTTTTTTTCTCCCTTAACATAATTTTATTATTTCTGTCAGTTCCTTACTCCTGACCAAATTGTTTGAAAAAGCTAGTTTTCACAAAATTAATATCTTCATGGAAACTAACTTGAGACCTGAATAATTATGGGAGGACAAAGCTGGAAAAAGACATTACTGTAGAAACATGCAGCAGTTCTAACTGAAATCTTGTGAGGAGTACAAGCCACAATTGAACCTATCTCTTCCCTTGTTAGCCCTTCTAGTGACTACAGTACATTACATTACTTCCAGTAATGATAGTAACACCAACAGACTGTTGCTGAGGCCATTGTTTTCCCCTAATGCCATAGCCAACAACATAAGCTTGGTGGAATCACACCTGTGATTCCTTTAAAGGAATAACAAAACTCTTGCTGCAGCCACATCACTGCAGGTGACACAGACACAAGTGCAATAATCACCATGAGTTTTTGTCTATCCTCACTGTTGAACTGTACTTCTACAGATTATGTGTCCAACACTAGCCTTTGACTCTCTATCAAACTTTTTTTTTCATTGCTAATGCACGTTAGATGCAGCAATCTGACTCACCTTGGAGCTACTTTTCATCCATTTTTACTTTCTCTTACATTTTGCAGAAGCATATCTGCCGACCTCCACAGGGCAAAAAGAGCAGAGAACTTTCAGAAAGGAAGTCAGTGACACAGACTGAATGAAAGAAGCCACTATAATGGTGTAACTCATTCTGTGTGGACTGTCTAGCTTATGCACAGCTACAGAAGGAAAAAAGATTATTCAGGTGTTTGGAAATGCTGCCTAAAATGTGGATATCCATGCAACAATTATTCTATACAAAAAAATATCCTATCTGGCTCAAGCAATCCCTGAACTGCAAATCTGGCAGCTGACAGAATACACTGGGAAAGTATCACCTTGTTCTTACACTCCTCCTCAACACAGTAGTGAAACAGCAGGCTCACTATTGCCTGTTGTCAGAGATGATATTAGGATCCTGGATCATACCTTCTGTTACATTCTCATACTTTATAAAATGTTTTAAGAGCAATGTATGTCACAGGAGTATACTTTAACACGCGTCATACCATTATACTCATTCTGTGGTAAGAGTATATATGGTCACACTCAGGCTTAAAGCTACTGACACGTGCAGAACTGTTGGGAACTGTCAAGTGTTGGCAGTATGCAAAAATACGATATATGGGCCATTTACAATTTTGGCTACCACTACTGTGAACCACATTTAAAGAGATGTGGTTCATTTTCAGTGAGATTTCCTGGTGCTCTTCTGACTTTATCCCTATTTCATGACAATGTTTGCCAGCCAGTTTTGAAAGGTAGGAAATCTGTGTTAAAACACTCACACAAAGTCCCAGCTACGCAAGCTGTATCCTGTTTGTAAACTCAACCTATTTTGATTTCATTAATGGCATTGTCTTTTCTCAGAACACAAATACACATTTCAATTTTCAAAAATATATTTATTATAACTTTACCATGACTATGAGGTTTTCTGAAGTAGGGCCTAGTGCTTCCAGAGACTCTGGTTCATCTGTTGGCCTCTTGTAATGGAAAGCTGTTCCAGCAACATCAAACTTTCTTGGCCAGTCAATAGTCCAGGCACCATTAATATAGTAGTCATCCTCTTCAGATTTTAAAGCTTAAAAAAAAATACAAGCCACCTAAAAATTGGAAGCAGCATTTATAATGGAGAAGCCATTGTAAATTAATCTACTAATCTGTTAGAAGTATGTGAGATTCAGCTCTATATCACTGTTTTTTCAAACAATATAAAGCCTTTTCTTTAGCCCTGGTCAAAATATCCTTCATGTAAATCAACAATTTTGCCTCTGCAATAATCTTCAATGTGCAGATTATTTTGCACATTTCAACATGCAGATGCTGTATGAAATGAACCAGAACGCCTCATGTAACTTGAAATATATCTTCAGCTTTAAAACTGACTCCATGTGCAATGTATGCTGAACTACATGAGATACATGCATGCCTGAAATGTATAATCGGTTATCAACCTCATGTTTAGATTAAGAAGCTGGGGGCATGGAATAAGTATCACAGACAATGTGCAGAGGAAAAAAAGAGAAGGAACATTGAGTCTGACATATGGCACCAGTTGGCTGTTGTTTTATTGCATATGTCTACGACTTTTTCTTTCTCCTCATTAAAGCACAAATACAAGATATTTCTACTACAACTGAAAAATTAGCTACTTAATCTGGTAAGATATTTTATCCTTCTTAATTTACAGTGTTGAACCATGAAAGCATTGTAGATAAAACAGAAATTTCATAGCTAACCGACCATTAGGATGGGCAAGCACATATTATTCAGGGATTTGTATTTGATATTTTATTAATAATATTAAGTTTCTAAATATGAAACTGACATTGTATCTTAAGGTGAATATTCAGTTAATTAACTATTGACTTCTTGATTTAAGGTGAAGATTACCAAGTTTTACATAGTTTATTTATTTTAAATAAAACATGTTTTTAAAGTAAACATTATGGTTGGAACCCCATAGTGAAAGCACATGTCATTTTTGGTTGAGACAAATAAGTGACTTTACTGGATAGGGAAAAACTTCACATCATAATGTAAAGGAGTAAGACAACTTCAGTTATCTGACACTTTATTCTCAACTACATGTGTGTGTTAGTTTACCTTAAACAGAGAAAATGCCTTGGTGATGCTTAAACCATCTAAAACAGATCAGAGAGCATTAATGTGAGTGGGAGATAGTGCGAGAGGTGGTACTGTTCTACTGGTGACAATGATATTCAGCAGAAATTAGTAAACATTTCCATCAGCACCATAAGGTCTGAAAATTAACATACCTATGCTATATGTGCTTAAACTAATATACATCCAAAAGCAAAGCAGGTAATTTTTTACTTGACTGCCAAAGAAAAATGCATTTTCATTCTGTAAATATATTTACCTAATGTGAGTTGTTATG
Source organism: Corvus kubaryi (assembly GCF_017639235.1). Taxonomy (NCBI): domain Eukaryota; kingdom Metazoa; phylum Chordata; class Aves; order Passeriformes; family Corvidae; genus Corvus; species Corvus kubaryi. The sequence continues at coordinate 2,531,027 of NW_024581096.1, read as the reverse complement.
CACAGGTGAAGGCCACAGCTGTGAACAGTAGTCCAATAATTACATAATAACAATTATGCAGTGGTATAATGCTAGTAGCATATGAGACAGAAAGAACAAGTTCATGTTCCTAATCAAATCGTTTATGAGAACCTGAAATGCAGGAAGCCCACAGAAAACTAGCATAAGAGGAATATAAAGCCATGTGTCACCTTGGATCAAGCCATTTAAGGGAAGATAACAGCATTACTAAACACGCAGTTTTTTCTGCAGCTCTGAACACAAAAAATTTTGTTGCTGCTGGGTTATCTGTTGGAGAAATCAGTTAAAATATTGTACTATTTGTGCAGCTGCAGAAATGGGCTTTACACCTATTTTGTCACGTAGAGAGCTAACTGAATTATCTAACTGCACCCCAAATTTGAGGTCATGGCTTTCAAAGAACTGCATTCTAGTTTAAGGAACTACCGGATGTTTGCTGTGAGTTAGTTTGAAAGCCTTAGTTTGAATAAAGGAGCCAGTGTGACAACAACAGAGGAAGAGGGGTTTATTTTTTTGTATTTTAGAATTATTGAATAGTTTGGATGGAAAAGGACTTTTAAAGGTCATCTAGTCAATAAGCAGGGACATCTCCAACTAGAACAGTCTGACTACTACAAAACTGAGAAGGTTTAGTATACTTTCAAATGGAGAAATTTATTTCTTAAACTGTAATCATGTATTTGGCAGTACTGCACATAAGACAACATATAGTAATATGCATAAATGGTTATTTTCAGTAGAACCAGTTCTATAATCTTATTCATGGTGTGGCCACACAAAGAGCTGTCCTGGAACAACAAGAGGAACTCCATAAAGACAGAGAAGGAGCTGTGAAGTGGACACTGCCACTGAAGAAATATTCATAAAACAATACCCTTGGGTTTTGTACTTAAACATAATAAACTCATTTTGCTTGTCTAGTTCCTTTAACGGAGCAGACAAATCAAAGCCTTCCTTTCCCCAGAAACTGGTTATCCTAAAACAGAGATCTGGTTCACACTCAATGAACAAAATACACCATTACAAAATGAAATAGCCCCTGCAACTTCAAAAGATTATCTTTCACTAGGATATAATGGCACTTTTGAAAGCTGGAAACACAAAAACCTAGTAAAGGAGAGGAAGCACCCATTTTGGTCATTTGGTCATTTGGAGTCAGGGCTCTGTGGCATGAAACAAGGTAGTGAGGGCAGAGCCTGAAAGTCCAATAATCCCTTGAATTTGTGACAAGCACATAAAAAGGTGTTTATGTACAACTTTACGTTTTTAGATCTGTGGCCAGATTAAATACCAATGACATTGTATGTATTATCTATTTAAACCAAAAAACTTGTATTTTTCATTTATTTTATTCAGACGGTGCCAATCAAAATGCTTTTCCAGCATCCTCTGCTCTACTCTTAGAAAAGAATGACAATCAACTGCAGCAGCATCTTTGTTCTGGTTTTCAGCTGTCCATTGAAGAGTTCTTGGCAGATAATGACCATGACAAGATACATAGCATGACTCCCTCCTGCCACCTCTCTTTGAAACGTCAGTGCAGGATACAGAAGCAAACTTAAATGTGGCATATTTTGACATGGGAGAGGGGTCCTGGGGAGCATGATGCTGAAAGAACAGTAAGCACTCAATTGCTGGTAGTGTTATTAATCCTGCAGAATGGAGGGAGATTGACTGTCTGCTGAATTACAGAAGGGTGGGGGCAAGCAGAAAGAAAGGTAGGCATTCAGCAGTAAAAGGTGCCATTATTTGAGGAGGTATCTTTTCAGCTTTATACCGGCTAGCGCTTGTAGTTCAATGCCTTAGAAAGCCTTGAGCAGCCCAGAGAGGTAGCACGGGCAATCTGGCACTTTAGTAGCTCTAGAATCGGTACCTGAATCAGCTGCAAAGCAAATACCACCAGCAGAAGCAAAGAGGGAGAAATACAGCTCCCTGCTCACTCAATTTCCTCCAGTTAGAAGCTTTCAAAACAAACAGACGACAAGACGTTCACAGAAAAGATAGCAGAGCCAGGAGAGGGCGGGGCCTCCCTGGATCGTCTCTTGTATCCGGAGAAGGGGAAAGGGGAGGACTGGGGGCGGACCCGGGGTGACCGGACAGTGAGACACTGCTGAAGAGTCTGAGTTACATTTGGTTTTGCCCACGCTTAGAACAAAGGAGCTCAGAGCACATGGCAGAGGCAAGTGTCTTTGGGAGGGGGAAGGGAAGCTCAGAACAGGCAGCAACAATTATTGTCAATATAATCTACTTAGGAATTCATGTTCTGATGAGGATAATTGCCTTTCTAACTCACACTCACACACATCACAATCCTTTCCAACATGTTAGTGTTATTTACCACCTACATGCACTAAAGACTGAAAGAAGTCGCCTCAGCAGTTGCTTTTCAGCTTAAAGAGGTAATTGCTTTTGCTAGTGTTAATTTCTTAGATTGCTGTACAACTAATTAGCTCTCTAATCCATTTCTGACTAAAACTGGTGTTCTTGAACCACTGTCAACTGACTGCTATCCAAACCAAGGTACATAAACTTTCAGCAATGCATGTTCTCTGGAGTTTGACTAAGTCAGATCTGTAAATATCAGTATTAAAAAAACAGCACATTTAACAATCTCCAGAGAAATGAGTAAAAATCTGAGAGTCTGAATTTAATCCTAGGCTTTACAGCAGGCTTCCTGAAAGATTTCAATTAATCACATACTTTTTCTGCACCTAATTTTCTTACCCAGAAACCAGGAATGGTGTCTAGAACCTACAATGCAGCAACATTGTGTAATTGATACATTAAATTCCCCTGAAGTAAAGAGACAGGATTGTTAGCATTTAAGTAACTTAGGCTGCTGATGAAATAAAATCTTGGTTTTAAACAGTTTAATCCCCCAAGACACTTTCCAGATGGAAGACACTACTTCACAGTGGGACAGGAGATTATTTGAATTTTATTTCCTTGTTACCAAGTATTTTATTTCCTCATATTGAGAATTATTTCCTCATCCACTTCAGTTCAAGTCTAACACTTTAGCTATAGTCAAGTTGGCATGATTTTGCACTGAATGGACAAGGAGGAAACGCGTAGCTCCATTTAAGAGAACACACCCTAACTCACTACTAACTGTCTTATCCCAATTTAGCTGTATTAACAGCTAACTATTCCCTCTGCTGCTTCTATTGTGTATAAGGTTTGGCCAAACCAGGAAATGTGCTTTCAAATCACAACATACACTCTGACTTAACAACAATCTGCTATATAAAGAATCCCCTTACCAATGTAGTTTTTTGACATCGCCACTTCTCTTACTTCAATGTGCACAGAACCTCTTGGAATTTGAACCACTTCCATATACCCTGTAAGACAAAGATACATTTTATTTGCTGTTGTTTTCTTTCATCATTTTTAAGTAATGAAAATAACCATTAATGAATTAATTTTAGTAATAAATTAGAATAATTTTAGGATAAAATTAGTATGAGATATGGGATTCAAATGTACTTGAACATTTTCTTTCATGTGATACAAAGGAAAATTCTTTAAACTTCACATAATTTTTAACTGATGGCAAGAACTTATGTATTCAGGAATTCCTTTTTAAGTGCTAATAAAATATTTTCAACACTGTATTTTAAGGAATTAACATTTAAAAGGGCCTTAGGATCATAGATAATTCAAGTGGTAGAGGATTTCAGTCAGCCATTTAGCTCAACTTCCTGTTACAAGTAGGGGCAGCTAATAGATCAGACCAAGTTACTCAGAGCTTTATCCTGCTGGGTCATGAAAAACTCCAGAGACGGAAACTGTACAACAGCAATGTCATGCTGGGAAGTTAGTGCTGAAGACAGCACTAATATTTGCTAAAGAGTCATCTACACGCATTGTGCAACAGAATGGACATACATGTACATACCTCCTCTGGGCAATGAATCATTGAAGAAACCTTCAATGGCTTCACATGTACTCCCATCTCCTCCACAAACACGGCATCTATCTTCCTTAGCATCAGACCCCAAAATATTATCACAACCTACATGCTGAGAGCAGATAAAAACAAACATTTTAACAGCATGATGGTCATGCACCACTATTTCTGAAGTTTCTTTCAAGTGTTCAAGTTTGAGATATTCAGTTCTTTTTATCTACTCTATTTTTGTTAACCAAGACTTTAAGTGGGTTCTCACTTGACAATGAAAGAAGATAAAAAAGGAGAATAATTCATGTTTTGGGTTGTTATCAAATCTTCATTAATAAAAGCCTTGCATTTCTACTGTGACTTCCAGTAAGGGATTTCACAGTGTTTTGCAAATAATATAATTGTTATACTTAGCAATAAATGATTGCTGATGCAGTTATTTGATATTAAAACAGCTGCATGCCATCTATATTGCTTCTTCAAGGTAAACATTTGCTGACAGCATAAGTAGTATTCGTAAGGCATTACAGCTTCATAGACCATATTTCCAAATGCTGCACGGGAAACTTGAAATTTTAATAAGTCTGAACATAAAGTGTAAATGACTTCACAGCAATAATAAATGCTGAATGAAACATAGTGAAAGGCTGAACAGCATGCTGTAATAGATGAAAATAAAGTAAAATAAATTAAAATAAAGGCAGAACCATTGGGGAAAAGAAAAAAAATTAGGATGAAACAAGTAGGTTGTAAACAGAATAAAGACTGCAGCTTGCCAGTATTTTTCCAGGAGTCATACAAAGAAGAAGGTAGCTACATAACTGTCTAGCTGTCTTTGTTTCCTGTCTAGCACTATTATTTGCCACCTTGTAAACAGCTAATACACACTTCATAAGAAAAGTTAAAATACTTTAAATAGCTGACAAAACATTATTATTTCAACTATTTACATTTCAAACTACTAATTCACCAAGATGACAGACACCCAACTTTCTTCACAGGTCGTTCTCAACTTGAGATTTTTTCCATCAGTTTACTAAAACATGGCAAAATCTTTTGATCTCACTATGTCATTCAATAAACATACATCTTCAGCCCTCCATTTAGCAAAGAACTTCAGCATTAAGCTTTAGTTATGTTAGTGGTTTTGTTGAAATCAAATAATTTTTAGAGTCACCAGTACTTTTCAAATGTCTAGACTAAGTACATAATTAAATGCTTTGCTAAACTGAGGAAGCATTGGAATGTTAATAACCAAAAAATACGGTATAGTACCCCAATTCTATTGAAATTCTTGTACTGCAGTTCTATAGGAATTTTACAAGATAATCAGATTTTTAGTAAATGGCAAATACTTACATCATCATACATTTTTTCCTAGAACCACAGAGCAATAGTGATGACTTTCTGTTCCAACTACATTAACAGCATGATTTTTTGCAATAGGATGAGCTAGTTAAACAAATTAATATGTTCACATTTAGTGTTTTTCAACCAGAGTGAAGTTCTAACTGAAATCATGGAACAGGCCTTGGAAGAGAGAAAGGAACCTGTTCATCTCCTGTTGCCATTTCCATCAGCTCTTCAATAGAAACCATAAAGCAAGTATTTTATCTGCCAGATAAAATGGCAGATTCTACTAATGTCTTTGAGAAGTTACTGAAATTCAAATTATTCGTCTATTTTATGCAATACCTTTCTTAACTTTTTGTCTCAATCTTACACTTTTATTAACAATTTGACCTGTCAACACTTCCTTTTATGTAATATACAAGTACCATAACTAAATATAGCTGACAGCAGACACAACAAAGTAATCCATAAGTACTTTATAAAACATTTGTAACCTTGCATTCTCCATTGATACAGATATCCAGTGAATCAGCATTGCACTGAGTCCCATCTATCACTGCAGGAGCACGTTCAGTGTAAAAATTATACCCTTCAGCCAAGCAGTTTAATGCACATGGTTTAACCCCACCTGGACAACAAAAACAAATGAAAGGAAAAAAAATTAACAGAAACCTTGAAAAGTTAAGGTTTAGTTAAAAATATTATACATAAACAGATCTGAAATAGACAATCTCATACCTGACAAATATAAGGTATACTGTTTATTTAACTTCCCCTTACTGATTTATTTGACTCTTCTTTTTTGCAAAAAATATTATTTCACATAGCAATATATGTCAAGGCTGGCTGGCTCCATAATGATGCCATTATGCCAGCACAGTCCTAATGATTATTGAAAAATTTAAAACAACAAGGATACCACTTCACTATTTGAAAAGGAGGAATAGCAAGAGAATGTAGTGCTAGAAGTATATCAAAACTGTGATCAGAATATCTGAATTGAGAGTTCAGTCCTGTTGAATTACACTCAGATCACATGATCGTGATGACCTTCCCTAGGCTCTTAATCTAAAAAACTGTTTGTAAAACCATTTAGGCTGTTAAGTTAAAAATCATTGGTAAAACCATTCAGGTCAATAATGTATTAAAAACACAAGTTATACCCTCCAGCTTTAGAATTGGAAAATAATTCATTAAACTATATTCTTATAAATAATGCAATTATTGAAGTAGTCTTTAGAGACTCCTATAAATGCTTTTACATCTTTCTCCTTTTTGTAATATTCTGACTTTAGGAAAGGCAAACTTATTGCAAGATTACTCAACTCATCACTGTGGCAAAAGAGGCACTTGCAGATCACCTGGCGATACAAAAATGCTGCTAGCAAGGATTTTCTTGCTATTTTCTAAGTCCGTGAGAGACTTTTCTCTCTCACAGAAGAGGTAGCAGAGACTGTAAACAACCAAGCCACCTGCAACCTTGAAAAGTCTTGTTTATGGTACAGTAGAAAAATATTTTGACAATGGATGTTTTAGGATTTTAGCCAATCACCCCCAAGGGGTGGCTGATCCTTTGTCCAATTAGACTATGAAGAAAAAAGTCTATAAAAGAGTTTGTAAAATAATTACATAAATCAATCTTGCTGCACAAAATTCCTGCCTGCTGGATCTTCTCTCCTCCTCCTCCCCATGGCTGCGGGACACGGTGATATACCCTAGGGCCCAGGCCTGCGGTAATAATCACCTATGGAATCTCTAATTCTATTACAGCTGCAGGTGGAGAAGGCCTCCATATTTTTAAAGTGGAGTCTCTACAATGATGCTGACTCCCCTTCACACCAAAACAAAATCTACTACAATAAAGAAATGTTGCTCTTCATAACATTTTCAGCAACTGACGAAAGTACAAGCTTAAAAATCTTAGCTCACGCTATTTTAATCAAAACATTGTATTTACAAACATTACTCTCTGTACAATATTTATATAATTTTGAAGTCTTTACATACGATAATATTTCTGCAATGCTAACCATTACCTCCAGTGTAGGGTTTCCAGTTATAATACTTTCCCCGGAACGGCATATTGTCAAAATCTGCACATTGCTTCTCTCTAAAATCACGGGCCCCTGAAGGACACAGCTAAAAAATGAGACAAAATAGTTAATTTGTTCCCAATATAAACATGAAAGGAAATGCTTAGATGCTTATACTGCAAATGCAATCATGCAAGAGATTAGAAGGTGGTTTCCTGTTTTGTCTTGTGGCTCTGATTCTGAAATTTGCTTTATTACTTTACAGTTGAAGTGTCTATTTGCAATCTTAGGCTGGCATGAAATAGCTGAAGTAATTTAAAGAAAAGTAAGTGTTACATAACAGTTTCCATAAAACTGGAAAACCAGAATCCTGTCAAACTATGTGTCATAATCAATCCATCAGCTACCTTCTTATAAACACGTTTAAAACAGCTGGAAAAAAAATCTGGTAGGAGCTGTAGGTTCAATTATGCTGTACTAGGCAGTTATACTGAGACACATTATTAAGACATCAAGAAAAAAACCAGTTTCTAGAGAACTATATTATTCCTGCTTACACGTAGCCTTGACAAAAGCATTGTTTTAAGGCTGAGAATGAGAATAGATAGCACGTCTGGCTCTGATTACCAGGCTCCGTGCATCAAGAAATAAAAACTTTCATTTACTTTTTCATTGCTTTGCATTAACAATTACAAAACCATGAAGTATCTTTTTTACTTGGAATGAGGGTAGATTTAACTAAAATTAATCTTGGAAAGAATTACAGGAGAAACAGAATTCTTTGCTATTTATAACATTTTTCATCAGCATATTCCAAGTATTCTTGAATAGACCCCCAGCATATTAAACATTGTTATCAATGTTTAAATACCTGTTGAAATTGCAAGCTTCATCAGAAAGTATTTAAAATGCAGATTAAAATCCTGTTTGGAGTGGAAGACAAAAGGATTTTTTGGACAGGTATCAAAGGTGCTAATAAATATTACTACTTTATGTGCAAGAGAAGAGTCCATTTTATGGCATTTTACTTGTCTTCCTATGTACCTAAGCCAGTTAGCACTTCTCAGGAATCTGAAATGCGTTCAACTGAAAAGGACTCTATAAACTCTAAAAGTGTATTGCACAATGCAACTATAAACATAACAATTATGATTCTCATTGTATATTAATCAAGATCTCATGATAGCCAGCCCACTGCCATATGATTCAGGAACTTTTAATTTTTTTTCTCTGATTCTGAAGCTGTAGCAATATGAATTATAACAGTGGACATTAGACAGTATTTATATTTTAAATTTTCTCTATTACCCTATTACCTCCTTTGAATTAAAAATACATTTTTAAATACAATGCATTAACTGGTAAGAACAGAGAGTGCAACTATTTTGATTCAATAATCCTTCAGATGATAACAATAAGAATTCAAAATAACTACACAAATTTTAACCACATAAATTTTTAAAAAATTGAATTTTAGGATGTTCTTAATAGTAACCCAAACTAAATTTGCCTCTCTGCATCACATTCTCCAAGCAGTAGAAGGCCCAGTCTTGGCACCCCTCAAAGCTAGGGTCTGAATCTCTCCAGTACTGTTCACTGCACACTTCATCAGTACCACTTGCTCAGCTCTACACAACTGGTATTTTAATTGCACTGAATTCCCCTTACCAGTTAAATAAATCACCTCCATAATTAAACCCTTTATCTAAATATTTATACAAGGACAAAATAATAAAATACAAAAATGAGTAAAGAAGGATCAAGATTTTCTTTTTATACTCCAAAAAAATTCTCACTATCTTTGAGATGTAGTCTTCCTGCCTAGTTTTCCTACTGTTTTTTAGTATCTTACCAATATGTGACAGGAGGTAAAGCTAAAGGCTATGATCTCAAGAAATACATTTGAAACTATGCTTGACAGACCTGGTTGCCCTCTATAACACAGTTGGTGTTGGGTGAGTGGTGGATGTTGCTTGCCTGGATTTCTCCAAGGCTCTCAGTCTTGCTTCCCACACCTCCTCCTGGAGAAGCTGCTGTGTTATGGCCTAGACAAGGGGTCCATATGGTGGGTGGGGACCTGGCTGACCCACAGCACCCAGGGGAGTGGTCAATCACTCCTCTTCAAACCTGTCACAAGTGGGGTCCCCAGGGATTGATACTGGGCCCACCACTGTTTACTTTCCAAAGTGATCTAGAAGATGGGATCAAGTGTATCCTGGTGAAATTCTGAGGAAGTGGATACTTGGGAATGGAGAGCCACCCTGCAGAAAGACCTGGATAAGCCGGAATAGTGGGCTAATGAGAATATTGTGAAGTTCAGCAGGAAAAGAGTAAGGTTTTGCACCCAGGAAAGCATGATCCAGGAGCACAGCACAGGCTGGGGATCTACCCAGCTTGGGAGCAGCTCTTTTGGAAAGGGTCTGGGGCACCTGGTGGACTCAGCTCCATCTGAGGGACCAGTGTGCTCCTGCAGCACACAAAGGGAGCAAGATCCTGGTGGCTCCAACAAGGGCTTCACCAGCAGAGATGAATTCCTTATCCCACCCCACACAGCGCATGTCAGGCCACACCTGGAATACTGTGTTCAGTTTTGGCCCCTGGTGTACAAAACAGATGTGGACAGGCTGGAGAGGATCCAGAGAAGAGCCACAAAGAAAATCACAGGGCTGGGAAGTCTGGCATGTGAGGAATGGCTGAGGGAACGGGGTTTGTTCAGCCTTGAGGGCCTTGAAGGTTTAGGGGAGACCTTATCCCCTTGTTCCAGTATTTAAAGGGTGGCTGCAGAGAAGATGGAGATTCTCTCTTTTACAAGGAGTCACATAGAGGAGATGTAATGTGTGCAAGTAATCCCTGGGGATATTCCAACTGGACACAGAAGAAAAGCTTTTTTCGATGAGAACAAATGGTGGTTGGAATATTGTCCTCAGAGCAGTGGTGATTTCCCAACAGCGGATACTTTTAAGATTTGGCTGGACAGGGTGCTGGGCCATCTTGTCCAGACCATGCTTTTGCAGAGAAATGTTGGACCAGATAGTCCTTGATGTCCCTTCCAACCTAAGACTCTATGAAAACCTAGGCACAGAAATGCAAAAAGATTACTACAAGGTAAGCTACAAAATGCATTTACAAAATGTCAGCTCTTTCGCACTAACTCTGTGTATCTGTTCTTTTCCCGATGCAAATGTGGAATAGCTGCTTCTCTTTATTGGGTAAGATATTTCACTTTTTTCATGCAATCACAGTACATGGATAACTCTTGTCAAGTAAAGACTGCTTGTGTCTCCAAATTCTCTTTTATGAGACTGCAAATCATAAGGTAGGAATCTAGCAAGCTTATGACAACTTAAAATCAGGTCTGAAGAAAGTCCGGAGAAGAAGAGGTTTTGAGTTTAAAAAGCGTTAACAAATTATTGAACCAACACTGACACAACACCTGCTTATCTTGGAGTTTGGGGTCAGGCAGATTTCAGCAACTGAACTCATCATTTCCTATTAACAAAGGTCTATACAAGACCTCAAAGAAGATGAGAAACACAGCCAGAAGAGCCACAGTTCAAACTCAGGTACTATTACAAAATGTGGCTTCTCACATAAATTCATTTCAGAAAAAAATTGCTTGAAAATACTAAAATTAGGAAAGTAACAAACAATATCTGTGAATGTATGCATAATGAAAGGAACCAACAAAAAACCCATGCTATGAAGAGAAAGGACTGAAGAACAAGAAACTTTTAAACAAGTATGTACACACACTTATATACATAAAACATTCCCAGAATTTGTAAGCCAACCATGTTTTTCATTATATATATAAAAAAGTAGACTTTTACAATTTTAGATGTATATCAAATTAAGATTGACATCCTTATAAATATTTTAAATCAATGAGTTACTTTAACTGAGAAATAATGTTTCTTATGGTTCTACTAGCATTTTGTATTATTTTTTTAACTAAAAACACTTTGGTTGAAAAAAGGCATATTTTTTTGTTAGAGATAATGTGGTTGGTAGTAGAAAACAATTTTCTGATGACTGTGTTCTTTATACCACCCTTATGTTTCCAGAACTTATTAGCTAATGTTATTTTCTGCTGATCTCAGTGTTTCCATTAGCAGATGCCTTTCGAATTAAGAAGTCATATATGGCTTTGGAAGTGCTTGACAAGAAATAAGTCTAGTAGGAGTGTGTGCACTGTTTCCAAAGGATTAAAATGATCAAAAAAAAGGACAACAGAACTAAGTCATCTCTGCAAAAAAAATGAAGTCAAAATGAGGCATTTTTTGGGTTATGAAGAGTAGGCACTTTAGGCAGGGCTATGTTGAAAGTTACGGATGGGCAATGAATGTTGACACTGCAAAATAAACTTCAACAGAAAAAATGTACAAACAGCACATTATTCATAAAAACAATAACATATTTGCAAGCTCTTAACACTTACATTAATCAACACACCATAAAAACTCTCAAGCACTAAGGACTTATATATATCTTGAAACTAGTTTCTGATTCTTAGTGATATAGAATCCTACACATTGATATAAAAGAAATAGACTAGAATTGTCAAAACCGTTAAGACTGTAAATTTAGACTTCTGTAAGTACCAATATGTTCATGCACTGTAAAACCATACCAAAAAACATGCTTAAAAAATGGATCAAAAACTCTAAGGATGGCATTTTCAAATTGCCTGGCTTGGGTTTGCAATCACTTGTTTCTCAGACCTAGGCAATGAAATGCAAAGTTCCCTTTCAAATAACTTGTCGAAATTACTGATTGAAATAGTAGGAAACCAGTATCTTGGAATAGAGTTCTGTAATTTTAAAATATTTTGATAAATTGTTGCAGTGGTTTGAATGGATGCAAATTACTACACTCGGGTATGAACACTCAGCTGTGAAAGCACAGCTGAAGAGTGACTTCCTAAACAGTGCTTTTAAGAAAGAGTTTTGGGCATAATGAATCAACATGTACTAAATGAACATTGTCACTACTGTAAGAAAAATTAAGACAATACTAAAATGAATGAAGAGAATCCCAACACTAAGGTGACAAACTAAGTTTGAGGCCTAGTGCTTCAAGGTGTGCTACTGGGATCCCAATGGTTATCAACATGGAGACTAGTGTAAAGAAGACTAAGAAGAGACATGATAGTAATCTGCAAACACAGGAAAGGTTCCAGTCTAGGGAATAATATCAGTTATCTTCTTATTGAGGAAAGAGTAAGTAGAGATCTTTACGGATTGAAAAGCATACATTATGTTTTACGAAAACTATACTGATTGTAAGGATATTGAAAAATACTAATGTTATTTCCTGGACTGGAGGCATTTCAAACCAGTTCAGGTGCCTAAGCATCAGTTAAGAATTGTTTCGAGAATTGTTTTTTCTTTGTGCCAGAGAATAGCCTGAATGGCCTCCTCAGAGACCTTCTGTATGTTCCTCTTCTGACCCTGTAAACTGCATCTCCGTAATAAATAAATAAAGAATAGGGGAAGCAAAAACAACCAAGAATAAAACTGTCTGAAAAGTGACAATAAGGTATTTAATATGGTAAGAATAAAACAAATCATAGCAACATTTCAGTGGTATGTCTAGGTAGCTATAGCATCATTCTCAATAATAAAAAGGCATTAAAAACTGTATATTTGTGAAGGAACAGGATTACATATTATGTAAACATTTTTATATACTAGTTACTGTGGCAGATCGGAGACAAATACAATATTTGAAATAATAATGCCTGGACAAGAGTCTTCAAAGAGCTAAAGGAGGAGGGCTGCTGTGTGCCAGTGTGTGTTTTTTAACAAATTTTAGATCTTGTGTACAAACTGAAACAGTGCTAGCATAAAAAGGTAATTATTTGAAAAGTATTAGTAGAATAGTCTAGATTACAGTTTGCCTCATATCAATCCCAAATAGGCAGAAAAGTTGGCCAATACTTGACTTATACAAAAGGAAGATAATAATACAAATCAGAATTTTTTGGTAAAAGTTTTAACAACTAAAACTTATTACAATTCCTGGTTAAAGTAAAAGAATAATGAAATATGCTTAGATTTTGATAAGTTACTTAACTTAATAGTAGACAACATCCTGGAAGATGTTGTAATAGTTCAATAAAGTATATGTGAAGTTTACTAAATATTGTCTGACAGATTTCAATAAGCAGTCATCAGGTAGTTGCTGAATTTGAAAGTGGATATTCTATCAATTGAAAGAATTAGAAAGACACCTGATGTGACTCAATATTTTCCTTTGTGAACTACAACTACAAAAATATTTCTTGTTCATGAAATCTTCCAATTACAAAAAGACCACCTGAGTGAAAGTAAAGAGAAAGGTAAATTAATTGGAGTATGATCTGATAAACAGATCCATTCAAATTAAAATTGTACCAAGACAGACAAATGCAAAGATACACATCTACAGAAAAACAGTAACACAGTCAAGGTTCCAGAATGGTGGGCTGGGATTTGGAAGGTTGGACAACTGGAAAAGTTTTACAGGTCCTACTGGACCAGCATCTAAACTTCACTGTGTTTTTTTACTACACTGTGGCCACTTCTTGGCTGTGTGAACAGGGCAGCTGTGATCAACAGCAAGAAAGTAATTTTTAATTTGGAAATTTTTAATACAGTCTAATAAAGAGAATAACCTCCACAAAGAAGTTTGCAGGGACAATAATTATGATAATTAATAATGATCATAAATGCAATTTTTTTCAATGAATCAGTGTATAAACTATTATATTTTCCTGAATATATCAAAAGATAAAAAGGTGAAACAATATCTTTAGGTACAGATTCTCTCAGTGTTACAAACTTCCTTTATTTAGGATGAAAATTAATATGAATTTAAAACTAAAATAGGACAGCCTTTCTATATTGGCAGTGCTACTGACCTGTAATTTGACTTAGAAACTTTTTAGTGAAATTCTTTATTGATGTGTATTTTTTTCTGGTTTGAATTTTAAGTTACTTGAACTTGTAATTTAGGTTCATAATTTGACCTTATACATTTATACTGTGTCCCACCCCTTTAGCTGTAGGTCACTGTTCAATGGGCTCAGCTCTAAAATGGAACTGCGGGATCATTCTGTAAATACAGTAATTAACAAATACCCAGTGGCAAAACAGCAGGTTTCAAATACATTTGCACAGACCGTGTAAGGTTGTGTAACACATTAGCAGTGGATGTTACAAAGGTATAAAAAGTGTCAGAGGGCTTAAACGTGGATTCATGGAGGATACTTTAACTTGTGGCAGTTAATGTGGTACAGATACAACATGAGTTCCAGCAAACTTAAGACACACAGCTTTTGGAAACTCACAAGGTAAACCAATAGAAAAGTCATCCCTCACCTGTCACAAGTGTATAATTTATTCTCTGAAAACCTGTTATAGGACACTGCTGGGAGATAAGACAGTGGGCTAGACAGATTTTTGCTCTGATGTGGAATGATCCTTGTTCACCTTTAACATGGAAGCTCAAGCTGAACTCACTCCAGGCCTTAATGCAAAGGCACTAGCTAGGCACCACATTGAGACAGGATCCTAACACACAGGGTGCCTACAATACAGATGTGCCTTACAGGACTGTTTGCCAATTAAACAGAATCCATACGCTTTCTGAACTGGGGAAAAAAGGCATCCATTGCTGCTAAAACATAAACCAGTCAAGTTGATCACAGTGGAACAAAGATTACTTACATCAGTATTGCAGGAGCGATAACGCTTCCTTTCTCCAAGACAATATTTGCCTCCACCTGAAGGCCTGGAGAAACATGTTTACATGTTAGTACATGCATTAGAACAAACACAACTGCATGAGATATACTAATGCATTATTAGTATTAATACAAGTCCAAGAGATATGTATTGTATAAATAAAAAATAAAAATACATTCAAGTTTTAAGATGAGATTTTAATAAGAATTGTACCTTTGACTTGCATTGGAGCAGACACAAAACATTACTGGGTACTTGAAAAATCATCACTCATATAATATAATTGTAGTTTGCATAAGTTCCAAGCAGTACAGTTTAATTGCATTTTGAACATCATAAAAAAACTATTGGTTTTAATTATTTGCTTGCTTTATAAAATTAAAATGGGAAATGAGTAAACAACCTATGTGATACGCTTTCTCTTAATCATATAATCTTACTTGAAAACCAGCAAAGACTGGTTTTATACTCAGAACCAGAAAAGACTGTATATTCTAGTTCAAGAATTTGACTCTGATTTGAATTAATCAGTATCAAATCAGAGGAAATTCCAGAGTAAGCAGATTTCTATTAGTGTAGATAATTGGCTGCTAAATTCCCAAACTGTTCAAGAACCCTATCTTCCACAGAGGTCAAATAATGAATTAACTTAGACTTATATGGAAGATTAATCACACATAAGCTCTTTGGCTTGCAACTTGAAACAGAAAGGAAAAATACTTTGTGAGGCTTTTATAATAAAAAATTAGATTTACAATTAACAAATGACTGAAAATTAAATCAATGCTATTTTTCACACTACAGTATTTAACCAGGAAACATTACCCTTAATCAACAGGGTTGGTTTTTTTTCCTGATGCAGACATATCCTCTCCCAAATACATTTGCTTATTGAACATTTCAAATTTAATCATTTTCATCACACCAAGCCAAATACATGGTGACAGAAGTTGGAAAAAAAAAATCTTAGGACATTATTCATGCTCCAAACAAACATTTCACTAGGACTTTCAAATACTTATTTGAAAAAAATAATCAATTTATTATTCTCTCACTAACATAGTCTGACAGGTTATTGATGCATACAGATAATTTCTGCTTTTGAATCCATTGAGTAAGTAATGATATTGGCCAGATTGGGTAGTTATTGCTAATAATAGGGGGCAAACAGACCACCTTAAGCAGCAGTGATATGTCATTATGGTATCTGTCTTGCAGAGTGCAGTGGAAAGCTGATGGACAGCCTAGCTCGGAAAACATGGATATAAGCAACAAATAACCTAAGTGAACAGAGAGTAGAAGACAAGAAAAGGAATGACACAAGACACAGAATGTATTTTCATGAAAGAAACACAAATGACTTTCAGAAAAAGTGGTCTTAAAAGCCAATAGTGGTGGCAGAGATAGTGATTATGAGAAATGACAAGAAGAGAGTCATGGAGTAATAAAACTATCCTGCAAAGACCTATAGCTGTGGTGAGGTAATCAGAACAGGCAAAAGCCAAAACAGAAAAGAGCAGCAATTCATTCAGCAAAGAACAGCGATAGAAATAAGCATTCCTCATTTGAGAAGTGATAGTGACAGAGAGAGGAGCACTTACCTGACAGAACTTCTCTGGAACAGTGCTCAGGACATTGGAAAACAGACAGATGGTAAGACAAGTACAGGTGTATACAACAGATCAAGTTGTAGTGAAGAAGCTGGCCCCTCTTCAGAGAGGGCAAATAGACCAATAGAGAGTAGTGGCAGGGAAAAAAGATGCTGAATTGTTTTAAGAGTCAGCAGGAAGTCATAACTGAAGAGCTGGACAAGGCAGCACATAAATATATTGCATTCAAGATAATATTACTACCTATGGTTTGTATGCAAGCAGTTATATTGACAACTTGGAAATACTGTGTTTGGTTTGGGTTGGTTTTTTTAGTAAGTAACTGGCAATTGCTATTTTATATCTGAGACAAGCATTAAAGGAAATATGCCCTAAGAAAGAAATCTACCTAAGGCATAATTTAAATATATTTTGATGAACACCAAGTTGCATAAAGAAAACCATTCTGGTTACTGCTAAATATAAATCCAGCTATCTTTGCAGTACATAAGATACATTAAAAATGTTAAAAGTATGTCTAGTGAACTTCTCCTGTTTAAGCATTTCTGTCTGCTATTTTGAAGACAAATGTTGGCAAACTAGCAAAACATTTTTACAGATAACATGTGAAACCACAGTTTTGAATAATTTCCAAATGTGTCTTTTTGTTGGCTCCGGCTTACTTTAGCTACTTACGCTGGACTGTCACAGTGTCTTATAGATGAGGAGACTCCTCCCCCGCAGGTCCTGCTGCACTCTCCCCATATTGACCATGGACCCCAACCCCCATCTATGCTCTGGGGCCAAGTGCCAAAAGGTACGCACTCTCCCTGATAACACCACTGAAAGATTTCACAAAAAAAACATAAAATTAGCTTGGAGGCTGACAGAGCTATCAGGACAGAAAAATATAAGGGTCAGACAATGACCAATTATAGGCATTAGCATTCCCTGTACAGATAACAAGACTAGTATTTTACTTTTTCTAGCCATGTTTAGACATTGGTGAAGGTGTGTGTGATTTGTTAAATGTCTCCACTCCGTCCTGAATTATAGGTCCCTAACACACACCAGAAGTACTTTTTATTTCATCAGCCTCCTTAACGTTTCACAATTAAGGAACTACAAGTTGCTTACATTCTTTTAAAAACTAAGATACATTTCCAAGCCTGGTTTGGTAAAATACCCTCCACTGAAGATTCATGTAGAGGCTTCATTACAGAAAATTAAAAATTCCCCTGACAGAATCTTAAAGAAAGTGTTTATTTTTATAAAAGAAAATCTGGACAACATTACAATGAAAGAAGAATTTTTCGCAGTATTTCATTTATACTAACACTACAGACATACTAAAAGTAGTGATGAAGCATTAGACATGGTACAGAAGATCATTTTAGAATAGTGGCTGGCCATTTGCTCGGGGCAGAATGAACACATGTACATCATTCAAGCAAACACTTAAACTTTGCAATATTATTACTTAAATTAGAAATACAAAATGAAAAACAATTCGCACAAATTATTAACTATTAAAACAAGTTTATCATTTCCTTCATCAGAAACCTTCTCTAAACCATTCAGAAATAATCCTGGGGCCTATATTTTGATCCACATTCTGGTGTCTACTGTATCACTGAGAATTTGAAGCAGCTCAATTAGATACCCTTTCCTAGTATTGCAGGCTTAGGTGACAGAGCAGAGCATGGACTCAGGTCTTCCATGACCTGAATCAGCTCATTTCACTTCCAAAAGGGAGCAAGTGTCAGTTTTAAACTCCCTTGAATTTCTGTAGCATTTCCAAAAAGAAATACAGACAACTTCTGTGCCCAAAACTAGCCATATGAATTTGACCAAACACACTGAGACATGCACAGAAGACATGGACAGACATATCCCTGTCTCTCTGCAAGCACTACTGGAAGACAGTCTTAACTTCAGAGTAATATGTACAGCAAAGCCAAGCTTTCCCTTCCTCTTCTTGGAGTTCTAAATTTACAGACTCAGTTGGGACTTCATGAGAGGACTGTACCCTTCATATGGAGCTTCTCTTAAATCTAGACTATTCTTGAATGTCTGCATAACACAATTCATGCCATATAGTGAGTGAACTCACGTTTTTAGCTACGATAGATATATCCATACAGTGCAGTGTTTTGCAATGCCTCTAATGGCACAATCAGGATGGAGAATAAAGTATTTATGGGAGCTAGAGGAGTGCATAAAATCATGTGTTTTTCTTCTCTTTACAGTGATAAGTGATAAAAATTGTATTGACTAAATACAAAAATCTCCTTGTTACAGTCTATTAGAGATGCCACACTAGTACATGAACAGATATTTAATGCTAAAGTCAAAAGCTTAAAATGAAAATACTTCTAAGACTAAAAATGTAAGCTACTAATTTAATTAAAATTACATTATATACATTACAAACATCAAGATCCAACCCAAGAAACACAAGATTCTCAGATTTAAAGTTAAACCCATAATATCACAGATATAAAACTGAGTATGTAAACCATCTACTAATCCATAGTACTAGAACTACAGAGACAATAGGCAGGTGCAATTTACCTGCTTTATTTTTCCAAAGCTGTATAAAATTCCTATAGTGTGTAATTTCCACTGTCATGCAAATATTATCTTCCACATTCCCACATTGCCCTGTAAAACCTTTTTAAATGCTCAGTTTTCTCTTCTACTGAACTTATATCTGAGCATTTAATGCTCACCTCCGTGTCTCTTAATTTTCTAGTGAAAATTTATCTTTCACTAGAAGCCAGTGATGCATAGAATCTTTGTCAGAGTAATTACAAATGACAAAAATCTTCATTATTTCTAATAGGACCGCAGAAATATGTGTCCTCCACGAATGACAGCAACCTCATCTGCTGTAATGAGGTTAGGACTATTGAGTAATCACCATATGAAGAAAGAAGAGGAGGTGACAGCTATTTTAAAAGTTCCTTACGGAAGGTTTAGATCTGAAATACTAATTCTTCTCTAACACTGAAAGAATAATTTTCCATTATTTCAACAGAAATATTACAGTGATGCATTCAAATACATATAAAATATGCAAATCCTCTGTGAATAAGGTAAGCACACTGAAATTTTTCCTAAAGTAGTGACTAACGAAAATAAAATATGATACAGTGGCACATTTGAGATCACTTTTATGAGTATTAGCTGCTTTACAGAATTAACATTTATAACAGTATGATTTTACAAAAATCCCACAGCAAGTACTCTAATATTGAGGAAAATTGATATTTTGCATGAGGAAGAAAAATATTAGTGTCAATTTGAATTTTAACTACTAATTTTCAATCATCAGTTCTATAATTATTTTTCAAGAAAGCTTAATGTTCGACAATAACTGGCATTTATCTTATGTTAATGTCCAATGATAAGTTAAATCATCCCACAATGTAGATATGTAAACTATCCTTTCAGCACCCTGTGTTTTCATTTTTTGCATGTTTGCCCCTCATTTACATGCCTAGCATGGATGTAATCTATGATCTACAAAAAGAGTTTCTTTTTTAATTACTTTAAATTAAAACATGACATAAGCATTCCTATCAGTTTTGTCTTAACTGTTTTATATGCACAATTTCTTCATCACTGTATTTTTTAAAATCTATCAGTTAATTTATCTTCACAAACACATCTCTGGGAATACCAGAGATAAACTTCATGCATATTTAAAATTATTATTACAGATTAGGAAAAGTGTATCTGTTTTAACCCAGCTGATATGTAAAACCCTTCGCCAAAGCATGGACATTTTAAAGCTTCAAAACAGAACAGACATAACAGTTCCATCAGCAGCAAGAAACCACTCTATTCTCTCTCCCTGCATGCAGAAAACAGCTGAGTAATTCCTATGGAAAATGCTCTAAAAACCTTCGGGTGTAAGCAGATATAAACCATGGAAAATTTCAACCCTAAGGGTTAAAAGCTTGGAAGGTTTATAAAAGCAACTGAAATAAGCTTTTATAATAGAAGGTTAGGCTATTTTAATTGTAGGAATCCCTACACATTCGGCCAATAAGATATTAATGTATATTGCATGAAATTATGCTTCGAGTTTTTCATTACACATAATTTACATAAGTAAATATCGAAATATGATTAAATACTCTGAGATCTTGTTAGGCATTTAGAGCTGGAAATGTCATTTATTATATATTTGGCCAGAGTCCATCAAAATAGGGCTTAACTTGGTTGTGGCCTTTAGGCATGACTGCAGTACAAATGTAGAAATAATAATAATAATAATAATAATAATAATAATAATAATAATAATAACAATAATAATAATAACAATAAGAAGGTGTTTCAGCACTATAGCCTGTTTATTTCACCTTAGTCTTTGGGAAAGTGAATTACATATTTGGAAAGAGCTCATGATTTCTGGTTTATTGGTACCAGGAACTATTAATTCACAGGAACCTTTGTGAATACAGTTTATAGACACAATTCTTTGCTGTTAACAGCATCTTTGGTTAACAGGTTTATGTTTATAAAATGGCATGGATTCTCTCATTTCCCTGTAATGAGGGGAATGCTTTTCCTCTAACAATGGAACAAGATACCGATGGCTGGAAAAGGATGTTTGGTAGAGAGGAAACTGATTAAAACCTCTTGACAAGGGGACAGATCAACATTGTCTAAAAGGGCCTCAATTTGTAGTCTCATGGTTTAAAAAACATAAATTGAGGTAAATTACTCTTTGTCATCAAAAAGGAGGGATGGTTCCAAAATAAACCTAGACAGTTGATTTAAGAGCAGGGCTTCTAACATTTTCTATTACTCTAATATAAGGTAACATTTTTAGTACAATGTGAAGGTCTCTCTATTTTTACTGGCTAACTCTAATCACTCAATTTCTTTAAAATGACCGGTTCAATAAATTCTTTAACATGGCTTACCACTATTTCCAAACCCAGCATGGAAAAGCCATCAGAACGACACCAGGTCATGGGCCCTGAATGAAGCTGTCAACACACATTAATAAACTGTGACAGCTGCCCAAAAGCTTTCATTCTTGCTGTTTAAACATCAGATTGCAAGTCAAAATGCACTGTTATCTTTGTTGAAACCAGCTCAGCTAGCATGACAAAAGTCAGAGTAAGAATATATGTCAGTGGTCATTGTTCAAAAAAAAAAACCAATCTGGATCACTGAATCTCATGAACAAATGCAGCACCTCTCAGAGAGATACTGGAAATGGTTTAATATAACAAGCTGTCTTTGCTTCATATAAATCTGCATAAAATATATTATCTTGAAAAAAGGTATGTAGAATGCATTTTCTTCTCCCTAGTACGTATCTTTTAAATCAATTAAAATATTTTTCTCTCCTCTTTAAGACCTACATAGATTTTACCTTGTAACTGAGAAACAGGCTTCTAACATTCTTGTCTGAAACTACTGATGTACAGAGATTGTTTTAAAATCAAAATTCTCATATTCAGGCAGATATTGTAGTGCTAAGTTTATCTGTTGCAACACTGACTTTCTGTACTTTTCTGTTAGGTGGAAGAGTTTATCTGACTGCACATCAAAATCCATAAAGCTAAACAGTTATGCAACCATAACTGAATAATGCAAGAATAATTCAAAGTCAAAATAGAAAAGTCACTGGGAAATACAGGCTTTTATTAAACCCTTTTAAGGAGTCAACATTTTTTCTATACATTTGTATGATTTGGCTTATATCTGAAAAAATAAAATTCTTTTCCCTTCTAACAAAATGACATAGGTTAAGGCTCTAGATTTATGTTGCACATTTTCAAAGTCCATGGCAGACCTAAAGCTGTAACAATCCTTTATGGAAGAGGAGTGTAAAATCTAATAAAGATTAAACTAGAAGAGTCTTTACAAAAAAATTACTCAAAAATATACAGAAGAAATAGAATATGTTTTGGGGTTGTTTTTTGACTCAGGCTATAGAGTTTTATAGAGAGGATAAATATTTTATTAAATTACACATATAAAATAAATGTGAAAAAATTTTGTAGGACACTTTCCATTAGGAGGCACATGTATTCTGAAAAACTAAGTTTTTGTTTGAACTGTTATAATTGCTGTGAAATACTTTAATTTTCTAGTTCTTTCTTCTCATAGTATCTGAACAATAAATTGCTTCTTCAAACAGTAAGTTGTGTGTACTCACCCCCTTTTCAATGCTCCCTGTTTGGCAAAGAGTACCTTCTGCTGCTGGAATGCTGTTGGTAACACAGCGGTTACTTTTGCTGAGGCACCAGAGCTCTCTACACACTTCCTAGGAAAGAAGGCAGAAGCAAGTTGATGAGAATAAAAGTCTAAAATTTCTTCCAGTCTTCATACACACACATATATACACAACTTTGTTTTGAACAATTAAGACATGGTCTGGAGAGAAATCTGAAGAAGGCTATTTTGAAGCTGCTATATTTTGCCTAAGAATATTTTGCTAAATAAAACATTCTGGAAGCATCAAAAGTAGACAATAATGTGGTATTCACACCTGCCATGCAAGCAATGTTATATAATTGCTTTTTTCTTGATTTGTGCTACGACTGGGCTTAGTATATTTTAGTGTAATAGAAGAAGTCTTTGGATGAGCTGTAGTGTCTCCATTAAGGTTGTTATCTGCCTCAAAATTACCTGCCAAAAAGGATACCAATAATTTTGAGACATGAAACAGCAACAATTACTTTTCTTTCCTTTATGTAGAAAGAAAGTTTTTGAGCTCAGACTACCTGCACCCCTCTTCTGCAACATTTGCTAAAGCAGTGCATGTGTAGTTAGAACCAACTAACCCAGGTACTAAAATACTTCCTTAAGGATTTTTAGTTTTGCAGCTGCTCTTTCATAAATGTTTTAGCCTATCCTATTTCCCTGTGTTGTCAATGTTAAACTAACCGAGATTTTCAAAATATCTTTTTGTTCCTACCATATTTTCTCATTTGGTTTTGCCCATTTACTAATTTAAATTAAGCCAGTTCTACTGACACTGGAGATATATTGTTAAAACTAGCTAAGGGTTGAAATTCATAATGTGGATATGATCTAAAATTGGGTGAACAACAGAAATCTTTACAGTTGCTTCAGTTGCTCTTGGATTCAGCTGTGTATGCACAAAAGAATCAGGAGAGGTTTGCTTTTACAGTAAATTACTTACACAATAATCTTTGCTGTATTACTTTGGGATCGGTGCAAGAGTTCACAGCTTCCTTACACGTATTTTATATTTTTAAATACTTTAAAAAATTTGGAATAGAACAAGATCTTTAAAATGATCTTATGATAATCCTTACTGTTTCATTTTATTTAACTGCTGCTTAAAATAATACCCTACAAAAAATCCTTGTATAGATTCTACAGTGACACTTGAAAGAAAAAGGAAAAGGAAAAGACAGTGTGAATAAAATAAAGTTATTGTCCACTCCCCTCCAGGTTCTTTGCTTCTTTGAGGTAATGAATAACTATCTGGCACCTATACACACTGTATCATGTGTTCTGTACACATCAACAGGAATAACTGCTACGTTTTACACTGCGACTCACATTTCTTGCATTGTACTACATATGCAAATTGATTTATTTATACATTACTCACTAGCAGCTGCAGCAACAGTTCAACAGTAGAATATTTTCTTGAAAAAATCAAAATTATTTATGAAGTTCAAAATCAGCTGGTGCCATTCTTGCAGGATTGTTAATACAGCGTATTTAGTTTCATGACTGGCAGAAGCAAGGTATCTTCTTTATAATCCATAAAAAAATAAACTGTAAGAATAGTCTGAAATTATATGGACTGAAAGCTGATGTTTCCTGGAGTTTCCATTCAATTTTTGACAATTATGCCTAAGCTAATTCATCCTATTTAGTGTCTGGCTCTATGAAAACCTAAATTAAATTATTAAGCCTCTTTTAGGAGAAATACTGCCACCTGTAAAAGTCTACCTGTAACCAAGGCAGAACTTTTCAAATTAGTTTCTTTTTTCAATAAAGAAATGCAAGGAGTATAAATATTTACTTAACTTAAAGCTCTGAACAAATTTTTTTGCCACTCAGCTGAAAAATCTTAAAATTAAGATACACATAAATATATTCATTAAAGTAAAACAACAAAGAAGTAACAGAAGATACATCACAAAGCTTCTTGAAAAATATAACTAGATTACAAATTTCACAGCCACTAAGGTGCTAAAATTCAACACAACATCAATTTCACATCTAAATCAACCATGAATCCAAACTTCAATACCGTATGGATTTCAAAGTGAAAACCTGAAATGGATTCTTTTCAGACACAGTATGAGGTCGTCCTGTCAGAATCCTGCCTTATTTACTTTAGCCTTTAATTTACTTCCTCTTTTTGCTGAACAAAATTGGTGTAATTTACTCGTTCATGCTTCATGTGTGGTTTATATTGTCAAATAGTAATTAAAAGTGTCAGACTGTGACAATTCTACTTGTGACCTTCTATTTACTTTAGATCTGATCAAGTTCAAATGTCTAAATTAACAGCTGTTCTGACTTTGTGGAGTTTGCTTCAATGCTCTGAAAACCAAAACATTCAATTGCATTAAGGAACAAAAGATTTCAAACATTCTGATATGGACAAAAGCAAAAAATTAGGTCTGGATAGCAGTCTGGAGTTTTAAAACATCTATGTTTCAGGATGATTTGAATCCAGAATTCTGTTTTTTGATCAAGAGTTTATATGCAGAATTCCACTTCCAATACGCCTAAGCAAGTACACCTTCTATATATTATCATGTAAGTGGAAGTAATAATTAACATGTCTTTGTCAGCCTAACATATCTACAAATGAGAGCATTTGACAACTTCCTTTCAATAGGATTCTTTCTGTATATTCAGGCTTCGCTGGTGCATTGGACTCTTCTAAATTCACTGATCTAATACCAGCTTGACATTTTAATTCTGAACAGATAACCATCACAACAGTGTGAATTAATGAATACAGCACTCCAAAACTGTTTTAGTCATTCATCCGTTTGCAGGAAGGCTCCAAGCATGTCAACTCACCTCCCTACTTTACAAAATAAGAAAAATATTTATTCCTAAATTGTTTTGAGAAGCAATATATTAAAACTAGATGTTATTACTGACATAGTCTGACAGTCCTTTTTCAGACCATAATTTCAGCAGGAATTTACCTCAGTAAATCCCTAAAGACAAAATGATAGTAGTGTAAAATTACTATGGGCTTTATCATGCTATTAATGTTGGAGCAAACACCTCTACTTAAATCAGAAAGGAGTTCTGCTTGAGACAGATATACAATATCCTAAAATCAACAGAATATTTCCTCAAAGAAAAACTATTCATAGCACCAAAGATTCACAAAAATAACCCAATGTATCAATTTGTAGACGTAATTTATATTAAACCCAAGAAGTGAAAGGGTTTTTGTAATATCTTTCAAATACAGCCAAACTTATTTAAGATACTGTTTATTTTTCCCTGCTGCACTGCATTTAAAAGAAAACATAGAGTCTGCAGTATATTCTTTATCACCCTGTACATGAAATGAAAAATAACATTGACAGTCATTTGAAAACAAATGAGATACCTAAAAAGAAGAAAAATCCATCTGTGCTGTTATTCCATTAAATGAAAATTGAATTATACCAGGTACTCTTATGGCTATGTCGTCTTTATTTTCAACTGACCTTGGAAAACAAAGAAGTTCTGACCTGCTCTGCAGGTCAACCCCACAGTCCCTATAGCTGCTACTAGGATAGTCATTGACTGGAGCTATTTCCTTACTACCCCCAATATCTGCAACATCTCTAATCAATAGTTTTTAATAAGCCAGCCTTAAAAACATATGAGAAACTGCCCTGAAAAAGTCAGGCCCAAAATCACTAATATAAAGTATACTGCTTTTTTTTCACACACTCACACATACAAGCACGCACACTCACCCACCCACACCCACCCACAACAGGTGACCCTTTTAGGGCAGTCTTTTCTTCCATGGAGAAGGATGAAGCTAATATCTCTTTTGCCAATATTATATTTTTTGAATAATTTAATGAAACTAAGAGAAAGAAGCATAATCTGAAAATTAATAAATGACCTCAATGTCAGTCTCCAAACGTCTGGATTTAGCAACTACTAATTTGTAAAGCAAACAAGGGAAAAGTTTTAAAAATCCTGGAAACATAAACTGAAGCTGAGGCCTTTCACAAGATCAAGACAAGATAGATAACAACCTGTAACGGTGTATCTTAGGGCTCCATGACTTCAGTTTGGAATTCGGATGCTTGTATTTGCAGTAAATTAAACAAAGCTGAACCCATCTAGAGAAAAAAACACAGCAAATCAAATTACCTTCTTTTTGCCTAAGTATTATAAATGATGGAGCCTCTTTCTGTTGCATCATGCAAATTTACATATAGGCATTTCAAATTATGTAGCATCTAAGCATCCTGTATCATAATCATCATAAATTGTTACAATACAGCACAATGAAAACTCAGTAATATGAACAGAGATCAAATTACTGTGCTGTTCTTGTTTTCAAAACTAATGAAAGCTTCCAACAAATGTTAGCAGTTCAGCCCATAAAATTTAAAAAAAAGTAAGATGGGAAATACATTCACAAAGCATATTAAATTGTGATAATTTGGGAGGTTCACCTTTTGTTCATAAAATTTTAAAATCTTAATTAGGTTTGTCTGTTACTTCAGCATGTTTTATTTATAATATGCTGCACCTCTTGATGAGCATTGCTAAAATACAGCATAAAAATAATTAGCTTGAGTTGCAATTCAGACCTGAAAATCATCAACAGAGTATTTTCAGCCTCATTGCTGAAATGCAGCTGACAACTCGACTAAAACTAGAAGACCCTAATCAGTAAGTGAACTCCAGAAGGTTCAAGGTTTTGTTCAGATAAGCACCCAAAAGTTACCATTTTAGTGCTTCACTACCAAAAGCTCACTGAGGGGTGCAGCATGTTATGAATCACAACATGCCAAAAGAATGTGAAAAAGAATACAAAACTTAAGTCACACCTTCGTATTATGCTACCAACATTCTTTCCTAAATATTGGGTGCTTATGTTGGGAATACTGGGAAACTACAGGAACCCTACAAAGTCAATCACCTCCCAGTACCATCTTCCCTTTCAAACTCACACAACCTATTCATATTTGTTCAAATAACATTCTGGTATCTGGAATCTCGTTACTGCTTCTACAATCATCTAATGCACTCCTCCTGTTCTGGTCACCAACCTCTCCTTGCACTTTTTTAACAGCATTCATAAGGTGCAGGCACATTGGTGTTGACATCTGTGTCTCTATGAGAGAGAAAGAGAAAAACAAAGACAGAAAAGAAGGAAAAGAGAAGGAGGTTTGGAGACCAGATAGTCCTAACGAAGAAAAAAAGAGGACTGCGGGAACTTGTTCAAAAAAGGATGCAAAAAGTACTTTAGCTTCCAGAAAGAGCAAAATTTCTGGGACTTCCCTTGGCTATATACATCATAAACTCAGAAAAAAGAGAGAACAAAATTAATTTAATTTCAACACAATCCTATATGTCCTTATACAAGAAAAGTTTGAAACTTTTAATATGTAACACTGAAGGCCTGCACAATAGTGATGAGAGTTCTTTCAACTGACTAGCCAGACCTTGGGAAGCAAACAAAAAAAAAAAAGGGAAGGTTGATAAAAAATGACAGAGTATGATACCAGGATCTTCAATTCCTTTCTTTCCTTACACATACTTTTAACACCACTTCATGAACAATGCAATGTAAATCCATCTACTGAAACTACTTACTCTCAGCTAACAAACAAGAAGTATAAAGCGACTTAGTTATGGTATGATATATGAAGTTGTGGTCAAAAAAGATAAGTTATCAGATATTATGTCCAAATTCAACTAAATGCATGATGCTAGGCATAGTATCAATGGTGAGAGGACAAAAGGAAACCAGTAGCTTTGGTGCAAATATACACCAGTGGCATCTCTGCCTTTCCTTGTGAAAAATCACCAGCTCCGAGAATCTGCTTCTATCTTCCTATAAAACCCCTACACCAATCTTAATACTACTGCTCGTTATTTAACTGGAGTAAACCACATCAGTATTTAATGAGAAAAGTGACAGTTTAATTCACAAACATTTGTATGACCTGATTACAAGGGTCAATTGCAATTGCAATTGCAATTCCACTAGGCTTTTTGCTCTAGAGGAAATATTGTAGAGCTATAGGTGTATAGTGATGTGTTTACTCTGCTGGATTTGGAAGTCAGCTGACCAACTCTGGTGGAAAAGCATAAAATGCAAAAAAAATATACCAAATAATTACAAGCTACTGTCTCTGAAACCCTGCTGCTAGGAGCCAGCAGCTTCGCAGACCGTAAAATGCAACACAGCAATACCAACCAAATGCATAAAGTGTTAACTACTTTTAAAATATCTGAGGTTTTAGTCCTAAAAATGTAGGGAACAGCTCTAAAGCAAAGCATTATTTTGAACTACAAAATCAGTAAGTTACAGTCCGGCATTTTCCAGGTATTATTTAAAGTCATAAGGTAGAGAAATTGAAAGTCAAGAGTGGAATTCTTTCCTGAGTTAACCCAGAGACAGCCAACAGCCAACTGTTACTAGGCAGATGCTCAAAGGATATCAGAAGTCAATGAAGAAGTTCCCCTTACAATCACCTAAACCAAAAGACTAAAGGAGGTTCTGAACTACCAGTGGAGCTAACACACAGAGCAGAGAACTGAGACACATCTGACAATCAGCAGAAGAAAATCCACACTGCATCATCCTAGGAGACGTAGGATATCCAGCAGTTACATAACTGAAGAGGAACTAGCACTGTTTCTAACAACCTCTAAGTCTTCCACTGCAGTGAATCCAATAAGATACCTGAAAGCATGTACTGCCTTTAGGAAAAAGCTATGCATCAGTATTAAATGGCACAGTTTCCACCATTAGAATTTGGCTCACCAGAAGTCATAAATTTAACATTCTAATGAGTGTGAAAATATACCCTAAAACTGAAATATTTTAAATAGCTTTAGACATTGCTTTTCACTTCTTTATTCAAAATACCCATTTCTTCACCTAAATTCTGTTAAATTGTCCCTGTATCAGAAGGGATACAGTATAGTATATAGAATAGCATAGTATAGTATAAAGAACAATGCACATGTAACACTAAAGGATCACTGTCTACTTGCTAAAATATAGCTTTATTTTTTCAGCTCAAACAGCTAAGGCATCACTTTGAATTCGTCTCACTTAATGTGCTTAACAACACAGAGAAATCTGACCAATAGCTGCAATGCTTTTGCTAGAAGAGTTCTGTCCAAATGTAACTGTTTAACCAGGAGTAGCCCTTAAAATAGCACCAAAACTACTGAAGAGCTCCTTTTTATGCCAAATTGTCCCCTTTTCAGTAAACAAACACGCACAAAAGCAGAAACTTGCAGTCCCTTTTTGTAATTGAGTTCTGATGCTTTAATTGGTCAAACACCTCTCCACGTATTTAACTTCAAGTTCCTAAGTAAGAACAGCTCCAACTTTAACTGTGAAAAATTCATTGCAGAATTAGGACATTACCTATGATCTAAAGCAACAAAGAGTTTAACTAAAGATCCAGAGGGAGTGGATGAGAAAATAAGGGAGAAAAGGCAAGAAACACAGATTAACATTAAAGTAACATGGTTGAAAGAGGTAATTTTTCTAAAGGTTAGAAGATTATGGCAAAATTCCTAAGCAGAAAAAATGTGAAGGTTTTCCAAGTTACTTTAAAAACATCGACTATATCAACAGGTACATCACAGCCCATAGGACACTTGAAGAGTTTTTGCCTTTGATTTGAGAGTTCAACTGTTTCTCTTGTCATGGCTTGCCACTAAAAACCAGTAAAGAACATGAGCAAGTGAAAAAAGCAAGCCATTTTCTCTGAAAATTGGAATTTATTTTCTTTTGGGTCACTAAACGCCCTGTTGGAAAACCTGCTCTACACCCTCTTTTACTAGACACTTTAAATAAGAAGGGCTAAAATAAATGCTTGAAAGGAGCTAGTATATGAACCACATTCACTGTTAATTAGGTATTTTTTCTATGTTTTTCCACCATAGTTACACATGTGTCTGTTAGAAAAAGATCCATGAACTATTATTAATGGCATCTTCATGTGAATAATACATTGAAAAGAAATATCCAAAGCACTGACTGTTTACTTTTGATAATAACAGAGTTGAGCATTCAATTTAGCTCATCCTGGGATTTAGATCTAGTTTCATTATTCAGTCCTAAGATCCTTTCTTATGTAAATAAATCCTTTTTTAGGGAGGTATTTTTCATCTGCACCACCATCTCCCAAACGCTGCTTCTTCAAAATTATCACTTCAAATCTCCAAGATAATAATCACCATGGTCACATTTGCAGAGCATTATGGCCATGGCAGATATTTTAAAATGTAGATACTATTTTAAATGCATATTATTTCCTAGAATGGATATTACCAGACTTCTACAATAACTTATTTATTAGTATATGCAGTTTGAATCCTATGACCAAAAATAGGGTGGTTATTTTCTGAGACACTCGAAAGTTATGTTCACACTGATGGCACACTGATGGAACACAATACTCTATCAATTCAGAGGTGTGGTAATGAAGCTTCCCTTCATGAAGACACTGTCTCAATTAAGTGTCAACGTCTTTTCTGTAACTCTAAGGGAATCCAAAAAAAAAGCTTTTTAAGAAAAAAGGAAGCAGAAGGCAAAAAGCAAAGATAACCTACACATCTTCATTACTTCCAGTTATTTCTGGTTTAGAAACTGGGTTAAGAAAGAAAATGTTCTGTGCAGCAGGATCATCATAACAATGGTTACATAGTTTAACAGTGTTTAAAAAAACCTACATATATGTGGAAAAGCCAGGTTTTGCACATTATGAACTTTCCAGTTTAATTTAAAATGCAATCTGTCTCCAAAGACTGTGCTATAAATCATAGATTAAATACCTGCAGATTTCCCTAGTCTGAAAATAAAAGATTGTGGTGAAAATTTGTAAGAAAAAAAGAAAATTAAAAAAAGGTATGACTTAGATGAAGAGACAGGAAATAGGGCCATTAAAGAACAGTGATGGGAAGTGAGAACTTAAAGAGGAACAATAAAGGCCAAAAGAGGCTTGATGAGGAATCAGAAGACCCAGAGCTAGTCAGCAAGCTACAAAGCTCTTAGATCCTTTCCAAAATGCAATCTGACAAAGAGGCATCCCAAGAATAATACTGTATTTATCACCCCAGAGATATTAAAAATGGAATTTCTTTGTATTATTTCATTATTTTATCTGAATAATCTAAAAATTTTAAATTACTAAAACTATTTACTTTTAAACCATAAGATATGTTCTTAATGTTTACTTAGTGTGGTCTCAGCTGATTATTACATAAGAAGCATAGCAGAATGTGTCCTTTAACTACATACTTTTGGCTGGAGGATTTTAAGTAAACATTTGTAACACAATGACCTACACGTGAAGGTTTTTATTTCTACTGTAAATTTATTTACTTTAATTATTGCACACTGGTACTTTCAGCCAAATCTCTGCTAGTACTTTGCTACTCAGTATTCTATTCAGCTGTCTAGCTTCATGTTCGTCTGTTCCCATAACCATAATTCATCTTTCAAAAAAGATATCTGAATAATGTGAGATGCAACAGACTCAATGTCAGGGGAAAAACAAACAAACAAACAAACAAGAAAATAAAATCAGATCTGATAAATCAAGACAAGTAAAAAAGTAAGTTCAAACTGTAGCTTTATACTCAAAGGTTAAAGCCAACACAACAGACTTCATGTTTCAAGATTAATACAACATAAACCTGATCTCAACTAACTGAAATCAGGGAAAATTCTCTATTACACTTTACAAGAATCAGGATCGAGTGTTCTGGGCTCTTTTTTCCCCTACAGTTAAGGAACAGCTTACCTGGCTCATCGTTACCCACATTTTAGTGTACAGCACATACAAATGGCTCAAGCAAAAGATGCAGCATAAGGATTAAAATGAACCCTTTGCTTACAAATGCTGGCACCGGATATGCTATTGGCAATCTGTAACCCACTACTACAACTAACTAAAGATTTATGTTCTAAAGGAATATATACAAATGACTAAGCAGAACACTCAGCATAAGGATTAAGACTTCTTACCCCATATTTACATTGGCGGGATGTTGCTCCATACTGGAAGCGACACTGTTCATCAGCATCATACACCTGACCTGGGGCCACAGCTGGATAAAGAAAGTCACGCTTGGGAGGCTCATTATCAAGGCAAGTACCACGGCCCGAACTGTTCAACATAAAGGACCAAATCAATTAGGAATTCTACTGACTGTAAATCACAGTAATGATATTACGTATCTAGTTCTTACTTTTAACAGTGCTGGGTGTGAAACAAATATGATTGCAATAAACAGACAGTAAGAAGGTACACCCATATTAACAAGAGAAAATATTTAGAGGGAATTAAGAAATTAAAATAATTTTTCATCATTACTATTTTTATAAAGTGCTTATTTTAGATTGTGAAATAATTTCATGAATTATCCTTTTTTAAAAGTGTGATAATTTCTGAGCCACACAAGACTGATTTTCATTTTTGGTTTAGGATTCCTGTTTGTTTTCACTGAAGAACAGCTACATTTGGTAATAAAATGAAAAATAAACAAATTAAGCAAATACAAGAAATTCAGTTTACAATTTGCAATGACTCTTCTGATCCTTCAAACAGCTAAGTATAATCTTATAGATATGAGCAGCTCAATTGGTTTATGTAAAAATAAAACACATTTGAGTTTCAACATGACAAAATGTTTATAGGATCAGGACCTTAATATGCAAGCTTTCCTTTCATTTGAGTGAAGAAAATGGTTACAGAGGTAAAAATTCTGCAGGAACTTCAAATTTACCTATACTAGGGTGAATGAAAAAATTTACATGGGTCCATCATCTTCTTTATTGTATTAATATTTAGTCTTAAAATTTTCATGTTAGAGCCAAAAGAATCATTTTTGAAAACGTCAGTATTTTCTTCTTTTTATATTCACTGTTTTGTTCAGTGGTTGATGGCTTTTTTCCAAAATATGCCCATATTTAACCACAATATTCTAGTGTAGTGGAATAAATAACAAAGAAAGCCAAAAGCAGACAGAGTTCTGTTTAGAAAACTTTGTACTTTGCTAAATATAATTATTCAGTTTTATTGGGTCAGTGTGCATAAAAGAGGACAGATGCTTTTTTATTTTCATTTCACATGTGAATAAGTGAGGATTTTCAAAGAATTCTTATGCCAACACTTAAAATTTTTTTCCGACATTCCTACCAATTTTGCCAGCACTTATGTTCTGTTTTTTTCCAAATCTTTTCCATGTACCTTGCCAAAGGAACATAATTTCAGAAGTGAATGTTCTACACTGTTTTTTGGAGACCTCCAATTTTCTAAACTTTTCATCTCCAGATAAAAAAAGAGCAAAAAGCCTCCTCTAACTACGCATTTTATGTTCTCATTTTAATCCTATTTTGATCAAGTCTTCAAAATACTACAAAAAGTCCTTTGGAAAAATGAAGAAACAAACATCTGCCAACCAGTTCAAGAAGGTGGCAAATAGCAACTAACACAAGAAGCAGGTAAATACTGGAAAAAATACAGTATTCAGTGACAAATTCCAAGGAATTTGGTGTGATTCACCTGCATGCATGCATACACACCACACCCATGCATCCCCTCAGCCAAAATCTACTTTTAAAATACCAACTGTGTGGTTCTGGCATAAAAAAATAGTGCACTTTCCCCTTTAACCCATGTAATTATTGCAAGTATATGTATTTTCTAGTAGCAGAAGTTGGGAAAATATCCTTCAATCTCTCCAAATATTTCAGTGTTGTATTTTGCATGTATGAGGAGTGCATGTTAATAATTCCAGTATTAAAGAAACTCACATACAAGCTGATTTTTCTGCAATGTCTGGACTAAACTGCAGATAGAATCTTTGATTAAACAAGCAGTGAGAAGTTTAGTATTTGGCATCAGCTTGAGCTAGGATTGCCGTATGATGGGAACATTTTCATAGATTCCAATATTGCAGAGTTTACATGACAACTGTAAACTGTGATCTTGTAAACAGATGGCCAAGGGCACAGCATTTAAAAAACCTCATTACCTTCAGTGACTTCTCTCCACAGGCCTATGTACCCCTGCCCAAATTAGGTTACAGAATCAGTTCTAAATCTTTAAATTCACTAAACTTGTAAATTAAAATCTACACCTGCTCTACAAGACATATAATGGCAGAAAAGCAAGTCAAAAATTCTTGTACGGAATAGAAAAATATGAGTATTCTGGTCTAATTACCAGATTTGCATCATAATGAAATATTGCTGTAGTAATTAAGTGAGAAAATTACTACAGAGAAGTCATTTTCTTATTAGCTAAATTATACCACAAGCTCTAGACTGAAAATTTATTTCTGTCTTCCCTTCTGCTTCAGTTCCATTATTTATCTCAAGCAGCTGAGCAAAACTGACCCCTGATACTGTACTGCGGGAACTGAAGTATCCTGGAAAAGAAACGGCATGATCTTTGTAAACACATTAATAAAACCAGAGACTTTCCATTGGTAATGAAAGGTCTGACCAAAGCTGTGCAAAGGATGAATACAGGCTGAGGACCATATAACCTTTCCAGAAAACTTTTACAGGACTTGGGAATGGTCCAATACTCTTGTGTGTATGTCCCTGTTCTCCTCTCTTTCTTTGTTCCATCAAAGCAAAACCCAGATACTTGAGGAAAAAAATTATGTGAAACTAGGGGAATTAACCAAAACGGTCCAAGAAGATTAATGTTTTTTGAGAACTTTATAAACAGAGATCTATCTAATACTACTATCATTCAGGCATACAAAAGTGTACACTTAAAAAAAAGATAGGAAAGGACGCCCCAAATACCTTCATATCCACAATTTTAGAAAATTTCTACTCACAATTGCTACTGTGCTCTGTGATTTTATCTTATATAGGAAGCATATACACCAAGTCAAAAATTCTACAGGATATCCCTGCAGAGCATTTCCATTCTTGAACATGGGGTTTATAAATCTTTAATGTCTGCAACAGAAATAAGACGATCTCAAACTGATCGTTACATTCTATTACTCTACAAGGTACTACTAGTGCTCAATGACTTTCTCATTTTCCTAATTTTAGGTTAATTTTCTGAAGTTTTATGGGACATACTGGGACTTGTTTCAATTATAAAATAGCTAAGCTTGATGTCATTTCATCCCAGTATTCTAGTGTAGTGTCTCCAGAGGTCATTTTAAAATACCCTACAATATAATTTAATTTTTTTTTTTTTTTTTTTTTTGTATTTTGTATTTTGTATTTTAATATCACAGCACAGCAAATTATTCTTCTGTTTGAAAGGATATCAAGGATACTAGAACATTCTAGGAAAGCTTAAGATTTCAGACTGCTATCACTGCTAACTGCTCAACCAAATTAACGCCAATCAGGGATTCAGTGTTTCTAAATCTTTACAGACTGAACAAGACAAAACTCAGGATCACCACCTTCAGCAGAGATATCACAGTTGTATCCAAGACCAATAAAGAGAAAAAGCAAAAACCATGGATGTAGATCTCTCAGCGTTTATGTTCCCGTTACAGTATCTATTCCCAAATATCCCAACTTACACATTATAACACAACTCCTTCAATGGCTGAAGAAAATATCCCAGAATGCTCATTCTGAAAATTGGTGTTTAATGTTACAGAATGTCCTCATTCATAGTAATGATGTGGACTATAACACAAGCTACTCTTAATGATCATAAATTAAATGTATTATAAATATTTGTGAATATCTGTTATAGCTAAACAATCATATACATAAATACATTGATAGTATACATAATGTTTTATTTAATTCTGATACCAAATTACCCATAAAATATGGAAAAAGCAAAAGTAAATATGATTAACAAAGAACACAGAGCATTTTTACATATACATACCAATCAAACCATTAATTATTTACATTCCAATTAATCCAGATCCTAACAGAATCCTTACTTCATATTTATAAGTAAAAACTGATTTTTTAAGAGCACAAGGATATAGTTCTGTACAGGTTACAAAAGCTGCTTTACTTTACTTGACATTAATGGGTAAACTCTGCCCACTGCTCAGTAGTCTACAGATCTAAGCATAAATATTTGGAGAATCTGGACATAAGTAACAGAAGTGTGATTTGGAGTGGTGTGCTTAAAATTAAAATGAAGCCAAATGCAATTACTAAATTAAAACTTTCTTGAATGTTAGGGAAATTCAGATTTGCCACTCACACTCCTGATAAAAATCTTCTTCTTTCCAATCTTTTAAGTAAGGTTGGCTCTGTCTTACTATCTATTTCATACAAAAGGCTTTGTAATCTTGCACAATCTTTTAATCACACTCAATTGTCCTTTGCTTGGTGGTAGTAATTTGCTGTTTCTTTAATGCATACTATCCCCCATATTGTCTTGTGTTCCAAAGCATTATTTTATTCATTGGAATAATTATCCAGCAGCCATACTAAGAAAAATCTATTTGTTCATGTATCAAAACCATCCTCCTATCAAAATCTGGTTTTAAGAGTTCAGGAGATACTCAGCTATAAAATACTGGACCAATCATTTATTTCATCAGATATTCTACAAATAAGTTAATGGAAATCTGCTGCTGATTCTGCCCTTTACAATTTCATTATATTTAAATAACTCAAGAGGTAGACAAAGAGTAATAATTGCGAAGTCAACACTCAAAGCCATATTGCCATCCCGTGATTACTGAAAATCTTTGGTCTTTTTTTCAACTAGGTAGCCTTTTAAGTAAAACATAAGACTTTCAAAGTTTAAGAAATCTTTGAGGACAGGTGCTTTTTATTTAATTATCTGTTAGCAAAAAAAAATTTAAATATTAGTATAATTTAATTAAAGAAGCAAATTATAATCCAAAGTGTTGGTCGACACATAATACTGAATGTGAATGTTCTCCACTGATTTGTAGAAAGAGATACTAAATTTTGAGACGATTGATGTGATTTTATCTTTCAAAACTAGTCTTGGTTTATACTTTTTTTCAGAAGTTACTTTACATTTCTGGAGTATGAGGGAACTGGTCAGTGTGCCACAGATGGTATACAAGGCATATATAGATGTATCCTATATTTAGCTTGCATATCCACTTGTATATTCAAGATTCTTGGGCAGGTGATGTCTGGACCAGAACATTGAATGAATTCTAATTTTTGTCTATATTGTCTGCATGGGCTTGTTTAGACCAAGATAGTTTTGGCTCCCTTCCAGAGTTACAAAGTTGTAGTCTAAGATCTAAATCCTGCTGTATGGCAATCATAGAGTGTCTCCAAGAATTTTCTGTGATAGATGTTACTGAAATAATTTAAGACTCTTGGTTCTCCTCCATCTTCAAAAGACAATCCTGCCTTTGAAAGATAGAGTTGGCCATCTTGCTTCTTTTAACTCTTCTCCTGATAATGGCAAGAAAAATAAACTGTGATTCCAGAAATCACCCAGTCTTTGTTATAACAAAGCACAGTAGTAATAGATACACACACACATTGCATGGAATGAAATCTATACTAATTGTTCTTCAGTCACTAAAAATAATTTTAGGCTTGGTCCTTTTCTCCTATGAACAGACATTGCAGGTTTCTATTCATCCCATGGGAATCTCTGTCCTCAGATACTGCTCTCCAAGCCTTGAATTCTCAGTCAGTAAAACTGTAATTAGTTCCATATAATGTTAGTGAAATTAGAGCCATTGCAAAGCACTTATGAACAATTCAGTTGATAAATGGAATGATGCCAATCTTTCACTCTACCTAAAAGCTTGATAGACAACAGCTATTATAAGCTTGGCAGACAACAGCTATTATGTGCTTCAAGGAACATTTTCTCCAGAAAAAAAATATTTCCTTTGGCCATTGCTATATCTGCGCTGGTTGACCATCCTTGCTGAGAGTTTTGGTAGATCTATTAGCAATACACAACTTTTCTTTGTCTTATTGTCATCCTTTGAGCCATATTCATCCTCTTTCCATCCTCCTTCCAGCACTTCGGCAAAATAATCTGTGTTCCCAACTACTGCCTGACTGAACTGATACCCTCCAGGTGACACTTAATGGTTACTCCTCGGTGCAAAACTGCTGTAGCAAGTGGTGACCTGAACTGGCAAATGAGTAAATCCACATTAATCTACTTTACCGTAAAACACTCTCAACACATAATGAGATTCTATCAAAATTCATCCCAATTGCATTAATGTGGTACTATGATAGCCTGGCCCAAATGTGTACAAAGATCCAAAGATATAAATCTAAAAGGTCTCACAGACCAGGTTTCTGCTTGGCTATGCGCATTTAAAATCCTTGTGTCCTATCTTTCTTGTTAGACACAGCTAAATGAATTCCAAACCAGCTTGGCCTCTAAAGCTCTACATCAGCATCTTTCTCACCTGTTGCTAAGTTATGAAGAAATATGAGGGGAAAAAAAAATTCTCATCAGGATGCAGATTTCTGCTCTTCTAAAAGCAGTCAAGGAAATGTTGCCACATGAAACTTGCTATTTTTCTTTGCTTCTTGCTAACTGATTACTACCTACAACTGAAATTTATCTGCTGTTAGAGCTGTTCTGTCTTAAGGAAAGGTGTGAATGGGTAAAAAGTGATTTTGCATTCTGACAGTTATCCTGCAGGTACTTGTGTTAGTCTAACAGCTTCCTGTTGCCATTGAGATGGCATAAAAGCTGGTGAGGATACTAGAAACTGGAGAAACAAACTACAGTTTTACAGACTACTCTACCTTATGAAATAATAAATCAAGTATTTTAAGAAAAAATTTATCAATTAATTGATATTAGATCCACAGACAATAAGCATAGATCTATAATGAACAGATCATGTTTGAGAAATCTGACATTTTTAAAAACAGATTCCAGAACTACTAGATGAAAGAAAAGTTATATTTGACTCTTAGAACAGTATTTAACACAGTATTCTATAAAACTCGAAAATCTATAAAAATTGCAATGTGTAAAATAATGTGTGTCCAAGGTGGCTTTGAAAAAAAATAACATTTCCATTCCAGGTTACAAAAATACAGCTAAAGTATTATAAAAAATAATTCATTATTGAATCTTCTATGCATAGACTTTTGTTTTACTCTAGCTCAGATATCACTTAGTATCTTCAGTAATTTTTTTTTTTTAATTCATAGATGGTAGTAATTTGAGTAGAGTTGCAAACACTGGCAATGATAGAGAAGTATCTTAAAAAACCTGAGGAGATTAGAACTGTGGGAATAGATTCAACAGAATACTTCTGGATTTATGTTGATGTAAGTGCAATTTCACTGCCATCCCATATACTACAAAATTAAACTTAACCATAAATCAAACCTATGGAATGGAAAAGAATAATGGAGATGGTAAAAGTAAATAATAAAATAAATCAATTGAAAAACCATGATGTAAAAAGGCTCAAGATAAAAATGTTTTTAACTGGCAGTAAAAATTTGAAAGACCACTGCATACATCAGGCTAAAATTTGAAACTGTGCAGGAACATTATAAACAAATGTCCAGCTCTATTATATTTGCATAAAAACACAAGCCACAGAATTTTATAATGTTCCTTTCCCAAAAATCCATAAATAAGAAATAACTTCTTCACTTTATGCTGAATTATGTCCTCGTCAACAGACAACTTATTGTCAGGACAAATGGGACCAAAATGCAGCTTTTTGGAGAAGAGCAACAAATAGAAGTAAATAAGACAGAGAACTGCAGAAGTGTAACAAGAAGAACAAGCTCCCAAATACTACCTGAACTTATGTAAGCCTGCAGTCAGGACTACAAAGCTGTGAAATGATCTTAGAAGAGATATGAAAACATTAATCTTTTTCATGGTTAAAACCAGGCTGCAATGACATACTAGAAAGACTAGTAATGGGAACAGCATTGAATGAAAATAAATAACTGGTAATTATAAAACAAAATAACTATGTATATATTTTTAAATAATGCTAGTGTTAAATAAATACATATATATATATATACCTATATATATATATATCTACTTAGCAAATGAAATTATATTGTGAGAAACCTGTATCACACATATATGGTAAGTATGATTTATACATTTATTGCTTTATTTTAGACATTAATCTTAAATACACCAGTACATAAAACTGTGTGGGTGCACAGTTCAGTGGTCTGATACAAAATGCCTATTACCACCTATTACAGTAACTGATGACAAGTTTTCTTCCTCTGAATAGCAACAACATTAAATGTCTGTCTCTGTCCACTGACTCTATAGGAAGCTCAAGCACTTCATCAGCCCAAGTCAGTGATTCTCTACATCCTGTGGGAAGCTACATTTGAATCAACCTAAAGGTTTTGGTCTGGATGAGTCCCTTCAGACAAGATACAGAAGACAGCATCTTATTCTGAATTTAGATCCCTGAAAGAGGAGGAGATGCTAATTTTGTTCTTAGTAGCCTGACGGTTAAACACTTGACTGGTTTAAGTCCCTCCCTTAAAGTACAGTAAGTGTCTGAATTACTGAACAACCTGTGTTTCCTAAGGGAATGACTGCACTAATGACACTGAACCTGCCAACTAAATGTTGTTTTCCTCCAATAAAGCCATTCTTTCAGCATCTAAAAAATCTGTTATGAATCTGTTATTGGTGAACTCATGGTTATATGTACTTGTCTTCAAAACTTAAAACACATACAAAGCTTCATTATGAATCATCTATACCAGTGAATATATTGATATGAGTACATTTTTGTGAATAACATATTTCGACTGAATTTTTTCACAGTGAAATTTCAGGTAGCAATCTACTTCTGGATAAAAATCACCACAGAAGTAGAGGTTATCAGAATTTTAAGGTATTAATAGAAAGATCTATGCCATCCTCTTCTATAATCTTTATATTCTCACCAATGGTACCAAAGAACATTGATAGGTAAAAACCCACAAGACTGCATAAAAAACATCTGAAGAATGAAATGTAAAAGGAACAGAGCTATAGCCTTCTTCCCTTTATTAGATTCCCTCACATTACACATGCATGCAAAACATGATCCATAGACAAATTCTGCCCTTCTCTAGTTCTCACTCTTAGATTAATGAAGTAATGAGGTATGATCAGCATTTCAGAATCTTTTGAGTAGATTACAAACAGTAGAGAACTGGGAATGAAGCAAAAGAAGCTTTTGTCGTTACATAGAAACAATGCTCTACAGAAAAAAGGTCTTAAGTGACTCACTGTATGTCTGTCTACTCAATATAAAAATGTAAACCATCAGAACAGATCACTCTATTTCTACAATTGATCCCAAAAGGTGTCAATTTTTTGAAAACTCATTTTTCATGAGAGATTACTTACTCTAAAAAGCTGGTGATGTAATCCCGACTGCAGGCCGACCAAGAGAAAGGATTGGTGTTTGCTGTAATATGAGCTGCCATTAGCTTTGCTGCTTCATGACCTTTGGTCCCACAGGAATTTCCAATTCCATCATGATTCATACCAAAACTGCTCAAAAGAGAAGGAGAAAGAGCCCATTACTCTTTTATGGCATCATATATCTCTTAAAACATAATGTCACCTTTACAGCAATCATGTTGGACCCAAAACAACACAGTGCAGGAGAGCTCCTAAGTGTACAGTCAGTTAAGTTCTGTTTAGTTTATTCAGATCTCAGAATATGGCACAATTACATAACTATGTTTCCTCCTATGGATTTTTGGAAGTATTTTATTTGTTTTCTAAATCTTTTAAAGAAAACATAACAGTATCCTTGCAAGACGAATACAGAGCACTGAAGCCTTTATTTGGTATGGTACCTGGATATGGAATATTTATTTTAGCTCAGACTCTTGGATTAGTAAAAAAGGACAAATAGGCGCTGTTGCTGTAACAATACAGTATATATAGGCACACTGAAAACAAGGATAATTCAAGTCAAACATGGGGTTTGCAATTCCTAGGGCCATCCTGTCCGCACACTTCCCCTCTGTATCTACTCACAGAAGGACTTGGAGCCCTTCTATTAGAGCTTTGCTTTGTCAAAGAATGTCAAAATGAAGACAATTAAAAATAGAAAATGTGATAAGAAACCTCTGCATGGAACTTGGACAGATGAGGTTTTCAGGCAAGAAATTAACTTTCAAGAAAGATGATATGACCCTCATAAAAAAATATGGTTAAAGAATCCTTATGTCTTAAAAACCCCTTGAACTACAGATCATCAGCATAACCATTAAATTAAAACTAGAATTTCACAGGCCATCTATTTGAACAGACTTTCATTGCAGACTGTCTTTGTTTAGGACAATCAACAATGTGTACTTTATGGATGTGACATAAATGAGGCACCTCAATAGTATACACATATAGTTCTCAATAGTATACACATTTCTAAAACTCCACTCTCTTAGTCTTTGATTAATTTCCATTAATCACTTGGGGGAAAAAATTTGTTCCCTCATTTCTTATTTTTTTAAATATTAAGCTTTGGTCAAATTTACTCCTTCTCAAATAGGGTACAAGGCTTAGGAAATCAGAGGGGCAGACAGTAAGAGACACAGGAACTTATGAGACAGAGAAGTGATTAAAACAATGCCAAAACTGAGACTCTGAACTTCCAGAATCATGCAAAGAGGTCTGTCTTTGGAGTCTTCTGTATGCTAAAAGGCTCTCTGATTTCTTACTCATCATTCAGGAACACAAATGTGTTGAGGCACTCAGTTTTGATTTTCTGTAGTATTTAGGACTGACT
Organism: Corvus kubaryi; assembly: GCF_017639235.1. Classification (NCBI taxonomy): domain Eukaryota; kingdom Metazoa; phylum Chordata; class Aves; order Passeriformes; family Corvidae; genus Corvus; species Corvus kubaryi. Next base: position 2,487,484 of record NW_024581096.1, on the reverse strand, counting down.
GCAAGAACATACAAATGTACTATGGTAGTACATAAGAAACTGACCATTTATCAGCTGACAATACCACTTCATACCAGTTCATGCCACTTCCTTTACTGAAAGCTGAGGCAGTTGAGTTATATTAATCTAAACACATTGCTCCAGAATGTGGTATAAAACCCCAAGAGTTTAATGTTACCCCGAGCTTCAATACACTGAGTACTACTTCACCTCTTCAGATGATCATAATAACTTACAAGTGGAAGGTGTTGGTACCATTCCTTCCAAAAAAAAAAAGAACATCTGTGAATGATGGATGTTTCCTACAATACCAGGAAGGACTTAATCAACAAAAAAGCATGGCTTCCTTGCCTATGGGATGTCTCCCTATGGAATACCTATTCTGCAGCAATGCCTGCCTGTATCTGGCTGGTTTTGATCTCTCACAAATGCAGAATGCTGTATACTGTATTATACACTGGAAAGGTCTGGCAGCTTAGACTGTTATATAATCAAATAAAGAATGTCCCTCGCATATAAAAAATACAGCTTTAATCAACTTATCTGAGCAATGTACGTAACGCAATGAAACTTTCAGACCAGTGTTAATTCTTATGATCTTATCAGATACCTGTCCATATTAGGAGAGGAAAGAACTTAGATGTCTTGTGCAACAAACTGAACCAGAATTTAACAATGAAAAATGTGCTTTATTTACGTATTATCAATGGCAATAATCTCCTAGAATTTGAGGTACTTCAAACAGTAATACTCCTTTTTGAATTGTCTCTGTACCATTTCTGAAAACAGAAAACCTTCTTTTTAAATAATCTCCATAAATTACTTGTTTATAGAAATGAGTTGGATGATTCTTACATTCATTTTATCTCTAATTAGTGTATTCCATTTTCTAAAAATCTTACTGATTTCAACTCTCTGGGAACTGAAATTTTTATCTTTTGGGCATATGATTAAAAGAACAAACTTCATAGTTCAATAACTTTCCTTCCATCAGCTCTCACAGATGATGTTGGCGGCAGTAGCAGTGATATGTCTGATAAAAAGCATGTCTGTGAATGGAAGCCATAATTTCTGATGCACATGGGAACTCAATCAATGCCTTTCCATGAGGCAATGGTATACTCATTTTTTATAAATATTCATTCACCCACATCATCTATTCCTTTCCAAGAAGGCTTTTCTACTTGCCCTTGCTTCTGAATTTAGGAGGAAAGTGATCATGAGGTGCAGGTAACTTTTTCTGGTGTTTGCAGAGGGGTTTTACAATTACTGTCATCATTTCCAAAGATGGTTGTGGCAGCATGCCATTACAGTCCAGTAATTTGCACTCCTATGGGCAGGACTGCAGATGGAAACACATTTCTGACCAAACTGCCAGTTTTATTTCCATCAGAACATGCCGGTCATATTTGACCATCATTACATTAAAACTAGGTCTTTACAAAAGCATGTTTGCAATTGGACTGGCATGGAAAGGTAGAGAAGAAAGTAAGGAACATAAAATATTCTTTGTGGAGCCACTGTTACAATTTGCCTACCTTTTTCAACCTCATTAAACATACACGGACTGTATTCCTTTCACTGGCTTAAAAAGCCTGTCCAAAACTGCCAGTATAATTTTGTCTTTACAAGAACAGCCAGATGAATGAGCAGAGACTGAAGTCTCCTCAGGTGATACAGAAGTTATTATGTGAAGTTATCTTTCCACCTAAAATCTCAAGGAAGAATGTTTAACCCAGTAGCTCTTGTGTTTTCAAGCATTATGGTTCCTCATTTCCCAAGAGAGCACTTACCTTACATTTAAGAACTGTGCAAAGTAGAAACACTAAGAACCTTAAAACTATAATTGAAACTCTCCTGCAAATTATTTCTAGTTTGTATACTTCTCAAAAAATTCTAAGGCAGCACATCCTAGTAGTGCTCATTGCCTGTTTCGCTTACTAACATCTGTAACTGAACAGATTTTTTTCCTTTTGGCAATCTGTTTTTCCTTATATCTGAAAAAATTATCTGAGGAAGTTATTTGTAATACACATCCTACTTAAGATTCAACCTCAAAAATCACAGGGGAGATAACTAGTGTCAGCTGCACTGAATAAAACAGCAATAGATAAGGAGAGACCCTGGAGTATAAGCAGAGGGAAGGATGTGAATGTAAACTTCTTGTCTAGCCTTCCTTTATCTTGCAAAAAAAACCCAACATTGCAGGTCCCTACATTTTCATTTGGTTACTGATACATTTGATGGTTCTAAACCATGATGGTTATGGCTGCCAAAACACTTACTGCTGATACATATGAAATTACAGCAGTTATTCTTGTGAGACAGCCAGAACGCTTCCAGTCTTATTTACTATCCAGATACTTAAGATTCAGAGAAAACAGATCCATACCAATGCATCTCCATAATCTGTGCTGAGATTTACTTTGTTACCATGTACTTTATTAGCACTGAAGTTACCTTTAAAAGTGGTACTCTGGTGAAATGCCATTTCTCAACCAATTATCTCTGCTATTTGACTGAAGTACTAATTATCTGCATATCAAAACCTTTCCTAGCTTTCTTAGGGTTTGGAGCATTCAGAAAAGCACAAATTGCTAATGTTTAATTTCTTTAAATACAATAGAGTTAATTTATTTCATGTTAATTTTTTTGTTTCTTACCAATTCATGAGTTACCTGAATTTGACCCAGTTTTTTTTAAAGCAGTGTCTTTTATGTTGTTCCGCCACTTGTTTAACAGCCTTAGGAAGAAGTATGCCAGAGACAGAATTGTGAGACAAGTGAGGAAACAGAGTTACAGGAACACAAGCAAGAGAAATACCGTAAAGTCAAGCACTGGATCTTCTTGTTCATTATCTGAAGCTGATTCACAGCTGCAAAGATGACATATGCTCAGAATGAAGAATTGACACCCTATCTTTCTAAAACAAAGTAAAGAAACTTACACCTTAAGAGGTTTTATGATATTAATTATCTGTACTAGGAGATAAACACACATGCTAAGAGTGAAATGGGCCATTTTCAAGTAATTATCTTGACCTAGGTACACTGCAAGTATTCCTCCAGTGTCTCAGCATGTTAGACACACTGATCTAACATTTATGGAGAGTGAAATAAAGGGTAGGGAAGGGTCATAAAGTGCAGCAGTGAAGAATACTTTAAAACTTTCTAAAAGTAAATCTCGACCAGAGTGTAGGCATGCTTGAAAAAGTATTCTTGTATTTGACAGAAGACTGAAATAGCAAATAATAATTTGCTTGGAGAAACTGAGTTTATTACATTAGATGCAAAAATTTTCATAAAATTTGTATTAAGTAATTTTGCCAGTGTATTGTATTTATTCTCATACTTTAAAATGTGTAATTTAAATATCTATATATGTATTTCATATAGCTTAGAATGTCTATTTAGGGCCTACATTGAAAAATTAGAATCAGCTTCCCTACATCTGTAAACATAGGCATGGCTTTAAATACGCCTTTTCTTAGTGTCAGTAGAAAATACACAAGGGGAGAACCACGTTCAACATTATTTTGTTCAACAAAAAGTGAGTGAATATGAACATAAACTGCTATTAAACAATAATAGAAATTTTTTTGCCTACAATATCAGAGCTATGAGCTACACAGAACAAAGCACAATTTCTGTGTGGACATACATGGTCATGGTAATTTTATTAATTACTCTCATGTCTACTAGGAGTGAAATATTTTCCAGTTGTTACGAGGTTATGGTAAATTTTGGAGACCTCACAATCATCAGATTTTATGTTTTCTCAGTAATAAAGGTAAGCAGTTTTTCTTCACTTTTTATAAATATTTTCCCCATACATCTCTTAACAGAAAATTCTCCTCTTTCTATGTAGTCCTCCATATATTTTTAGTCAATGGTACAAAAGTATTGGTTATAGCTACATAACAGCATGAAAATTAAAATTTGCCCCTAAATGACATTACAAATGAAGGGATAAATAATCAAAAAGTATTGAAAAATCAATTTATTTTAATTTAGGATTCCAAACATTGATAGCATTTATTGAAACTACCTAACACTACATATTCCTCAAGGGAGGAATCAAGGTTAATTAGTTACTTCACTTTCTATTTTCATATCTTAACACGGATTTTTAACCTTAACTGCTGATTTCCTGCATTTGGAGATCATTCTGCAGTTTGGAGTATCCTTAATGTTTTATTTTGAAGTAATGCAAAATTTTAAACTTTAACTTTGGTCAAACACATTAGGTCCCTGAAAACTTGGGAAACAAACTAATTCAATGATAGGAGATTTATAAAAAGCATATCTGCTATGAAATTCAACATAATTTTAGCACACTTCTATCATAATTTTTCCTATTTACTTCCTAAATACTGTTCCCCTCTCAGTCCTGGATGATGACAAAACACCCCATCAAGTAGAATTTTTATATATGAGCATCATTTAGTATTAAATAACATATGAGGCTCTTAAAAGCACAGCAATTTCTAATTTACTAAAAACCAATGCAGTTTATTCAGAAACCTGAACTTTCTTATGGGGAAATGACAGAGTTCTACGGGACTATTACAAAAAAGCAGAGCACAAACTTCTCCTGGATTACACTGCCACAGCTATCCAGCCTTCATGGCACAATAATATCATCAAGTAAGGCTTGTGTACTACACAAAGCCAATAGTGCAAATGCATCAGGTATCTACACTGCAGGCCAAAGTGGAAAGTATTGGCTCCAATCAGGAAGCAAACTTCTGAGTTCAGATTTCCTTCGGAAATTCAAGATGCCCTGAAGGTTATGATAACCTTCCACTTCACCCCCATTTATTCTTTTACACTTTTTTTAAGACTTGTGAAGTGTTACTACATCCATTTTCCTTGATAAAATTGCTTGTTAGAAAAACTATTTTAGTATTGCAAATTCTAAACTTCAAATAATATTTCACAGGTATGTAGAGACAGACTTTTTTCAGATTTTAAATATAAACGTGTCACATAATTGGGAGGTTTTGCCTTATGTTTATGATATTTCATTCTATATGCATGTCATTAAAACTGAAGTCCCAGAGAAAACTTTTAAAAACTTGCAATATTATAAAAGCAAGCATAAAATAACATTCCTTTAGCAAAAAAGATCAAGGCAGGGGATGGAAAGTGGGGGGTGAGAGAGTTAGAAAATAATTATATGGTCTTATGTGGCTTGTGGACACATTTTGGTTAAGGTTTTTGTTGGTTTTGTTTTATTCGGTTTTTTGCTTCTTTGGTTGTTTTGGTTTGGTTTCTTTCCGGTTTTTTTCATTTTGTTTTTTCTGGGTTTCGTTTTGGTTTGGTTTGCGGTTTTTAAACTAAAAAACTTAGTTAAACTGTTCCTAAAATTCAAGCCATTTGAACTCCATCACTCCTAGACATCTAGCAGGAAAAAGCTTAATGTGTTCTGTTTGCTGTTGAGGTGTTCCTACACTGTAGATTTGAGACAGTCTGCTATAGTTAAAGATGGAAGACATCATTGTCAGAGACAAAACAATTAAAATTGCATCAGCTGGAGAGCTGACAGGAGGTGATGTTAGTACAATCCATCCTAGCTGTGTTTTAATTAGTTTTAAAAAAGCTATTGTGAAGTTTGGTATATGTGTCTCTATTACCTCAGACTGGAGTATTTTCTTTGTAGTTGTACAACAAATACATTTCTTGACACGCACTTCTAGAAAACATCCCACTAAAACTCAGGTCCTCTGCTGCAGCTGAGGTTTGACTGATTGTGGTGAGTTGACCCTGGCTGGATGCCAGGTGCCCGCCCCTCTTGTCCTCAGCTGAAAATTTGAGGAAAGGTTTGCGGGTTGATATAGGGACAGGAAGAGACCACTCACCAATTACCATCATGGGCAAAATAGATTCAACTTTCTGAAATTAGCTTAATTTTATTCCGAATCAAATCAGAGTAGGAGAATGAGAAATAAAAACCAAATCTTAAAACAACTTTACCCCCATTCACCCCATTTTCCCAGGCTCAGATTTACTCCTTAATGGAAAATGACGGTTACTGTCAGTTACACATCACTGCTGTTCCTTCTGCCTCACACTCTTTCCTTCTCCAGAATGCAGTCCCTCCCACCCACCCACTGGAGCCGGTTCTCCATTAAATTCTTCAACATGGGTCCTTCCCATGGGCTGCGGTCCCTCACGAACTGCTCCAGTGTGGGCCCCTTCCATGGAGTGCAGTCCTTCAGACACAGCCTGCTCCTGTGTGGGTCCCCCATGGGATTCTTCCAGGAAAACTGCTCCAGCATGGGCTCCTCTTTGCACAGGGCCACAGGTCCTACCAGGGGCCTGCTCCAGCATAGGCCTCCCACGGGGTCACAGCCTCCTCTCAGGCATCCACCTGCTCCAACACGGTGTCCTCCATGGACTTCAGGCGGATCTCTGCTTCCCTGTGTTCCTCCATGGGCTGCAGGGGCACAGCTGCCTCACCATGGTCTGCACCACAGGCTGCAGGGAAACCTCAGCTCCAGTGCCTTCTCATTGACCTTGGTGTCTGCAGAGTTGTTTACCTCACCTATTCTCACTCATCTTTTCTGGCTGTTGCTTTGCAGCAACTTTTCTACCCCCTTTCTAAAATGTGTTATCCCAGAAGCCCTACCACTTTCACTGATGGGCCCAGCCTTGGTGGGTCTATCTTGGAGCCTCCTAGCGTCGGCTCTATGGGACATGGAGGTAGCTTCTGGCAGCTTCCCACAAAAGACACCCCTGTAGCCTGCCTGCTACTACAACCTGACCATGCAAACCCAGTGCACTGATCAAACATAAAGCTCACTGGTCATTGAAGAATGAGGTAAAGACAAGCATCTTCCGTAAGTACCACCAGATTACAAGTTTTACTCCAGCACTGAAGACTATCCTTCTCATATAGAAGGAGAGGTACTTATAATATTTTTCACTTTGTATACAGGCTGAAAAGAGACTTCAAAAAGTGCTAGAACTGCAGACCTAGCTATATGAACTAATTTAGAACTAAACACATGCTTGAAACTATCGCTGTTCTTCATCTTGAAGACAATTTAATCAGTTGGACTATAAGCTATGTTTTTATTATTTCTTACATCTTTTTTTATCAAGATATGACTGTCAAACTGTCAAATTTAAATTCATTACATCATCTATAAGTCAAGACAATTCTGACTTTTCAGAAACTATTTTAGCGACCAGTCCTGTCTACCAGCTCCTTTCATACAGCCCTCAATGCTTGTCTGTCATTCTTACTCTAAGTTCTACAGGCAACTTTCTGCCCTAAGCCTAGTCCACCACCCTCATGTTTTGACATTTCCTTTGTTTACCCACTTTTATTGTATTTATTCTTTTTCACTTTGTTTTTCACTTTTCAAATCACAGCTAACTCCTCCAGAGGACTGCAACAATGAATGGCAAAATGCCTTTCTTTTACCAATATACCTCTTCAAGTGAAATCTGGAATTCCTTACCAGTTCAACTAAGTATGCTATACAGCATGCACAGGACATGCTAGACATTTTAGAATGTATCCAAATATAAAAGCATAGAGCAGAAAGCCACCTAACTCAGCTGACAGGGAAACAGAAAATGGGACTGGATCTTACATCATTTAACTTGTCTGAGATAAAAGCGAGATCAGGCCTGCAAAGAGTTCCTCTTTTCACCAAGAAGAAAAAGTCAAACTTTGCTTGACAATTTAGGGGATACACGCTCAATTCTCACTCTTGGTACAAGAAATCAGTTTGTGATCTTTGTTTACCAGAAATCTTAAGCATTTTTGGTGTGAAAAATATAATGGTAGGAAAGCAGACATTCTGCCTGTCAAGCATCAGAAGTCAGTTTTCTAGAGAACCTATGTGGAAGTCTAAAGACCCAACTCTGAAATGTATCTAATTCACAGAAGTACTAAGAGTAATACAAGGCTGTTCTTTGAACCCTGGCTAGGGAGAAACAATCATAAAATGTTAGTTTCTCCATTGTTTATGCACTCAAGAAAGAAACAACCACTGTGTATGACCATCTACAATAGAAACAGCTGGTTATGAGTCTGAACTGCACACAGCTGGACAGCACCAAAACTAGGTTATACACATATAAACACTACAAGTGGTAAGGAATGGAAGCCAAAAAAAAACTTTTTTAAAAAATGAAAATATTTAACAGAAATATTTAATAAAATATTTAACAGAGTGTGTTACAATCACACTCAGACTACCAGTCCCTTTAAGTTTTAAAGAAGTACTTCCTGGATAGTATTTTTCAACCAAATGGAACTAAGTTGGATCAATACAAGGTTAAAGGAGTGAAATTTATGACACTATGATATACAGAAATTCAGACTGAAGGATCTAATGACTTCTCATCACTCTATAATTCAGTAAAGTATTAATAACAGGTTGAGCCATATTCCCATCAGGGAAGCCTATAAATCTAATTCTGGAGAAACTGTGGATAATCTATCAAGAATATGTATTATCATAATTGTTCTCTCTTAATCACAAAAGAATTTTGATCCTCAGCTCAAAGGTTTTTAAAACTCAGTATTCCATAGCAACTGTACAATTAATAAAAACATGATCTTTCAAAGTGAAATTCTCACATTCTTATCTAACTAGAATGCTATCCAGAAAAGCATTTCTCCTTGAAAACTTAAGAGATTAATAGTCTGTTTGTGATTATAATATTCAGTCATACTTTCTGTTAAATATTTATAGGGTTTTTTTTAAATTTCTTTTTGCTTCTGTTCCTCATCACTTCTACATTTTTATGTGTATATTCATCAATCACTTGGATGAAGGGGCAGATGCCTGCTCAGCACATTCACTGAGGACATAAAGCTGGGAGCAGTGGCTGATGCCCCAGAGTGCTGTGCAGCCCTTCAGAAGGACTTGACAGGTTGGAGAGATGGGCAGAGAAGAACCATCTGAAATTCAGCAAAGGCAAATGCCAGGTCCTGCACCTGGGGAGGAACAAGCCCAGGCACCAGCACAGGCTGGGGCTGACCTGCTGGGGGGCAGCTCTGCAGAGAAGGACCTGCGGGTCCTGGTGGACACCAAGCTGTCCATGAGCCAGCAGAGTGTCCTGGAGGCCAGAGTGGCCAAGGAGGACAATGGTATCCTGGGGGGCATTAGGAAGGGCATCCTGCCCCTGTACTCAGCTCTGGTGAGGCCTCACCTGGAGTGCTGTGTCCAGTTCTGGGCTCCTCAGGACAAGAGAGACACGGAGCTCCTGGAGCAGGTCCAGTGGAGGGGTGTGAAGATAGTTAGGGGTCTGGAGTATCTCTCTTATGAGGAAAGGCTGAGAGGGAGTTGGGCCCATTCAGCCTCGAGAGGAGATGACTGAGAGGAGACCTCATCAGTGTCTATATGTATCTGAAGGGGACGTACCAAGAAGATGAAGCCAGGCTCTTCTCAGAGATGCTAAGGAATAGGACAGAAACTGATGCACAGGAGTTCCACCTGAACATAAGGAAGAATACTGCGCAGGTAACCATGCACTGGAACAGGTTGCCCAGAGAGGTTGTGAAGTCTCCCCCACTGGAGATACTAAAGAACGATCTGGATACAACCTGTGCTATGTACTCTACAATGACCCAGCTTGAGCAGGGAGATTGGACCAGATGATCCACGGTGGTCCCTCCCAATCTGATCCATTCTGTGATTCTGTGTAATCTAGTGCTTTTATGTTGCATATTACATATTCAGTGTAGGCACGTCCCTTAAATGCTTCTATTTTTCACCTAACAATGAAGTCAGTTTCCTATTCCAAGTCTGAAAAGAGGTACAGCCAAAGAAAAATGTTTACAAGGCTCTCAGAAACAATTATTTTACTCGCATATTTACTCCAGTACCTTCTAGCAGGTACTGGAAACTAGGAGGTTGAGAGGAAGAACAACTTTGACATAGTTGTAGGGGCATTCAGTCACAGCGTGGGTAGAATGACAGGTGATGTGTGACTACCACAAAACATAGATTTTGAAGATTTTTTGGTCACGTATTCTTCCCAGGTTATACTGATGGTATCTATATGGTATGCTAATTCTTAAAACCAAGCTTGTAGTGTAACTTTCTTTAATAACTGTGCATTGTATAACAGCTAAAGAATATGATTACCTCTTCTTACAAAACCAGAATCTGACATATCATGTCCTCTACAGAATTAGCTGAAAGCCTCAAAGAGCTGAGATTTCAGAATTTTAAAGGATCTTATGTAATAAGAATCCAAAAGATATCAAACATACAAAGACCGATGGTAAAAACGCTCCTATGATCACAGGATATACACTATCACTATATGGGTTTTTCCAGATTCTAACCAGTCTAAGCTCATCAAATAAATTCTGGTCATCATGCCATATTTGCCTGATAAAATAGCAGCACATATTAAATTAATTTCGTGTATCTCTGGAATAACATGTATAAAACACATACAAATATCTCAGAGGCAGGTGCCAAGAGGATGGTGCCAAACTCTTTCCGGTGGTGACCAGAAACAGGACAAGGAGCAACAGACAAAAACTAAAACACAAGAAGTTCCGCTCAAGATGAGGAAGAACTTCTTTGCATTGAAGGTGGCACAGCACTGGAGCAGGTTGCCCCGGGAGGTCATGGAGTCTCCCTCTCTTGAAACATTCAAAACACAGCTGGACAGGTTCCTGTGTCACCTGCTCTGAGTGACCCTGCCTTGGCAGGGGCTTGGACGAGATACAATACAAGACATTATTTACAGGAATTTTAGAACTATTAATATTTAGTGATTGGAGGAGCTCTTTCCTCAACAGTGGAAAGGCAGGGAGGCAGGGCAGAAAGGCAGGAAGGCAGGAAGGCAGGAAGGCAGGAAGGCAGGAAGGCAGGCAGGCAGGAAGGCAGGTAGGCAGGAAGGAAGGAAGGAAAGTAGGTCAAGGGAGTTATTACATGTATTTTTAAATTGTTATTTTTCAGATCTTATATAATTGCTTTTGAATTCTAAAATTCATCTACACTAGATGTGAAGATTTTTTCATACATAATATAAATGAGAGCACAGTTGCCCAGTGATTATCTCACATAAGAGGTGGGCTAAAAATAACTGTTTACTTTTTTTGATCAGCAGTTTGCTAGCTTTCATTTCAGTCTACACTGCAACTTTTAACAGTTCCATCAGCTAATGAGTGGAAAAGCATGTAATCCATATCTGTATTGGTCAAGCCATGTAAAAGAAGGAAGCCTCTTGATAAAAAGAAGATGCCCAGTCTTTTTAGTCATCACAGTGTACTAACAGTGCTGTCTTTTGAGGGAAGACCTGAAATATTTCCAGACCAAACAATACTCAGATTTTATCAGTGTCAAAACAATATACTCTTTAAAACTATATGCTGATACTTTAAATGTAACAACTGATGCTATGACTGCTCTATGCCTGTTTTATATAGATCATGCTTGAGTGAAAGAGGACTTAAAGCATATGAATACTGACAATGGAATCAATGTTTCAGTGATAAGAGTTTGAATTACATGAAAGACAAAATAAAAAAAGAGCAAAAAAATTTACCTTTTAACCACTTCTCTTACATAAAGAAAGGCAGCAAAAGTAACAGGGGAGAGAAAATTTTCAAAGCCAAACATTTAAAAATATGAAACAGATTAGGAAGGTTGTGAGTCAAGTCTCAGAAGGACAGATTTAACTGGAATCTGAAATCAAAGGGTATACAATGAGTCTTCAGTTCTAAATTTAAAGGCCCTGGTAATAGATACTAAATAAAACATATTGCCACTCATGAATACCATATACAGAAACATGGAACATCAGAATAGAGCTGGTGCAGGAAAAAAATTATGTCTATTATTAACTAACGTTAAAAAGGTGATGAATTAAAATGTATTCTTATTTTAAACTCACTCACTTGTGACCAATCTCATGTGCAATGGTAAAAGCTGAACCTAGGCCAATGTCTTCATTAATGCTGCAGCTCCTTTCAGGCTCACACATTCCAGCCACAGAGGCCAAGCCTGAATAAACAGAAGGAGACACAAAGGGTCATGCCAAGGTGTTTCAGTCTTAAAAGCCCTAGTTGTAAATGCCTGGATTCTTTTTAATAACTTCTATGCACAGAAGGAGCAGTTGGCAAAAGGTTAACTTTCTAGTCATTTGCAAAATCACTGGGGGGAATTTCACTTTGCCGGCTAGACATTAATATTTTTTGAACTGCAGTCAGTGCTGGAAAATGTCTAGACTAGGGGTTAGATTTATAAATTTTACTTCTGTTAACTTGGGACCACCTAGTAACTTGAGCCAGGAGAGGGAATTCAGGAAAGCATTTCTATTTTAACATTCTTGAGCCTGAAGAAAGCAAAATGTATCCACATTATTTTTCTAAAGAAATCTGTTTAAGTTTAGTGGGTTCATAAAAACATACAGGCAACTTTTTTAGCTATGAAAAACCTCACATGGTACATTAAAAAAAATTAAAAAAACAAAACTGAATGCATCAGTGAAGAGAGAGGAGACATGTTAATAACAAACACGCATTTAACCATGGAAGTCTTTTCCATTTATCACCCATCATCTTCTGGCATTAAAACCTTATTGTGTTACAAGGGCTTTTAAAAATTTTCTTCTTTCACTGGCATTTATGGACTATGACTCTTCTGTATCTTACACATTTTTCAGCAACAGATTATTACAGAACATACTGCAGTCTTAATTTAGTGCCACTAGAGAAAGCTTTAAACATCAGGTTTATTTAATGTATTTCTCCTTAGAGTTTCTTATCTGAAAGAAGAAGTAAACCTTTCTTTAAGGAAGTTACCTCTTCAGTTAACCTACACTACAAAAAAAAAAAAAACAAACCAAAAAAACCCAGAGAAACAACAACAACAAAAAAACCCCAAAAAAACCCCCAAAAAACCCCCCACCAACAACAACCAGAAAAACCCAAACCCAAAAAACCCCAACAATAATAACAAAAAAATTGAAAAAGTTTGACTTTGGTTGAGAGATGAAGGGAATGGAACAGGGGATGGAGAAGAGAGAAAGCAAACTCCTTATATGAGCAGGGACTTCAAATTATTCTATTTGGACTAACAGTAAGAAGTCATAATATGACAAGTGCTTCCTGCTGTGTCCACATCAGCAATTAATTTCAAGACATAGGAGTGGATCAGCACAGTGAAGCCCTGATGTTGAGGCTCTTCGAGTATCATTGCATGCTGGTTTGGACATTCTTGACTAGTTGAATCCTGTGGACTGAATGTCACTACACATGTGGCTCAAAGCTTCCTGAAGGGAAAAAACATTGTAGGGGTATCATAAGAACACAGCCCATGGGTGATCTCAGGTCTCCTGTAGGCATATAGAGACCATTTGGGGGGTATGTGTTCCATGTTTTCTCCCAAACAAATCTAGTTTGGACACACCAAAACTACTGACAGCCAAATTGACATGGGCGAAAGGTGACAATGTGTGTCTGGAGAGTTTGCAGTGTGGAACCTGCGAAAAAACCAATTACAGTTCACCTATGCTGTTCTAACTGAGGAAATTCTGAAGACAACATGTTAATACATATAGATATACAACTATCATGTTCCCCTGCAAAGTCCACCATATTTGAATGATAAAGTCATCTTCATCTTCATGTCTTATAACTGAGGACTTGCTTCGGCAACTTAGAAGACCAGAGTAACATAATTCCACACCATGCTTGCAGAAAGAGACAGAGATCAAGTTAAGAACTCAGTCAGTGGCTCAGATTTCAAAAGCTGTTGTCCTTCACTGGAGCCACAGAAAAACTGCAAAGATGTCTGAGGTCTATCTTTTCTAAGAGGTTCCATGAAAGGTCCCCTGCTTCAGGTGTCTGAAACAGGATACAGATGTCTATGCCATACAAAATCTTTTACTTCTGTCTCTTCCTAGAATACCGATTATTCAGGTTTCTTCTGACCTTCTGAGACCTCTCTGTGACCCTTTTTCACAAACTCCTTATATATATGATTAACTTTAGTTACTGGATGTCAGTGTGACTTAAGCGTATGAAATGCCTTGCAAAAGAGGACTACAGGGCCTTGTCTCCTCTCCAGTTCAATGCCTATAATGCAGAAAAATTGCCATGGTTTTGTTGCCAAGACTCCTATAACAGTGAGTAGGAACTGATACCATATGTGACTCTTATTTTTAATTTTTTTTAATTAAACTTTCTGTTTAATAAAATATTTGCCAAATCTTTCCTCTGCTACACTGCATTCAAGTGAAGCAGAATTTGGCTTTATGCCAAGATCTGATACAGTAAGAACTAGTACACTAATGATCTGTGTTAAAAGCATCATATAAAAATATCAAATAGTTCATGCACTAATGTATTCTCTTTCAACCTTCTTTCTTTTAATGCTTGCAAAGCTACTTCTAAGACATCAATATAGACAGTCTCTTCAGTTTCGTCACCTCCAATGTCAAATAAAATTAATTACATTTAGAAATTCATCATCATGATTTGCCTTTTACTAAAGCATGTTCTGGATTTTGCTTATATTTATAGCAGGCAAAATTTTGGTACCTTTCCCCATGTAAACTACACTTTTCTGCCAAAAGCATTGGACTGACTTGCAACAGACTTACAGAAAAATTAACATAGGTTAAGGCTATAAAGCATACAGTAATACAGGGAAAGACAAAGGAAATACAACCATGAACTCTGACTGAGAAAAGTATTAATAATATGAACTAGCTGAATTAGAATTTTATCTTTAATCACCTGCAAGAATGAGGCTTATGAAAGGATACAAACCGAAAAAAAAAAATCTAAACAAGTGCTACATTAGTCTTTGAACAATGTTTCCTTTATATACTAAAGCATCATTGGAGGCAACAACCTATAGTTATAGGTCATCTATAGTTATTTATTGTAGTAAATAACTTCTGGTGACATATTTAGATATGGAGAGAACAATAGCTCTCTGTCCCTCATCTAAGGTTGCCATGTGCATTTCTCCATTGCCAAAGCACTGTAGTTTCAATGTTACTGTGTTTTCTCTCACTGTGCTATCTTTTCCTAAGTCTGTGAAAGGAAAAATATGAAGCTGCACTCACTGTGTACAACACAGCAACAGTGTAAACCTCAAAGTCCATTTCTTTTGTAAGGTTTATGGGGGTACTTTTATAACTTTCCTGAGGATTTTTACTTCTGTTTTTTAAACTAGATTATGGAGACCAGTAAATGGAAATAAACAGCAAGTTCTGTTCTGTAAGAAGTAAAATTGAGTCATCTTCTAGCTTTTATCGGAACTACAGCTGTCAGAGATGAAATACACAGCACCAGCTGACATAATTCAAACTTCCAGCAATGTATCAAAGCCAAAATCCACCTCGAGTATCTTTTATTTTTCAGCTTTATAAAACTACAAAATTTTGAAAGTACAAACTTTAAAATAACTAATCAGTCAAAAAATCAATAGTTAAGTATAAAGTAAGGAAACAGCAAATACAAGCTGAAATTTCTCTTTATAATCTTACCCAGTGTTCCACAAGGCTTGTTTTTATAAGTGCAGATATCGTATCTGTTAAGAAAAAAAAGTAGATAGAGTATGTCAGTGAATCACATTTGTAAGATACTTTGTATATTTATCACATATCTGTATCAGAGTCCAAGTTGTCAGACCGCAATCAGTTTAATTATGTGCAGCCAGCTGGTGTCGGCATTTTCTACACTCTGGTGTAAACCACAAGCTGCAGTACACTCACAGCCGCTGGCCTCAGGCCAGTGGGACACCTGCCAGTAAGAAAAAAATGGTTAAAGTGGATCTTTGTAATCACCAGCTCCATAAAGCAGTCCACCATTCTGTTATGTACTTACAGCAGCATGGCTATAGACTGCTACTGATTCTTAAACCTTATATTTTACTCAAGAATCAACATAATTGGAAGCCTCTTACAGTCTAACACTTACCAACTAAAAAGTATTATGTGTAAGTCGTACTACGTAGACTTTGATTCGAATTTAAAAATTGAACTCTAAATTGTTACACCATTTTTAAAAAACATCTTACGAACTGTCAATATAGTACCCTTCTCATTATCCTTCCATAATTATAGTGTATCTTAATAATATGTGCCAACAAACTAAAATGAAAAACATTTTTGAAAAAAGCTAAAAAATTTCTTTAAAGGAACATTTTTGTCATTGTAAATACAATCCTTCACATACATAAGCGAATGAGTTTTTGTGTAGTTAATACATAAATATCTGGAGCTAGCAATGAAATTAAGATGTTTTCTGTGGCATAGCTTTTAAAATAGCAGTGGTCATGCAGCAGTCACTCATTAATTACACCTTCATATTTTGAATATGCAATCTTATAATATGTTTAGTGATAAAAGAACACTCCCACAAGGCTATTGATTTCCAAGGATTTAAACTAATTTCCTTGCAGTATGCTTCAGAATAATTTCTACTCTTTTGAAAGGCAAGTGAAAAAAATATGAAAAGATACCATCTTTATGCTTTCATTTTAAACCCAAATAGTTACCAATTTCAGGCCACCAGACATTTTCTGTTAAAAATACCGTAAGGACTGTTATCACATAGGAGTCTGATCACAAGACATATACCTTTCACTGCTAAAAGAGTTATAGTCTGTCTGCAAGCCAAATCCATGCACAAAATAACAAAGCTTAAAATTTGGAACCAATCCAGTAAACTCTCTATGCATGCAGACTGCTGTGACCACATGGAATTCCTTTGATTTTTAAAGGGTACTGAGTGTGGAGCAGTTTGTGGGATTAAGCTATAATTTTGAATTTAAATGTTCATGTGCACTAATCTCATTGAGGTGCTTCAAACGCGGACTAATTTTCCGTTTGCTGTCTGGAGTAGGGGAAGGTAACCAAGTCAGCATAAAAACCATTCTTATTTCTCTTGAAATATAATCATTAAAATGTCCCTAAGTTTCAAGATTACACAGATTCAGAGCAAAAGAAGGATTTTTACTGAACATTTCCTGCCTTTTACATAATTAAGAAAGTAAATGTCTTATTTCTGTGTTCAGGACAGTGCCTGAACCTAATCCTATTGAAGTTCAAGCAAAATTTGTTCCTCAGAGAAAGCGGACAGGGCTCAGTCTTATTTCGTGAGAAAACCCTAACTAAATTCTTTAGAACATAGTTGAGAACTGAATGTCTTTACAAAGTAGTCTCTGAAATACACAGGAGGTACTAGTCTTCTGCTTTTTAATATACAACGGTAATACAGAGAAAACAATTACAGGCATACATCCTTAGATAAAATGGATGTTTAATAATAAAGCAAATTCCACTCAAGAAAAATGTTGTCACGGACTTCAGCAGAGCTGAAAATGTGCCTTATGGCCTGAGTCAACTTACTTACTTATGAATCTGAAGTTACTCCTCACCTAAGGTTCAGTTTCACAAAGAACTGTGACAAGAGAGAATGATATGAATTAAGTCCCTTGTTTCTGTTACATTTTTGAAAAACAAAGACCATGGTATTCTTCAATTTCTGTTGGGAAGTGTGTGTTCTTCATTACACATAAGCTAGCATTTTTAAGAAAATATGATGATAATGAAACTTAAATTAGATAATAAAACGAAGGAAAAGAGAACTTTATTTTCCAATTCACTGATTATTTTTGCAAAAACATACATGGGTAGTAACATGTTCTAAATATGCCATCATTAAATATTCAAATTTTATAGACAATGATTAATTTCCTGCAAGGGTATTCATAAACTCTCCTAGACCCAGTTTACCAGGAAAAAAAACCAATAAATTTTCAATGTCCAGTGATTTACTTTAGCTACATCATCTTCCAGCTCCATTTTTTTCATCTTACTGCTTTCATATGAATGGTTTCTGCTTGTGATTTGTCTGAATGCTCATGGCATTCTTATGAACCAAATTGCTTGCTTCCATTATTTGTTTCTCTATATGATGTAACTAAATCAGACCAACTTGTCTTTTTTTTTGTTTTGACATCACTTCCTTTAACTTTATTTTGAATCTTCAAGGAATCCATTTAGCCCTGTTGGGTTCCAAAATGTGGAAGACTACAGATGCAATACTTGACAGATAGTAATTTTAAGCCAAGAAACCACTGAAAATACAAATCATCATGACTGCCCATGAGATTAGATAGGTCTAATTGCTATGGGAAAAAAAAGAAAAAAAAAAAGGCAACCCACAAACAAACAAAACAAAAAGCTCACACCCAGAAAAACAGCACAAAGGTGCAATTTGATCACCAGGAGCTTAGTAAATGCTTCAGGAGCTAAAGAGACCCAGAAGGTAGATTCTCAAGCCAACAATTATCTCAACTAACTATTAAAGATTATGGCAACAGTCATGATTATGACAACTGCAAAAATGTTTGTTCAATTCACTGACAGATGGTGTAAGAGGGACACCACACAAAAGCTGAATGAAAGAACACAGTTACAGAGGTAAATAACTTAGGATAAGATGGCAGCCAGATCACTTTGAGACAGCCAAGAAAAACCTCTGCCCAAGCCAAAAAAGAAGATTATATAACTCCAAATAAAGTGGGTGCACTGCCCCTGAAATGTGACCACAGTGGGGAAGTGGAATGGAAAAGAGGTAGGAGGGAAGATGGTTCATTACATGGCCATTCCCGCCCTGAACAAATCAGAAGTCGTTTCATGAGGCAGATGGGAAAGAGGTCTGGGACTGCTGGGCATTCCTGTGGGACTGCTGAAGAGCTACAGCAGACAGATAGAAAATGCATGGTGAAACTACAACTGTCACTGACAACTCTGCCTGACATAGCAGCCAGAAGTAAACTCCATAGACAGACCATTATCTGTTCAACACAATGGGCAAGAACTGGAGCAGCAATACACTCCTGTCAGGCCAGGATTAAACAGCACTATACAATGACACTTTAAAAAGAAAAATTCTAGTCTTTTTTGGCAGGATATGCAGGCACCATGCTAAAATATACTTGCACTCTGTATTAAAAAGTGAAAGGAATCACACTAGACACTGAAATTCTACTATCTGCATTATTAAGCTGTTTTAAAACTATCACAATTTTAGTTCCTTGCATAGATTTGGCCCATGAGAACAACTGATCTCAAAGAACTCCCATAAAAAGTTGTGGAGATGGCCACATACAATTATTAACAGGCAAAACATGCAAAGCTAATCTTTTCTGGAGAAGACAGCTTAGTAGTGTGTACACAAGATCTGTGCCAGTGGTATTCAGTGCAATGAAAAAGCCACTAACATGTTTATTTAATGTATTAGTGTAGATGTAAGCTAGAGACTATCTCTTGAAGCAGTCTCCCTTATCAGTAACTCTAACCTGAAGAAAAATCCATTTCCTTTGCAAATCTGATGACTAGCATGATCCTGATCATTTGAGTAGGACACTTAAGTCAAACAGATAAGGAAGACAAATTCTCTGTGAATATTGTAACCACTGATCAAACTTGTCAGGTAAGTTATCTGCAGCTACAGCCAATCCCAGGCACCTTAGGGGAATACAGCCATTTGTCTCCTGGTACACTGCAGAGAAAGGAGAGAAGATTCGTCCTGATCCCTGCAAACTGTCCGTTTTCAGGCCTAATGCATGCAGTTGTGCAACTATGTAGCTCCCACTGAGTTCTATGAAAGCAAATGTATTCCCACATTAAAAATAAAAATAAATACTAAATAAAGAGATACACTAATTCACACATTTGATTATAAGAAAGCATCACAATGATTCAATCATATTTCCACCCACTCTTAGCATAAAAATGTAAGTAATTCATTCTAGAAGCTAGAGAAGTTTAAAAGATACTCCTTAAAAGCTATTCAATCTCACATTAAGAATTGTTTACAGAATAATTTGGGAACAACTGTACTAGGTTATCCAGTTATCTGCCTTTCCCTCCACAGCAGTCATTTTGACTGTTTGCAAAGAAAACAGGACAGCTCATACTCATACCTTCCCTGATAGAAGTCCCCAGCTCTGTGGCTTAGGGTACTTCAGAGACAGAGATTGCATCTTATCATTTAACTGATTTTTCTTTTAATGTCTTCAGCCCTTCGTTAATTCCTCTTTATTCTGAAAAATGAAATTATTTCAGTGTCTCGAGGATATGGTTATGCCTTTATCAGCAAAGCTGAGTCCCACTGTTTCAGTAGAGCTCTGTCCCGTTGAAATAACTTTTTAAATTTTCTTCTAAATCAGATTAATATATGGAATTTCTCAGCATTGTACTGTTACACTGTGGCCCTTCTGTCACCACCATGGGCACTCACAGGCTTTTTAAACTCTCTCAAGTTATGTATTACAATTTAAAAAGTTGTTCTAACAGTGGCATTAACAGTAGTAGATACAAAGGCAAAATGAGTTATTTCTTCTTACATGTTAATGTGTATTTATAAATTCAAGGATAGCATTACCCTTTCTATCAGTCTCATTATCCAAATTGGCCCATTCACTGAAAAGAGTCTCTATAAAACACTGTCATTACTTAGCTGTATGTTACTGGAAATGTCCAGCGTGCCAGAAAGAACTATTTGCATCAAATTAACACTGAGATAGAAATACACCTGTTATAGGATTGGGAACATATATGAATACTAGTATTAGATACACTTTAAAGAATTTCATTAAACAACAAGAATAACCCCCACAATATCTTTTATTTAAGTACAGTAAGTGAGTAAAGCATGAAAATTCTTATTAGAAGAACAAAATGTTTAAAATCAGTATGAAACACCAGCTGTTTACTTATACATATATCAAACTACTCCAAAATTACTCTGAAAGTTACCAGTCAGTATGAGTAATATTTAAGATATATATTGACAGAGATAACCAAGGCTTTTGAAGGAATATTTCTTAATGGAAAAGAATTTAGGAGACAAAAATACAATCACAGCAAATCGCTGAGGGAAAACCTACCAAGACGGATGGAATTTAAATGTAAAAAAAAGGTAAGAAAATTCAGGCTAGACAAAACCAACAAATATGTATGACTGGACATGAAGCTCTTTGTAAGCTTCAGACAGGTGAACATGTACTTCATATATATATAATACTAGACCATTTTCCAGTTAATCTGCTTGAAAAGGTTGTCAGAAAGCAAAATAAAGCCTCAGAACTGAGTCTCTCCTGACTAAGAGTAAACAGAGCTAAATACTACAAATAATTAAGATTTCAGTTTTAGGGAACATTTCCAGACATGTTATCTCTGAAAGCAAGGGGTTTTTTTTCACTTTTAAACCAGATTATACTTTTTGACACTCACTTTTTAATGACTATAGGTTTTAAGAACAAGCTATTTAAATAAGGACCATGCTTCTCACACACCCTTGCTGAACAATAAGCCTAATATGTTCCTTAGTTTTATCTTTTTTACTTTTTATTCTTCATGCTATGCAACATGATTTATCTATGTACCCAATCATAGCTGTCTCATTTTTGAATAAAGGTAAAAGACCAGGCAAAAAGATACCTATTTTGAAAAACTAAATCTAGTTCCAACACCTACTACTATAAACAGAACTGCTGCCAGATCAGACTGAAATCTCAGATTTCTCTTAAACGGATCAAAACCCTCTGACAACTCCAACTCCTATTTCTAAAGTATGGAAAATAAAAAGAAAAAAAACCCCAGTGACTAGCCTGTATTTTCACCATATTTTTTGTACACATATACTTGGCTATATTTAAAAAGCGGTCATTTTGCAAGTGCAGACAATGTCTGCTAGAGAACTGGATGTCACTAATACTAGAGAATTGCAATGGAATTAATAACTGCTAAGACAACCCGGTCATTCATTAGATTTGCACAGGTTACCAACAGTAATACTCTCTACTACACAGTATTTTTGATGTCTTTCTAAAAGCTTAGCATTACAGAAAGTGGTACACCACAACAGCATTCTGCCTTAAAATAAAGAACATGTCTTATTTGATTCCTTCCTCAAAAACCTCAAACCAAAAGAGTTATTTAAACCAAGGAAGGAAAGGAATAACATACATGTTACATATCACTCATCAGAAATAGCTTTTTCTATTATTATTTTTCCATGTCTTTAATGCTGCCATAGACAACCAAAGTCTGTCTCTGTTGGACTTTGTTCTGATACTTTGCTTGGGTGGATAAATTCTGAGTTACAGCCAGAAAAGCTACTGCTGCTATAAGTTCTAGTTCTCCTGATTTATATAAATCTTTTAAATAATTTCGCTGTAAATGAAACACTTCTAATACTACATTTTCTAAACTGCTAATGCACTCAAAAAAGTAAAAATAAACTCAGTTCTGAAAAAAATTTTTAAAGCTGTCATTTGTATTCATCAATTTCGGCAATATAACATTACAGTAGCATTTGCAAGTTTATCACAATCAGTAGTATTACCACTGCCCTTAGGACAGATAACTCCTGATCCACACAAAAATTTTTATGCAAGTGCATCAGAAATGTAGAGCCACCTCCCTAAGTGACAATGGTGATTTCAATAATATTCAGAAACAATTTAGAGATTCAGCATTTGCACTATCACCGGAAGTAGGAAATACTTAACTTGTTTCATTCTGAATCTCAAAAGTGATTGAAACTTTTATTGCATTCTCAGTACTGAGCCACAATTTAGATGGAGTTACACAGATGTAGCCAGCTCAAACTGGGCTAGAGAATAAACCAGAAATATCTACATATCTACTCCAAGTACACTGCTAATAATTTCTCTATCAGTACATTCAGGATAAGTCTGGCAACTAACACATAAAGTTTTTTTTAAAGGACATTGACAGTGAACAGCTCAAGCAGCTTGTAGGGCAATATTTTTAAGAATGAGCTAATGCAACCAAGTCTGAGGAAAAGGAAAGCTAGCAAAACTAATTACATAGGTGTGGTTGGGGGCATCCTGCCACACAGCAGAAAATAGGAAGCAACTAGTCTAGACCTCTGGCAGAAGGGAAATACAGCTAACAGCTATGATTGCTAACCAAGTTCCAGTTCAGTTGTACAAAAATAAATTAGATAAGTTAGAGCAATAGCATTTTGTATATATATTTCTACATTTTTCTATGACTTCTTTCTGTGATTTTTCTGTGGATATGCCTTTCTTTCTTTTCTAAATTTCTGAATATTGTGAACAATTAGTTTACAATCTCTGAGAAGATCACACATCTTTATACACAAAAGGTCCACTTTATTACCCTTACTGACACCACATATGGCATAAAAGGCTAAGCATTGGCCATAAGGAATAGTAGTTCATTAGGATGATGGACCACACCTGGTATAGAAGAACCTAAGAATTGCAACATGGGCCAGACCATGCAAGATTCCACTGTCCCAGTACCCTGCCTTCACAATGAACTAAGAGAAGTCCCAAGAAAGAATAACACCATTGCAAGCATAAAATGTCAATTATACCAGTACTCTCCCAACTATTTTTGGCTCAGATTTTTGAGACAGATGTGCTTCTGTGTATTTAGTACTTTCAATGGATTTTTCTTCTGTGAACTTGCCTAGCCAACCTTTCGACCTATACATATGTTCAGCTTCCATAAAGTGACTTGCCAAGAAGTTTCAACAATAGCTAAACCTTGCATTAAAAAGGGCTGCCTCCCTTCTCCTGATTTTGAGTCTTTCTTCTTCTGCATTTTCTGGGCAACCTCAAGTTCTTGTGGTGAAAGATGCTATGAATGATTTTTTTCTCATTTATGCCCTCTATAAAATCTTGTAACTGGTTTGATCACTGTCGTGTTGTCCCAAATGTGACTTTTCTAAAAGTTGACTTCTCCAAGTAAGAGGGTCCTCAACTTAGTCATTCCTTGTAAAGAAAGTCATGTATGTTTAAGTCATCCTTGCTTCTCCTCTCCAATTCTCCTAAAACCTTTTGGGATGAGAAGGCCAGAATAATACAAACTATTCAAGATCTAGGATACCATGCCCCGTTTAATCAATAGCATAATAAGGTTCTTTATTATTTTCCAAATAATCGCTAATTTTTTTTTTTTTGGCTGGATTAACGATGTATACTTGACATGTAGCCCAAATATTCTCAGAAAAGTAATAATAAAACCCAATAAATAATAAAATATACCCAATAAAAACAATACCCAATAAAAGGAACAGTGGTTGTTTTTTGCTACTTCTGGTTGATATTTGTACAAAATTTCTGAGAAAAAGACTGAAACTCTTACTCATATACTGTCACAACTTATTTTTCTTTAAAATAATGAGAACGGTACACTCAGCCCAATTGTGCTTGGGCTGAATTAAAGAATCACAAAGTTATATTTACACAAAGAGCTAAATTTCAGTAGCTTAATGCAGTAATTAGAACCTTCTTCAGTCAATGCAATAAAGTTTAATTGCTGACTTCTTCTAAAGGTCAAAAACAAAGACAGTCATTTCACCCAAATAATTTTTAACCCTGACTATAATCAAAAGAATTTGTTGTCTTGAGAGCAAACTCACAGCAATATATTTTACAAGTTTCGTGCTTTTTTCTATGTGTTACAGTAAGTAACAATAAAGGATTTCTTCTCTGCAAGAAATTTCAGCAAACGATTTGATGTGATTGCTTAAAGAACAATACAAAGCCAACTGACTGCTGCTCATCTGTGGTAGTTTTCCAGATGACGTGCGAAATACAGCTAACGAAGTTTGAAGCTAGCATATTTTTTGGTGCGCTGGTGAACTGAAAGGAAAAGAAATACATAGAGTGATAGAATGAAACCGCAGCAGAAGCAAAGACTGTTCTAACAAAGAGGATCAGTTTAAAAGAAATACACAGATGAAGTTTACAAGAAAAAAAATATGTCTTGAGATCTTGTCCAAGTTCGTTAGAGCACATCAACCTGTCATGTTAAGACCAGAAGAAACTTAATTCGATTTTCTGTGTTTTGAAAAGGGGCTGGCAAATGAAATACATGCACCGCACATGGATCTTTGAAGTGTGTCTGTATGAAAAGCAGAACTCATGCACACAATTCAGAATTGCGTAAGTCTTTGTTTCATCTTCTTTTCCATGTAATACAAGGCAGGAAGAAATATTAGCTCTATTGAAGACAAAAAAAGTTTGTGTAGCATCTATGATCACTTTCTTTCTAACTTATTTTTTACAAATCATTTTAATGACAACAGCAACTATCTGTTGTGAATGAATGGCTGAATACCATGAGAACATTAACTAACTTACAGCAGTGGTTCCTCATAAACCATATTACTCTTACTGTATACAAGTCAGGATTAGGCAGCTGTATCTATCCAGACTGTCTGCAGACACACATTCTTACTTCCCCTTACCTTGAAGAATATAAGAGTGAAGCTGGTGCAATTTATTTTATTACTCCTGACAAAAAAAAAAAGAATCACAGAACTAGCTAGGAAAAAAAAGGGGCTGCAGAAACCATGATCTGTCTTGCAAAGGGAGGAACATGTCAGGACTCCTTTCTCTGTATATGAATTCTTCAACCTAAGCTATTAAATCCATATTAAAACTACATGATTGTCAAAAGGAATTTCTCAGTGATTCCTTAGGTTTAAACCTTCCATACATTATTCAAGTCTTAACTTGTAAACTAGTCTTTCAAAGCTAACCTATATCTTGAAGTGGGAAAATAAATTAATAAATTCCTCTTCATTACATTTATTAAGCCCATTAAGCATTTAGCCACTTTTGTCTTTCCTGTAAATGGTTACAGTTGTATTTCCAATACTAGTTTGTTTCCCCCTACAGATGTTATGAAAGAAAAGTTCCATTATTTTTTTAAAGTGACAATCTACTCTTTCATATTAAAATTGACATGAACTTCTGTTTTATTTTTTACCACATACTGAATATTACCATGAGACTATTAAAATAATTATTCCCATGAGTTTTATAAAATTTTAAATGCTGAACAGAAATTTTGGCTGGCTCTAAGGAGAACCTTTACCCCCATGAGGGCAGTAAAGCAGTAAAGTTGTCTGCCCAAATAGGTTTTGCAAGATTTGACTGGGTAAAGCCTTGTGAAACCTGGTTTTATCTCATAGCTCATCCTGCTTAGGGGGTAACATTGGACTGAAGACCTCCAGAGCTCCCTTTTGAACTGAATCCCATAGATTCTAAGTAGGTGTTTTCTAAAAATCCTCACATCATTTAATTAACAATCATGGAAAAATAAATATTACATTCTAATACAACTGTTCAGAATATTCATTGGAAAGTAAGTTACATACTCAAAATGAAAGCATCATTAGAACCATAGTTATTGTATTGTATTAAATGTTTTATCAATACAGAAAACTGGGGGAAGAGGCTCCCTCTCCATTCCACTCTAAGTTGGAACAATTCGACATCTTCCTAACAACTACACATGAAAATTCTTGAACTTCATTCCCCAATTAGTTGACTGTGAAGTTTGAAACACCTGACAATGTTCTGTAAAGCACGGTCTCTTCTGTGATGCCAGCACAACTGCCTAAAACACTAACTGTAAGAAATCCAGGAAGCTCCAGCTGAAAGAAAAGTAAGTATGTCTTATTTCTTTTCACCTGAATAAATCTTAGAAATTGATGTAGCTAAACCATTATAAATAATTCGAGGTAAATACCATAAAATCTACAAACAAGAAAGGTTAACATCCAAGAAAATATTTCTTTCAATAGTGGCTGAAAAAATGGGGAGAATTTCATTGTATTAAGGTAGTAGAATTACTATTTTTTAATTATTAGTTTCATTTATGTAAAGTTATTGAACTAAAACACTTAACTTCTCCCCACATTTATAGAAAATGAAGGATCAATCTAGAAGTTTAATAAAGTAAGGATGCTTTAAAAGAGGTTGGATAACATGTAGGAAATACCACTATTTGATTTTTTAAAATTTATTAACTGTAATTTCTGTTATATACAAAGTAGTCTGGTTCTCATTTGTTCAGTTTAAGTTATTTTAGTGTTTCTAATATTGTTAAGCATGGCTTTATTCAATAAATACAAGTCATTTATAAATGTAAATACTTTAATCAAATTCCCACTTTTGCTTGGAAGAACCTGGAAAAAAACATGTGGTGTTCCTCAGGACTGTGCTGGGGCCAGTCCTGTTTAACATCTTTATCAATTATGTGGATAAACCTCTGCAAATTCACAGATGACACCAAGTTGGGTGGGAGTGTTGATCTGCTGGAGGGCAAGACGGCTCTGCAGAGGGATCTGGACAGGCTGGATCATGGGCTGAGGCCAACGGAATGAGGTCAAGTAAGGCAAAATGCCAAGTTCTACTCTTAGGTCACAACAACCCCAGGCAGCTCCACAGGCTGGGGCAGAGTGGCTGGAAAGCTGCGCAGAGGAAAAGGACCTGGGGATGCTGCTGACAGCAACTGAACATGAGCCAGGGTGTGCCCAGGTGGCCAAGAGGGCAAATGGCATCCTGGCCTGGATCAGCAACAGTGTGGCCAGCAGGACCAGGGCAGGGATTGTCCCCCTGAACTGGCACTGGTGAGGCCACACCTCGAGTGCTGTGCTCAGTTTTTGGCCACTCCCTACAAGAATGACATTGAGGTGCTGGAGCAAGACCAGAGAAGGCCAACAGAGTGGTGAAGGGTGTGGAGCACAAGTCTTGTGAGGAGCAGCTGAGGAGCTGGGGGTGTTTAGCCCAGGGAAAAGGGGGCTCAATGTGGGACCTTATCACTCTCTACACCTGCCTGAAAGGAGGGTAGAAAAGTGAGGGTCGGCCTCTTCTCCCACGCAACCAGTGACATGATGAGGGGGAAATGGCCTTAAGTTTTGCCAGGGGAGGTTTGGATTAGATATTAGGAAACATTTTTTCACAGAGAGGGTTGTAAAGTATTGGAACAGGCTGCTCAGGGAAGTAGTGGAATCACCATCCCTGGAAGCATTCAAAAAACATGTGAATACGACACTTGAGAATATGGTTTAATGGAGGTGATGATGGGCTGGCAGTTGGACTTGATAATCTTAAATGTCTTTTCCAACCTTAATGATTCTATTATTCTATGACTCTAACTTGTAAAAGCTTAAAGCAAAAAATCTGAATTAAAATGGTTTTTTTTTAGTTAAAAATTTTTATAAAATCAAGATGCATAAATCTGTTGAAGTTCTTGAGCTCATAAGAGAATGTGCAGAAGAAGAGTTTCCTTCCGATAATGTAGGGAGAGATGGCAAATTCAACAGTAAACAGACTGTAAAGAAGAACCACGTGTTTCAGTGAAGTTACTACCTCTAGCATAGCACCATACTATTTAGAATGCCATTTTTAGGAACGGACATACAGGAACAGATTTTTGGACTGCCAAACAATCTGTTTAATTGACTCAAGACATAACCAAAAATAGAATTGCAAAACATCGCAATTCTCCTGACCAACCGCATCTCATACTATTGCTGTTGTATTATGCTTGGTTTTTTTAACCACTAAATAATTAACAATCATAGCCAAAATCTGACTAAAATGGAATAGCTTCAAAACCAGTCTTGGTCAAAGACCCATAAGCTCTTCCATGACCTAACAGATTGCATTTCACACATCTGAAAAATTCCTTGGTTTTGCTAATATTTGAAGTACAATTTCTTGTTCTTTAGTGATTCCAAATACACTATTCAGAATTGCATAACATATTTCACTCTGCTTTGGCAGGTGGTTGAAAGAGCTCATAGGGCAGAAATTTTTTCTGAAAGAATCTGGACAATGAACATTTGTCAGCGTTACTTATGACCTTGCAATTTCTAAGCAGGACTAACTGTCCTAAAATAACAATATAAGCAAATACCTTTCATTACAGCTAAATTAATGTGCAAGCTAAGGAACTGCCTGTACCTCTTCCTGCCTATTTATCCAATCACTTAGCACTCCCTTTTTCAAGCTGCTGAGAGTAATAAATGAGAGATTTACATGGGTCTGGCTGAAGTAGTGTGAAGGCAGTCCAAATGCAACCTCAGTGCTCTCCAAAGAGCCATCTTAAAAGGTCTGAAAAAAAATCACATACATTTGGAAGCTGAATGTTATCAGCTCCCAAAAATACAAGTTCCACAGTTTTCAGAACAAAACCTGAACAAAATGTTCAGAAATAACAAATATATTAACTTTAATAATTTACACCTGATGTCCTAACATAATATTACAAATACCTACAGCAGCGATGTGATTCAAACAGCAGTATTGGATAGTCATTCCTTCAACAACTCAGTACAAAGCTAATTTTAAAACAAGGTTTTGTAACTGGCCATATGAAAAAGAAATAATAAATTTTGGCAGTTTCTATCCTTCCTGCTCTGACACTAGGGCATCTTGTCCTTCAAGATCATAACTGCATTAACTCTCAGCTTATTGACAATGAAACAATCAGCTTTGTGGACTAAGTTAACTTCTATTATCTAGTTGGTACTTCCTACTGTCTACTCTGTGTAGATCTAGGAGTCTTCCCAGAAAAGTCAGATTGGTCAACAGGTACTTAAAACACCAAAACATGTAAAACTGTAAGTCATTTAGGAAACAAGTCTCAACTTCAGAAAGAATCCAAGCACACACATGAAAAAATATTTCAGTTAAATGATCTGAATAGTCTTCCTTCTCCATTAGACTGACCAGGATTTGACAGTCCAGTTAGTCTTATACAGAATCTAAAGCCATTACTAAGAGCTCCAAGATTTCATCATTCCTGAGTGAGTAACTAGTAAGGTTACAAAAATTCCAGACTACCAAAATTACATCTCATTACTAAGAAGAAAAATCTTACTGACAACATTTTCTGGTTTTTTAAACAACAACAGATCAGAAATTATCTCACTCTTTTGAAAATCACTTTATCTGGGGGGGAGTGGAGTGTCAGAATTAGAAACGGGGAAAAATTAAGTAAGTATTTGACTTGAAACAATGTAATATTTTGTGCCTTTTTTATTTCTATATAAGTATTTTTAATTAAATCTCTTATTCCTAACAACTAATAATAACTTGCTTTTACAAGGGAAAAAATCTCTCCATTTATCCACAGACCTGTCTTAGTACCTGTAATGCCAGAGCAAGTGTTTTCACAGCATCTCCCCAAAACTGATACAAGACTCTATCAGTTATTATTATAAGTTATTAAAGATCATTAATGCAGTTTGATTGCTAAAAACAATGTCAGTCACTGCAGCAACTTTTGTAATATGGCATACATCATCTTCTACTTGGAGAAATACTAATTATAATAATTACCTAAACAGAGAATTGTCCCGAATGACAACTGTGTTCTGAGAGATAATTTTTAAAAATTCGATTCCAAATTATGAAAGTCACAATGATTGCTCATTTAAAATATATATATATATATATATATATATATATAAAATGCACATGTGTAGAAACATCCTTTTTCTGCAGTACCCAGGACACAAGTGTATCTTTCCAGCAAACTGCAATACGACATGCACAAAGACTCAGACTGCAGACTAACAGTAAACTATCAAACTCTGAAAATTCATGAAGGTACTGATTCAAAATTATTGTGGACTTAAGCTGTGGGGACATATTCAAGATAATCTGTTCGCCCAAGTAGGGCTTGGGAGAAAAAACCCAGGTAATTAACTACTTCGAGTCATGTAAAGATTTCTTTGCCAGGGGATAGGCAGGTGGGAATCTAGAAACTTAGAATCTAGAAATATAATAGTGTCTAAAAGTCTAAATCTAACCTAAAATTCTAGAGAAAGAAAGATGATCTACCATCCAATCTGGAGAAAAAATGGAAGTTGTGACTAGTCGTGCATTAAAGAAAGAAAGGGCACAAAATCATGATTCTGCTTTCAAAGTCACCACAGAAAGAAATGTGATTCAGGGAGAACCTGCTCCTCTGTCCTCGTCACCGTATAACAGATCACCAATTCCAGGGGCAGATAACTGAAGGCTTTTACTAGACCAGTCATAGATTGCTGGTTGAAAATATATCACAGATATCAGGAACCAAACATCACAAAACCATCAAAGGAGTACACCTCAGTCATAGTTTCTGTTTGGGTGGCTGAAGAGAATTTATCTTTTCATTTTACCAGATTCCAAAGAAAAAGAAAGACTCCAATTAAAGAGTAAAACAAAATCCATGAGGAATAGCAGAAGATGTGTCTTAAGCATAATTATAAAAATTAAGCATATAGCATTCTTTTCTGCTTTGTGGAAGCTCTCACTGAATGCTATAAAAAGCTTAAGATTGTCTTTCCTGATTTACCTGTCCTCTCAAAAAATACCCAAACAAACAAACAAACCACCAGACCAAACTAAACAAACAAAAAACACAAAAAAGCAAACTAAAAAAAAAACCCACAAACCAAAAAACTTTGGATGTGTCCAGTAATGCTACTTCAAATCTGTATCATAAAACAGAACGAGCAGCATTACATATTACATTAGCATATTTCTAAACCTGGTTCTTATTTCCATCTGTAACTTTCTAAGTTCTCTTACTGCGGAAACTAGAGAAAGGTATGAAGAAGGTGTGGATGTCGTTTTTCAATGATCAGGCTGCACAAAACCAGAGGAATCCAGACCACCCTAATCTGCTATATAAAGGACTAAAAGAAAAAGCACACAATATACAAGTCTGTGGATGGCAAAAAAGTACAGTGTCTTTGGCATAAGTACTAAGAATAATGAAGTAATAGTGAAGCCCACTTTTCTTGTTGCCATGGTTTCAGGGGATGCAGACATCTGTGGCATGGCATGGACAAAGGTACTAACAGTCAAAATTGTAATACTGTAACTTTATATGACCCAAGGACACTGCCAGGAAATTAACTTTCAGGTGAATTTCAATAACATGCATATGAAAAGCAGGTATTTAAGTACTGTACTTTATATTTTAAATGGTTTCTTGGTTATTTGTATTTATGCCTGCAGTGGCACAATCAGACCTTTTAGCAGATAAGAATCCATGGTAAGAGATCTGTTTGGATACAGTGAGTGCAGAGTATCAACACAACTGAATGTCTTGAAGTTTCACAAAAAAATTTATTGAAAGATAACTAAGTTAAGAAAGATAAGCAAGTTTTACACAGAGAATTTTCATCTTGGCAAGAAAACAACTCTATTGAAGTCATAAGACTAAAGATTTGACAATCAGGCCCTGTTAGGTGCAAGTTGAGGAGTGAAGGGGGGAGTAGTGTATGTATGGGGAGGCATAACAAGTATTTTAATACTAACACACACAGAGGTTCACAAAACAAAATGTTATCAAGCAGCAATAGCAAAGACTGAGACAAGCAAGCAGAATGTAATCATTAAACAGAAATTTTGTCAGAATATGACAATTGATACTCATGTTCTAATGAGCAGTGGGAGTCAGAATCAGCTCCATACTGTATCAAAAAAAAGGGAACCTTAAATATAGATGACCTAGGCACCTTGGTGACTCAGAGGGAAGAGTGCCATCTACTGAGTCAATAACTTAATTATAATATAACCAGCAAATCATATTTTTGTCATGAAAAAGAAAAGGAATTTTTAAAGCAATATTTAAGTGCTTTCTATCTCCTATTGAAAATCTAAACTTTTTATTTTTAAATATTACCACAATTTATATGATGGTAATTCTGTGTTCTTAGCGGGCTAGTGTTTTAGCTGAATTAATAGCTACACTTAAAATATTTCTGGATAGCTTCTAATGCCTCTATTTCTAAATAACCTAGGAGCTTTGGTTTCCAAGTAAAAGACGTCACTCTCTGAATATTCTGCCTCTTTAAAAACCCTCATATTTGGACACAGAAACACAAAGATACTCAAAGTGACACCTGAAAAAGGCCTTTATGCCTTTCTTTTCCTTCATATGAGATTCTGGTGTTGAGTATAATTATGTTGGAGGATAAAATATTAAAAAATAAAAACATAAAGAACCAGTTACAGAAGATATTCTGAATTTATTTGACCTTTGGATTAATAGAATTATTGATAATCAACCTGAAGCATACTTTTCCAGCAAAATTAACTACTTCTAGAAGCATGTGAAGTAGTCAAAGAAAAGTACATAACCTCTTAGTGTGTTCTGTTTCTGACTCTGCCACATATAGCAGAATATTATTTGTGGACAGATTTCAAATTCTTTAACCTAAATTGTACAATGCAAGTCATCAGTTCTGGATGTTTGTGAACCAATTCCTCCTGTGCTTTATATATTTGCTAAGTACACAATACACACCTGAAATCTGGTCAGTGAAAAGTACTAGAAACGGAGCACAAACTGCATTGCCAATGTCTCTTTAAAGGTCATAGGTCTATCGTAAATTTTGTTTTCCAATACAGCATAGTAAAACAATAGCACATTGCCTTACTGGAACCCCTGCCAAACTTAAAAGCTGCATGAAGACTATTACAACACTTGTATAGTGTTCGATTTCAACTCTTTCATCTCCTTCATTACATTTTTCAAATAGCTTGCCTTACTTGTGTTTTGCTGTCTTAGTGGGAAAACACATTCAAACATATACAGATGGTAGTTTACTCAAGTATGATCAACCACAGCTTTATGATGGCTATTCAAAAAAAAAATTTTAATATTTCATCTGTGGAAAGCAAAACTTCAGAAATCTGACCATGTTTCTAAAGCTTCCTTAGAAAAGCTGTAGTTGGAAATATGAAGCAATCATGAGCTGGCAGTCTTGGATTTAACCTTACCAAATGTAACAGGAAATTACTTGGTAACTATTTGGAAAAAAAATAGATGCGTGTAGTAGGAGATCATCAAGATTTTGGCTTGAGAGCAACTATAAAATTATGTCTTATATAGTATTCAGGGAGTATACAGTACACCAAAAACCAAGAATTTCTCAGCTTGATTTCAGCATATAAAACTGATGTAATTCCTAACAACAATATGTGCTGTGACATATTAAGGGCAGAATGACAGTTGAAAAAGAGTAAGATATTTTGGTGGATCACATAAATTACGTTACTTGCCAACAAACAGGGTTCTTCAAGATACTTCATCCAAATGCACATTCTCATAAAAATACTACTACCAATATGATTACAGACTTCTTTTTTTGCCCTAGTATTGACAGGCAACCATTCTTTTTCTGGTTTGTACTGACTTGGTATGATTTCCCCTGCTCCATACACTCAGACAATTTCCCCTAATTTTCAAAATCAAGGTTGTGAAGACTTAGAAGGGAGAAAGCAGGATGGGAAAACATGGTGCATCAATGTAAATTCTGATGCACAGTAGATACCAGTAGTAATTTTGCTTCCTTGTCACAGTGCCATCAATACACATCATCTTTGCTTTAGGGGACTGCAATGTAGCACTGAGTTTCTGGAGACTGTTCCTGGGATCCAGGGCAATAGCAACTATGTATCTCCACACAGAGCCACATCCATCCCAAGCAATCACTTGGTGTTCACAGTGAACGCTCATCCCTGTGTTGGAGACCATAGAATGATTTGGATTGGAGCGCACTTTATAGATCATCTAGTTCCAACCTCACCACCCTCAGCAGGGAGCCCTTCCACTAGACCAGGCTGTTCAGGGTCCAAGCTGGCCTTGAACATCTCCAGGGATGGGGCATCAGATACATTTCTGTGCAACCTGTTCCCAGGGCCTCACCACTGCAAGTAAAGACTTTCTTCCATATATCTAACCTAAATCTACTCTCTTTCATTTTAAAACTATTCCCTCTTGCCCTATCACTACATGCTCTTGTAAAAAGTCCCTCTCCAGCTCCCACATAGTCTCCTTTCAGCTCAGCCTCTCAGCCTTTCCTCATAGGAGAGGTTTTACATTCCTCTTTGATCATCTTATATTCTGTCTCTGGACTCACTCCTGCCCTTCCTGTGCTGAGGACCTCAGAGCTGGATGCAATACTCCCTGTGGAATCTCAAAGAGCAGAGCAGAGCAGCAGAATGACTTCTGTCAACCTGCTGCCCACATCTTTTTGATGCAACCCAGGCCACATTTGGCTTTCTGGAATCCAAGTGCACATTGCTGGGTCATGTCCAGCTTTTCATCCAGCCCCAAGTCCCTCTTGGCAGGGCAGTTCTCAATTCCTTCATCCCCCAGCCTGTGTTGATACCAGGGGTTGCTGTGACCCAGGTGCAGCGCCTTAAAATTGGCCTTGTTGGATCTTCTGATGTTCACATGGATCCACTTTTAAAGCTTGTCCAGGTCCCTCTGGATGGCATCCCATCCTTCAGGTGTGTCAACTGCACCACTCAGCTTGGGGTCATCTGCAAATTTGCTGAGGGTGCATTTGATCTCTTTGTCTATGTCATGGTTGAAGACATTAAGTAACAGTGGTACCGATATGGACCCTTGAGGGGCACCACTTGTCACTGATGTCCATTGGAACACTGAGCTGTTGACCACTCTCCTCTGGATGTAACCATCCAATCAATTCCTTATGCACTGAACAGTACACCCACCAAATCCATCTCTCTCCAATTTAGAGAGAAGGAGGTTGTAAGGGACCATGTCAAAGGCTTTACGGAGTCCAGAAAAATGACATCTGTAGCTCTTCCCTTATCCAGTCATGTAGGCACTCCCTTGTAAAAGGACATTGGTCAGGGGGGATCTTTTTCCACTCATCAGGTACTTCACCTGACTGGCATGACTGGCCGACTCTGAGGGGCATCTCATCAAGTCCCATAGATTTATGTATGTTCAGATTCTTCAGCTGATCATGAACTTGCATTTCACTTACACTGGGAAGCACTTTGCTACCCCAATCCTCGTCTTGCAGTCCATGCCAGGCATGGAAATACTTTTCAACAGAGCTACTACAGCATGCATGGTAGAATGAGTCCTGAAATGTAAGACAAGGTCTTCCTTAGCAGACCATTACCCATTTGGTAATTTTAACTAAATTACTGTTATTCCAGATCTTTCAGCTCTAAAGGCACATAGCAGTGAAGAAGTTTGGTTGGTTATATAAGTTTAGTCGTACAGAAGTCAAACCCTTCACACCAATCATGCAAAAGACATTACAACAAAACATAGCAGGCTAAGAGAAGGGAGGTTTGGCCTTTTAGAAGAAGAAAATAGCCTGTCTCAACCTAGGGCAATTAAAAGGAGAGGAGACAGACTGCTGTTAATGAGTGGGGAGGTCTTAGACATGTGGGCTAGGACAATGCCAAGCACAAATACAGGCTGGGTGAAGAATGAATTGAGTAGCCCTGAGAATCACTTGGGGATGCTGGTGAATGAAAAGCTGAACATGAGACAGCAATGTGTTCTCACAGCCCAGAAGGTCAACCACATCCTGGGCTCCATCCAAAGCAGCACGGCCAGCAGGGCCAGGGAGGGGATTCTGCCCTTCTGCTCTGCTCTGCTCTGCTGAGACCCCACCTGCAGTGCTGCATCCAGCCCTGGGGTCCCAGCACAGGAAGGACACGAACCTGTTGGAGCAAGTCCAGAGGAGGCCACAAAAATGATCAGAGGGCTGAAGCACCTCTCCTGTGAGGACAGGCTGAGAGAGCGGGATTGTTCAGCCTGCAGAAGAAAAGGCTTTGGGAACACTTTCTGGCAGCCCTCCAGTACCTAAAGGGAGCTTACAAGAAAGCTGGAGAGAGAGACTTTTTACAAGAGCTTGTTGTGATAGGAGAAAGGGTAATGTTTGAAATTTCCTCAAATGTATGACACAGTCATGACCTTTTCTTGGTTGTGTCTTTATAATCCCCTTTATTCAAAATACTGCACTAAACTGCCACTTACACATATATGTATCTTTGATATTGTGTTATCAGACACAAAATCTGTCTTTTTTTATTATACTCTTTAATTTTTACCCAGTTTTTAATCTAGCATCTTACACATTAGTTTACCTACAAAAATCGCAGTATTTGACACAATCGAAACAGCAATTCCAGAAACAAAGTATTTTATTGTGAACTAGAATAAACTACACACACTGAAACAGTAAAGCTAAAAGAAACTGGGGGAAATAGCTCCACTCAAACTGATTATCCAAGTGTCTTGTCTCTGAAAACACATACTGATAAATTCCTCATATGCTTGTCATTTGCAAATATCAAATACATTTACCAGTGTGTCCAAAACCCAAAATTCATGCACTCATAGGAAGGAGGTTTACACACTGAGGACTGTATATTGTTTTACTAAGTATAAAAAAATTTTTCCTCTGAGCCTCTGAACAGACTTTACAGGCTGCATATTTCCAACTATGTGGAATCAAGGGACACCAGTATTTCCAAAGTTGAAGACAATGATCTAGCAACAGAAAGGTTGAAATTCCTTAATGAAATACCCAATGGGAATGAAAAGAATTTTAAATGAGAAAAGTCCTTCACAGTTGAGCATGACTTCTCACTGCCAAATCTTCCACAAGACTACAGAGTAGCACAGGAACTAAATTCTTAGCCAAAAGACCTTAATGAACCCTTCAGTTTTGTGAGTTTTTATTATGTATCTATTGTCTCTAGACCTTAAAAAAAAATTTCTGAAGTACACATTTATTTTACACTGTTATGGGTGTATGATTCCAAATAAGTGTTTAACAATAGAGCAATTCTATTTCTACAGATGAGGTGATTTTAGAAACAGGACACTAAAACACATCTGTATCACCAGTCCCACAAAACATTGCTCCAGACTACCTCACAGAAAATACTTCCATACAGCTGCACCAGACACTTGGGGAACAAGAGATTTAAGATTTGTATGGGAGAAGACTCTCTTTAACACACAACAAGGGAGCAAAGGATGCATCTGAATCTCAAGGATGGCAGAAGAGCTTATGGCATACACTATTTGCAAGATACAAGTAGGTCACTAACACCTCTAACAAAAGAAGGCACAGCGAAATACCGTCACTGAAATAGCAGAAGTAATTTTGCATGCTTAAAGAAAATACCATTAACATTTTAATTTCTTTCCTAGTTCTACAGAAGTCATATAACTTGAACTCAAGTCACAACTTCAGCATGGCAGGGGAAAAAAAAAGCATGTGAAGCTGGGAGAAATGCTTTTTAAAAATAACACCATGACATTGTAAAAGAAGTCCCAAGTACTACATTTTGTTTAAAGAGCCACACTTTGGTGATTCAGGCTGAGGAATCTGCATGGTTCTGTTGGCTTTAAAGTGTGGAAGGAAAAAGTGGTTTTGGTGTCATTCCCCACACATGCACACACACAAAATGTTCTTGTGTTCCTCGCCCTCCCTTCCATACACTAAATCTAGATGTTATCACCTATAAGCAAGAAGAAAGTACTCTGCCCTTTAAATGGCCTAAATCCTTCAATATGGTATATTCATGCAGAGTTAGTTTTTAGATACATATAATTATGCAGAGCCAAGTTAATATTTAAGGCACTTGGCATTAGTATTAGAGTTTGACTTATAGATCAAAATACAGGACTGTAGCCATAGTAAATACTCTTCCTGATAACTCACTAAACAGAAACTCTTAAAGAGAAGTTACATGTATAGAGGTCACAAAGCATGATAAAATTATGTATTATAATTATATAATTATGTATTATTCTGATGGCAGAAAGGCCTTTTGGATGAGGCTGAGGAAGATTAAAATCTTCTTTTACATCCAAAACAGCCACACTGTATCTGTGTGTCTGATATCTAACAGCTAAATGTTTTTATATATTTTTTATTCTTCTAATGGCCAGAACAATTGTAGTTTATCCATTACACATAACTAGATGTATCTAATTTATTGAAATAAAACTGCTGCATGTAAGAAATAATGATTTTGCTGCAACTAGAATGTACTATATTTCACTGCACTGTGCTACCACAAAAAAAAATTGTACTGTGGTATAAAGATTTTTAAAGGAAATTTTAATCTTCAGGCAGGAAAATACATACTGAAAATAAATACCTCTCCTCTCTCTGAAAGAATGCAAGTTCACCACTACACCCTTCCACACTAAAACACTTTATATAGTCAGTGCTTGCCTGAATAAGTTTCAAGTAAAAGCTTTCATAAACTATTAAGAAAGGTGTTATTTCAGTTTGAAGGGACTTAGTGATAATCTAGTCCAAAACAGAGAAAAAATTGAGAATAATAGAGAATAAATTGAGAATGTACAAAAAGAATTCTAGTCAAAATTAAAGAATATTTCCACCATGCATGATGAAAGTAGATGAGAAGAGACACAAAGGTGACAAAAAGTTCTTTGGGTTTTAGCTGGTTAAGACTGGTCTTTGCCTATTACTTACTTCGTATACAAAAGTAAGTACAGTGTACTTGAGGAATTACTCTGAAGATACAAATCAGGTACTTAAAATCCACCCAAGATCACTTTTAATCATGGTTTTAGGCTTGGGTCCATAAATCATAGAGAAAGAGAAGGAATTCTCACATAAAACTAGAATGAGAAAATGGCCATTGCAATATATGCTAAAAAATTAGTGATTTTTGGGTCAATTTTGCAAGTCAAATAATCAGCAACACCTTCATGGCAGTTTGAGTTGACATCACCCAGGGGTTCTCTGCACTAGGTCTAATATTTTCTACTGTTAATTACCATATTGCTGGAATTTACCGTCCTAACTATGTATGAAAAAAGGTGTTAAAATAAAACATGCACAACACTACTCATTTTAGTACTTGTTCCACTTACATAAGGCCTGAAGTTTATCCTTAATATGCAAAACCTAAATATAAAAAGCTTCTTAAGCATAAAAGCACTTTTTATATAAAGCAGTATTTTCCTATTTGTGATAGTTGAAACTGATCTTGACTACTGTTCCAAGTCTAGTTCAACAGCATCTATAACTTAAATCCACTTCTCTATTGATATAAAATACTGACAAAATGCAACAGAGCAAAAGTACATGAAACATTCCGTACAAACGATTTACACACAATTCAGTGCCAAAGCATCAAATATAAGAATACCCATCACTACTGAGAAACTAACATCTTGACTCGAGAAACCATTCTAAATTGCTTGAATATAACTGTTGCCTATTAATGAAGTGATCAGTCATTACTCAAAAGAAGATAACTGTACATAAACTTAAAAAAAAAAAAAAAAAAAAATTGTTGATTAAATGTATTGGCTTGAGGTACCACTACCATACATATCAATAGTGGTAAGCCGTGGCAATGCACACAGAACAACTCTGGGCTGTCTCCATAACGTGTTCACAGAATCACAGACCTTGGAGAGCACCTACTTCCAATACCCCTGCCATCGCCAGGGACACCTTCCACTGCACCAGATGCCCAAAGCTCCATCCAACCCAGCCTCAAACACTTTCAGGTATGAAGCATTCACAGCTTTTCTGAGGAATCTTTTCCAGTGCCTCAGCACCCACGTAGTGAAAAATTTCTTTCTAATAACTAATCTAAATCATAGAATATCATTAGTTGGATAGGACCTATAAGGATCATTGAGCCCAACTCCAGGCTCTGCACAGGACACCCCAATAATCACAACAATGTGCCTGAGAGCATTGTCCAAACACTTTCTGAACTCTGTCAGGCTTGGTGCTGTCATCACAGCACAAGGTTCCCTGGAGAACCTGTTCCAGTGCCCAGCCACACTCTGGGTGAAGAAACGTTTTCTAATATCCAATCTAAACCTCCTCTATAATGCCATTTTTCAGCTCCTGTCACTGGTCATCAGTGAGAAGAGATCAGTGTCAGCCCCTTTGTTTCCCCCTGTGAGGAAGCTGTAGACCATGATGAGGTGTTGCCTCAGCCTCCTCTTCTCCAGACCAAGTGACCTCAGCTGCTCTTCACACAGCTTTTCCTCTATATCCTTCACCATCTCTATGGCACCCTTTAGGCTCTCCGTAATAGTTTAGAATCTTTCTTACATTGTGTTGCTAAAAGCTGCCCGCAGCATCCGAGGTGAGGCCACCCCAGTGCAGAGCGGAGCGGGACAATCCCCTCCCTTGCCCGGCTGGCGATGCTGTGCCTGATGCCCCCCAAGGACACTGTTGGCCCTCCTGGCTGCCAGGGCACTGCTGGTTCCTGTACCCACCCTCTTTCAATTTAGAGAATTACAGAATAATCGAGGCTGAAAGAGACCTTCAAGAACATCTGTTCAACCACTAAACCAGCATGACCATTATCACCTCTAAACGATATCCCTTAGTGTCACACCCAGACCATTTCCAGAAATGGTGACTCTATTAACTTATTCTAATGCTTATTCCACACTTGCAGTGAAAA
This sequence comes from Corvus kubaryi, assembly GCF_017639235.1. Lineage (NCBI taxonomy): Eukaryota > Metazoa > Chordata > Aves > Passeriformes > Corvidae > Corvus > Corvus kubaryi. Next base: position 2,446,410 of record NW_024581096.1, on the reverse strand, counting down.
AATATTGTCTAATATCCAATCTGAACCTTCTCTGGCACCACTTGAGACCATTTCCTCCTGTCCTTATACTTGAGACCTGTCAGAAGAGATTGGCCCCCACTCCACTACAACCTCCTTTCATGTAGTTGTAGAGAGCCATGCAGTCCCCCTGAGCCTCCTCTTCTCCAAACTAAACAGTTCCAGCCCCCTGATTTCCTTTGTGGCCCTCCTCTGGACCTAATTCAAGTGGTCCACATCCTCCTTTTGATAGTGGCCCCAGAGCTGGATGGAGGATGCAGGTGGGGTCTCATGAGAGTAGAGGGGGAGAATCACCTTCTTGCCCTGCTGGCCACACTCCTTTGGATGTAGCCCAGGATAAAATTGGCTTTCCGTGCTGCAAATACACATTGACAGGTCATGTTCAGCTTCTCATCCGCTGATCCCCCAAGACCCCTTCTGCAGGGTTGCTCTCAATCCATTCTCCATTCACCCTGTATCCATGTTTGCGATTGCCCCAACCCAACTGCAGAGCCCTGTACTTGCCTTTGTTGACCTCCATGAGGTTTGCACTGGCCCAGCTCTCAAGCCTGTCCAGGTCCCTCTGGATGCCATCCCTTCCCTGCAGCGTGTCACTGCCCCACACAGCCTGCTGCTTCAGTGGACTTGCTGAGGTGTGCTCAATCCCACTGTTCATGTCACCAACAGAGAATTCAAAATGTGCTGGTCCCAGTATCGATCCCTGAGGAATGCCACTTGACACCGATCTCCACATGGACTTTGAGCTGTTGACTGCATCTTTTGAGTGCAACCACACAGACAATTCCTTATCCGCTGGGTAGTTCATCCATCAATCCATGTTTCCCCAGTTTAGAGATGAGAATGTCATGTAGGACAGGATCAAAAGCTTTTCCGAAGTCCAGGTAGATGACATCAACCACTCACTCTTCCCTTATCCATCGAAACTATAACTCAGACACAGAAGGCCACCAAATTGGTCTGGCATGATTTGCCCTTGGTGAAGTCATGTTGACTGTCACCAATGACCTCCTTATTTTCCAATGTGCTCCAGCAGAGTCTCCAGGAGCATTTGACCAATGACCTTACTGAGCATGAGGTGAGACTGACTAGCCTGTAGTACTCCAGATCTTTTCTTTTTCCTTTTTTAAAAATGGTGGTTATGTTTCCCCTTTTCAGTCACTGGAACTTCAATGGATTGTCGTAACTTCAAAAATATGATGAATAGTGCCTTAGCCACTTTCTCCACCAGTTCCTTCAGGACAGTCGAATATATCCCAGCAGGTCCCATGGACTCACGCACTTTCAGGTTCCTTAGATGGTCTCAAACGTGATCTTCTCCTACAGCCAGTGATTCTATATTCTCCCAGTTCCTGCCTTTGCCTTCTGCAATTCAGCCAATGTGGCTGGAGGACTTGCCAGTGAAGACTGAGGAAAAAAAGTAATCAAGTACTTTGGCCTTCTCCATGTCCCAGGTAACCAGGTCTCCTGCTTCCTTCTGGAGAGGACCCACATTTTCCCTAATCTTCTTTTTATCATTGACATACTGAGAGAAGTTTCTCTTGTTGCCCTTGACAGCCCTCAGCAAGCTTAATTCTATCACTGCTTTAGCTTTCCTAATCTGACCCCTGGCTGCTCACACAATCTCTCTGTATTCCTCCCAGGCTACTTTTCCCTGCTTCCACCCTCTGTAGGTTTTATTTTGTGCCTGAATTTGTCCAGAAACTCCTTGTTCATCCTTGAAGGCCTCCTGGAACTTCTGCCTGACTTCCTCTTTGTTAGGATGCATTGCCTCTGACCGAGAAGAGATGATCCTTGAATATTAAGCAGATTTCTTGGGCCCCTCTTCCCTATGCAAGTCTATCCCACAGTACTCTACCATTATGTTGTCCCTTCAACAGTTGAGTGGCCCTTCAACACATGACAACCAGCGCTTGGGAACATGAGGCTGCTCCTATCTGTCTACAGAGGGCCTCATCTACTTGGTCTTCCTGTTCAGACCCCCTCTGCGATGTCACCTGTCTTCCCTTTGATCGTGATCTGTAAGCTTGCAGTTGACTCTCCATCAATCATCAGGCAGAGCTCCATGCACTCCAATTGGTAACTGACACAGCAGGCAACATCCTCTGCTTGTCTCCTCTGCCTGCTTTTCTAAACAGCCTTGATCATTCCATTCCAGCACTCAGTCATAGGAGTCATCTCTGCAACTTGTAAGGCCATAGCCCTGCAGGCATGCACAGGTTTCAAACTCAATTTCATTTATTCTCCATGCTAAATGCATTAGCACAGAGGTACTTAAAATAGGTCCTTGATGAAGGATGAAGCCAACTTACTGGCTTGAGCAGCTGGGTATCCTTTGTGCTGCTCTTCACATGCTCTCCTGCTGACCTGGGATCTCTCTCCAAGCTCTGGGCATCTCTTGCTGGCCCTGGGATCAAACTGGTAGGAATGGAACAAACTGAGGTTTCTTTCCTCCAGCAATTTCCACCTAAAGCCCTCTTCACCAGCTTGGCAAGCCTATGACTGAAGATGCTCCTCTTCCACTCTGACAGATGGACCCCATCAGCCCGCAGTAGAGCAGGTATCATGGATTGCTTCAATACAGATTTGAAATTCTATATATAGTGTATATTAATAGTTTAAATTAGGAGTATCTAGAATTTTGCATAAGTGCATGTTTGGATGTTTCATGAATGACTAGTGATCTAGGAATGACATTTGATAATGCAATATTAGAAGAGATTTTTTTATTCACAATGTTGATTATGTTATTGCTGGCCTGTATTTGATGAGAAGACATACAGCTAGTAAAGGCTGGAATTCAGAAGTTCAAAGATTTACAAATCTAAAAATAAGTAAGAATTAAAGCATTAAGAAACCCAGAAATTTTTGCATTTGTGGAGTATATTCCCATTTGGAATACTCCCACTGCCACAATTTCACCTGCTGATAATAGGTCAATGTGGTGGCAACACAAGAAAACAGAAAAAATAATGGTAGGAGGAACTGGAATATAGTGTATGAAAGAGCAAATCTACATAAGACTTGCTAGTCATTAAATGTGTTTATAATTGCACTTTTAATGCTTTACAGTTTGCCAGACAACTGCTCTTTCACAGGCTGTGACAAAATAAAAGATTTGACCAGAATTTCAGTTAGTTCTCAGTGTTATCTCAGTCTTTATATCCCAGCAACCATATTTTCCAGAGTTAACTTTATATAACAAAGACTGCATAATATGTGTCTTGCTTCATACAGTAATGACTGTGAAACATTTATCTTTAGAAAAGTAGAAGTGTCAGGTAAGGAAATAATTGGGAATGCAACACAAGCAGTAATTTAATTCTGAATGTACCACATATAAACAAATGTGGTTTCTTATTTTGTCTATCAAATTTCTCATTCATTAGAACGTTTGTATTTGAGCTGAAATCGAAAGAGTTTGATTTTATTTGCGTTTAACAAAAAAAATTTATCTCTTGTTTAGCAGATCTGATTTCAAAATCAGCTTCAGTACCAATTAACCCTGCACATGTGATTAGTTCAGCAGGCCAATTACAAAATATTCAAGCATGGAATATTAACTGCAGATTTTTACTTTACTTCCACCATACAGCTCTGTCAGAATTTTAATAGCTACTAAAGTTATATTTCATCATACATTATGAAACACAACAGTTACAACTGCAGACATGAACTACAATTTATTTCTTTACTCAAGATGATTCTGTAATATCCTCTGCTCCTGCCTATTCACACCTGCTCTTTGACTGGAAAATTTCCAGACACTTCCCTTCAAGTGTCACTTCTTTGCTGTGAATTCACGGAGAGCAAGCAAGCAGGGGGAAAAAGAAATCACAAAAAACCCCACTGTAAGTAGCGCTAATCACTTTGGAAAGTACACTTAACACATTGAATATACTTAAAAATTAGTTAGGAAGTTTATAAAAGCCATGAATTTAATACAGAAGTGGATAACTCTTCAGAGAAAATACCACACCTAATTTAAAAAAGGTTAAGACACTGATGCACATTACTTTATTATTTCACTGCAACATTTTTCAGAAGGTTTTAAGTAGCATGGAACAGACAGTGATCAGTTTAGGTTTTACTTCACTATTTGCATAATTAAAATGAACCAGCCACGAACTCAAATTGAAATTTTATCCAGATCCAACTGAAATAATGGATATGCTGCAACTGACCTCAAAGCATAAAGAATCATGCCCCTCATTAGGAAAGATTGGTGTAAATTATCAAAAACTAGAGAATACTAAAATTAAATAGATATGATGTTGCCACTGAAAGAATGAATTTACAACCAGTGTCCTAGTTAAAACCACGTTTTTAATGTACTCTTATATATAACCAATCTAATAAAAGGTAGCTGTAAAGCTGAGCTAAATAGCCCAGACTCATGTTTAAAATGTGAAGCAAACATGAAAATGTAGTACATATTCATGTGTGGCAAGAGACAGAATTTATGCAACAGATCACAGACAAAATCCGAAATTGGTGAAAATCCAGCAAATAAACTGGCCGGATATGTTCTTCTGGATTGTTAAGAATGAGAAACAAAATACTCACTAACAAATGTATTATTCTGCCAGTCATTGTAGGTTATGAAAATAGTAACAGCCTCAATATTATACTTGAGCAAGAGAAGGCAAGAACATAGAAGGTAAGGATTCTACTTAGACTATGAAGAAAACTTAAAAATGAGAGATTTTTAAACAAGTGTGTGTACTTCATTAAAAAAAAGAAAGCAAATTACAACATTTCAAACTGCTAGAAAGCCCTTTGTCAGATATCTGGCCAAGCAGTAACTGAGTGTTCTAGCAGATATCCCAAACTATTACCACCAAACATTTCCTGGAAAAACTATAATTTGAATAGTTTTATGACCCTTTGTGCAACTCAGAAGGTGAATGCCTGGAGAAAGAAAAGGGGGGGGGGGGCGCCCGGGGGTTGGAATAGAGCATAAAAAAGTATTTCTCACTGGATTTTTTTCTTTCCCTAGTAAGTCTAGTGCATGGAAACATTTATTTGTAAACTACAGAAGACATTAATATATCATTACTCTCAACAGCATATGTAGTTTGGCATTTTATAGGTTTATCCTGATGCATTTTTAATTGCCAGAAGTTTCATTTCCACATTTAGAGGAAGACTTTAACTGGGGCAGTTATGAGTTGCATTGTTTATCCTGTGTGCTGGTAGATATTCTCAAGTTTTCCAATTCAGAAAATCATCAGGCGTGTAACCAGCTCCCCTCAGTGAGCACATCTTAAGATAAGCTTGTGGAATTACACTCAAAATTTCTGTCCTCAGTTGAGAGAGGAGGACATTATTTTTATTAAGTCTTTTTATTCTGTATCATTTATTTTAATCAATCTAATAAAAAATATTAAAAAGAAAAAAACGTTCAGACTTCAAGTCAGAGCATAAAAATCTGAGCTCTACTCCACGACATTGGTCACTCTTCTGGATTTGGTATTAAGTAAAGCACACTTTGAACACATTTTGTCCATCTGGAATGGATTAGGCAAACTCTGGGTATACCTCATACCTTTTCCATCCTTTCACCCTCACAGACTCAAATTTTATAAATTAAATCAGAATACACATCTTGTAGCTAACCAACTGTACACTAAGAGTCAAATAATGTCATCAGAAATTAAAAACAACAGCCTTTTTATTGATTAGAAAACATTCCACTCACACATTGTGCTTGTTAATTAGCTGTAAATAACCTGCTGGTTGACATTTGCCATGCAATAAGGAGTTTTTCAGATTCACATTCTAGCTACTTTATTGTTCCACATGCGTTCTCTCAAATCCCACAGAGTCTATTTGATTCCTTTCAGCTACAAAATCTAGGAATAAAGTTTAAAGAGAAAATTTACCCTAATCTATCCCTCAAAAAAAAAAAAAAACAACCAAAAAACAAAAAACAAACAAAAGAAACCCAAACAAAAAAGCACTAACAAAAAACATTCTCAGCCAAGAGTGGACACCTGAACAATATTTCCAACCTTATTCTGCTAACATGAGGTGGGGGAGTAAAAAAACCCACGCAACAAGATTATAACTGTCACAGAAAGGGGAATTACATAATATGCCAAGGGGTTTTATTAATTCCCAACTCCTTGCTGTTTTCTTCTGTTGCCTGTGTTATCTATTGATTTCTATCATGTCACAGCCTACAGACTCTCACCTCACAAAAAGACATACAGAAAATGGATAACAGAGAATTCTTCCCTGCAATCTTTGAATAGGTTTATCCCCCCACAGCACTTGCAATCTTGGAACATGGCTATAGATCCAGATTTATCTAAAGTGAATCATCTACACACAGATCATGTATTGCTGTAATGGCTCACAATTGTTATGCTGCATGTCTCAGTCACAATTTCTCTTTTGTCAATCTTAGCGTCATCATTCCAAAGAATATGCCTTAGGAGATAGCAAAGACCCCAAACATGGTTTTGACACACAAGTAAGAATATAAAAGCTATGACAGTGGTGCCATATCTAGCAACATGACTGATTCAAGTGGTCAGTAGCAGGTCTCTAAAAAGGAGTGTAAGGAATACACCCTGTATAGAAACCTTGTTGTTAATATTCCTGTGTGAAGCACCATACACAAAATAAAATGCCTCACTTTCTTCAGTCTGTTGAGCAGAGCCCTAGTACATTGCAGTTTTGTTAGAGTTTTTTTCCCAAATACATAATTTTGAATATGCAGATACATTTTTTCCTCTTAGATCCCTTCAATTCCCTGAAAACAAAGATGAATGGGAATTTAGTGCTATTATTTGGAAAGCTGGCTCCTTACACTTTATGTATCTGCAGAGACAGATACTAAGGGCAATATATGCCTTTTTTTTTTGAAAATCAGCTTTTCAAACCTCTCCCTCAGTGAAGTAATCTTACACATGTGGTCACAAGAAAACTAAGTCAATGTACACTGTTACAATTTTTGCACAAAAATCAAATAAGGAAACACAGTCTCCTGTCGGGGGCTTAAATTAATTTCAAGGAACTTCAGTAGAACAAGCTAAAAGGCTACACAATAAACAAGGGTGAAAACTGCTTAATGGACTTCAGAGTCAAGTAAGAAACAAGACACAGAATTACTGCTTGAAATTGGAGCTCTTCTCATTAACAGAGGAATTAGCCACAGGATGAGGATCAGAGACAAGGCTTCATGAGAACAGAAGTGCTTCAAGATCTACAGATTTATTGGACAAAGCTAGGAAATTGTGCTCACAGACCAGGGTCAGAGTGCCTTGTATAAAAGAGGAATCTTTGCAAGAAGTTAAGACGCAAAGTGGAAGAAAAGTGGAAAGTTAAGAAGAAAAGTGGAAAAATGCCTCAGAAAATAAGTATAACAATCTTGGACCTACAGCAGAAAAGGAATGTGCAGAGTCCTGGCTGGTTGGCCTCACCTCACTACCAAATGCCTTAACTAGTGCAGAACCTGATGTGGTAATGTTACTTACTATTACAGAATAAAAATATATTACTAACCTTTAGGCAACTGACATGAAAAATGGCAACAATGTCCATTAAACGAATTTCCTTTTAGGACTGCTATCTGGACAATGCAACTACAAAACCCTCCCCGGCTGCCTAAAAACTCTTAAAGTTATTAAAAAAATGAAAGGCATGATTGTGGTCAGCTCTACACAGGTATGCAAAATGAAACAAGAAACGTTTTGTTCCTCTTGAGTATCTACAGCAATGTCAGAAACATTTCTGTTCTTAGAACCACAGGACTTACAAGGAGTTTAGAATTGCTGCCATTTAAATATACTTTCTGTCCCCTAAGAAAAACAGGCAGCATTGGCCTACACATTGGATGCATTTCACAGACAAATGAAAGTGCCCCTTACCCGTAAGGGCACGTGAATGAGGAACCGACTGAAGCACTTTGAAGTTAATCTTATATATATACATCTACAATAAACATAAACCAGTTCTGTAAAATTCTCTCCTTGAAAGAATTGAAAAAACCACCAACTGCGTAACAATGCCAATGCCTCCCATATGGGCTTCAATAGCATTGCTAGAGAAATGCCACATACTAACAGTGGTGTCAATGCTAACAGCAGCCGTACCACACCACTTAGCAATACACCTACTTAGTGAGTTACAAGTACAGTGATACCTGGCAAAAATATAAGTGTCTATTAAGAAAGAGCTCATTCACTGTCTCGCGGTATTAACATATACAAACCCACTTAAGACCCAGACAAATAGAAAAAATATACCATCTGTGGTACTGAACATTTTTACTCTCATCAGTACAACTGCAAATCCAGGTGTATTTGACTTAATCAATAAAAACATCTTACGGCTCTGATTCTTTATTCAATCAAATAAGGATTCTTCCAACAGTATCAGTTCAGTGGGGCTGTGGAATTAATTGTTGCTAAAGTAGTAAACCACTCGTGAACTTAAGTGGATTTCAATCCAAGTAAAAGATTTTTGTATTTCAAGGTATTTTAAGTCAAGAATTTCAGAAGGTGTATCTACAAAAAACCACACAGGTTTGCAGTCTTAAAATTAATTCTAGTAAGCGTTTTGCAAGGAATGTTCCCATAAAAGCACCCTAGCTGCAAGGAGATCTTAACGCTTTTGTCAAGTGTAGTGAATTTGTATTCTTCTTAAAACGTAAAACAAACCCATGGTGTGTGAACTACCAACAGTAGATGACATTTCATTCAGGAATTTTTGAGAAGTACTGTCTCCTTAAGTGAATGAGGTTTCAAATGTTTCTCTGTTTAAAACAATTGCATTTCAAAGACCAGATTCTGTCGTTTAAAGATACACACCTCAACTTCCCCCTGAAACCTTCCTTTCTATGGCCTGTCTGGTACGCCTTTTTACTTGATCTACTAACACACCAGGAGGCAAGGTAATCTTCCTCTCAGCAGCAAAACACTATTGGTGCAAAGTTTAGAGAGTCAGTCACACATCCTTTGGATAAACAACTATTTAGTACCTGGACAAATCAAACTAACTCTCTTGAGCTACAGAGAAATGTAGCACTAGAGAATTCCTACAGCTTAAAAGAAAAACAAAAGGCATTTAAAAAAATTTTTCACCTTCTCAATCCTGATATAAAGTGTAACCTAGAATCCAACCCTCTGGCCCTTACCATTCTGTGCAGGTACATAGGAAAAGGAATAGTTCTGTTCATAAGGTATAGTTAACAAAGGTATTGCTAAGGAATACCACAATTCCTACTTTATGATCTTAAGGATCAAGAGAAGGAAGCAACTGATTGAAATGGAAGAGGAGCTCTGTTCAAAATATTAGTAAAAATAAAGTAACAGCTGTGCTCTGTAGCTCTTAAGTTTTGTGGATTTGCAATCTATGGAGACCCTATTTCTTAAAAGAGTTCCTGAAGAAACAAAAAGAGGAAGCAGCCTAACAGGGAAGATCAAAAAAAAAAAAACAAATCGCCAAATAAGAACTAACTTCAAAAAGGCAAATTGATACTTCTACACCAGGGTGGGATGCACAAGCCTCAAAATTTACAGTGGCTTTCAAAATTAATTATCTGACAATCTGACATTATGCTAAAAAGCAAGATTATCACATAATGGTGCAGGAACACAGGAACCAAATGCAAGAGCTTTTTTTTTTTTTACCCAAGGATTTGAGATTAGAGATCCATACAAGTTTTTCTCCTATTTTTACTATTTTGTAGTACAAAATAATTTAAAGGATTCATTAGGTTTATCTAAAATCTTCACCAAAAAAAGACAACATTGTGTTAACAGCACTACACCGTTAATCAACCTCATACTTCAAGTCTGTCTGCTGAGTATTTTACTTTCACCTGCCTCCAAGAACCCAACTTGGACAATTTCAAGATAAAACATTGAAGTCTGAGACTTAAATATTCTCTTATGGGAAAAATGTAGGTGGTACATAATATAAGGACTTACTTAGACCAGTCTCTGGCCTGCATTATTTTTAATCAGTAAATTAGAAGTTTTCTGCAACTCCCTATGCACCTAGTAAAGTATCGACCCTGCAGACTGGAGGGTGGCTGCAGGACCATGACAGATAGGCCCACACGCCAGGGACCAAACACCAGGCTCTTGTCCAAAGACTGGTGGCTTAATAGGCACAGCAACGCCTCCAAGGGACTTAAGAGATCAGTTTGGCATACCTCCACTCCAGTGAGGCTACCTGGTTTTAGCATACAGCTTGTTTAGGATACAAACTATCTGCATTGATCAAGCAGACTTCCCTAGGGAACGAGCAGCCTTAATATTGTTTTTCCCAGATCAGACCATGTCATCTTTGAAAGAAACATGGAAGAATTGCAAAGAAAAGCTGACGTGTTGTCTTCATTTATGTGGTTGAAGATAATGACTCATCTTCTTAAAACCTTTGCCCCACATTTCAGATAAAGACTGTTGTTGTTGCAAACTTAAATACTTAACTAGGACTAGGTAATATTTTCAAATACATCAAATTACTTACTGAAAAATCTGGTTTTAATCAACACAAAACTATTCATAATGTTGAAGTGAAACTTCCCTACTTTCCATAAAATAGAAGTACACACAATGAGCAAAAATTGATTCCAGTGTCAAAGTCAATAAAAATGTAATTACTCCACACAAAGCAGAGCAGCATCAGTGGGACAGATTCAGGAAACTGCTTTCAAAATACTATTGGAGTGGCTAAAAAGTATCCTAATGTTTGGTAGTATAGGCTCAAATTCCTTTGGAAAGACGTGATTACTAAAGACCTCTCCAGTACATTATGAATTTAAAGAACCATAGCTATATCCTTCTCTTTCACATCTAATGCTTTAAATCTGGTTCATCAAGTGGAAGATAGACAACAAAATGAAAACAAGTATATCCCCATTTCAGTAATTCATTTAGAATTATTAAAGTTAGTGGACTTACATGTTTATATGAATATAAATTTGTCTTTACTCATTCCAACCCAAAAAAGAACTACCTATTCTTCACATAAGCTGATTCATTTTATTAGAAAGAGCCAGGATAGCTAGCAGTTTCAGTAAAAGCTTGATTTATCCACTCAAATTGATTAGTGTAGCCCTTATGATAATTTCAAGGAATTATAATTATTATATAAATAAATGAATAGAAGCATTTTGTTGTGAAAGCATATATAACTGAACCTTATAAAGGTAGGTATTACTAGCCTGCAGACACAACACTGAGGTACTTTGTTGATTTAAAATATAGGTATATACTTAGAAGTGTAAACTTCTTAGAAGTAAACTAGGAAGTTATAAAATTCTTATATCCCTTTTAAAAGACAGCATACACATGCTACATACTTAGATAATTACAGCCCCCACAATGAAGAATAAAAAAAGTCCTCAGTATTTACTGTGTTTTGATGAAAAAAAGTTATTTTCAATAGGTATTACTGATGTTCTCTCAAAATTTGCTACTTTACAGTTAGAGGCCTGAGAGTTAACACTGGCTTAAGCTTTTGTCTGGAACACAGAACTGTTCATAGCTACACTGGGAACAACCTACCTTATCAGGGAAGCCAGTACAGAATATACAGTAATAATAATAATATTAAAGCACAACTGTGACAGAAAACAACTGTGATTTGTAGTGCCAGAATAACACCAACAAAGTGTCAGGTTAGTCAGCCATAGCAGACTATATACAGAGTTGCCAATACAACTTATGCGTATGTATATTGAGGGACTGCAACTGACACAACTACATCACCCATGGATTACACTTTTTCTCTCACCTAAATTATACCAGTAAAAGTTTAATGTGTAGCAAAACTGTAAAGACACATTCAGTTTCACAAGTCCTAGTGAAGGAATTACTTATATGCAAAAAAACTGATCATAAACAAAAGCCTTTGTGAAAAATTAAGACCTTAGAATGCAACTATTTTGTTTTTAATTTCATTCAATTTATTTGTATTAGACTTTAATCTTTTTTTATACTTCTTGAAATGTAGAAGCTTTCTGAATCACTCCAGCATTTTAACACTCTGATTTTTACTATTTAAGACCATACATAACAATTATATCTGAAATATGAATACAAAATACATGCAAGTGATTCACTAGCTTCTATTTCCTCTCAAAAATAAAAAGATTTGTTCATTATGCAAAACAAAACCAAGAAAAAACACCACCTCCCTCAGGAAAAAACCCAAACTTTCACAACTTTTATGCAAAATTATACAGAAGATGCATTATTTTAATCATTATTTCAATTTTTCTGCAGTGAATGCAGTGATTCCAAAATAGGTTACATACAACAGAATTTGTCCTGGAAAGGAGAAATCATAATAAAAAGATCCTAATCCAAATTAGAGCTGTTGCACCTGCTGCTACTTAAACAAAACAGAAGAGAATAAATAGTGCCCTTAAACAACAGTGAGACTTATCTCCTAATAAAGTACAGTTGCCTACCCCTAACTGCAAAGGGACAGACACAAATGCCTTTATCAGGATCTCAAGATTACAGTGCAGGTTTTGTTGAATTCATCACTCTAACAGTGAAATAGAAGCAAACAAATGGGCACATATGCAGGCTTTGAAACTACCTATTAAAATTGTCAGTTCTCATCTTAATTAAACATAATAAATCAAACCAGCTACAAAGTAGAGTCTCATATTGCCGGAATCTGCAAGAACCTGTTTTCAGAGAAATATACTAGTTGAAGTTCTGGCTTGAAATTCTTACAAAAACACTTTACATGGTTAACAAAACATTTTCCCTCCTGTTTTGTTCTCCACAATCTTATTAACTCTTTCCAATTATCAAAGTATAAAATGTTCAATAGGATCAATCTTTTCTACTGTAATACTTTGCATTGGCAATTATGAAGCGAAAATAACAGCAGAAGCAAGTGATTTGCAGATCTTACTCCTCCAAATTCTTAATCTAAACTTTAATAATCTGATATATTTAAGACAAGCCATCAATTAATTTTCCTCCTTTTAAGGTTACCTACCAATTATATTACTTTGCAACTAGCCTCTAGACATACATATGCTAAGAACAAGAAAGCTACAAGAAATAAAATAAACACAATACTTATAATGACCATACCTAGTAATAAGAACCGCATTATCATGGTGGGCAATCCCATTTTCTGGAATGGTGTTTCCATCACTTTGGTGGGAGAGAATGGATTTCTGCCACTTACAGAAGCTATCGAGGGACTTGTCTGCATGGTGGTTTATCTCCAAGTTTGGCTGCAATACAACATGCATACCAGAAATGTTCCAAACAAATTACTAAGGTCAGTTGTTAAGCCTTCTGAAAACTAAAATGGGACTATAATTAGAAGCAGTGGTTTCTAGGAATAAACTCTTCTTGCCAAATTTTATTTCTGTAAAATCTGACCCCAAGTTCAGCTGTGTATTACTGAACCATCATTCTTTCCGCTCCAACTTTAATAATCATTATGTCAATACAGAAAAAAAAAAAATAAAAATACAGATCTAAAAATAAAACTGACATCCCCGAAGGTGTAATAATAATCACCTGAAGCAAGAATAGATATCTCTGAGATGATACACGAGGAATATTCATTTGAACTGCTTCATCTTGATTAAAGTAGTGAAAAATTACATGATAGGTTTGTACTTAGAGGCAGCCACTTCAAGCTATAACTAAATGAACTCTGTATTATACAATAATGTGCTTTGTATTTCACAGGTATAAAGCTTAGCACAACAGTCCTTACCTGATCTTCAGTGAGGACAATCAAACGTGTCACTATAATATTCACAACGTTTCCTAGACTGGAATCACGATAAAGTTTGGCAACCTGACCTCCAGAAAATAAGAAAAGGCACAAAGTCAGACAAGAAACACTACTTGCTTCCTAAATGGTTAAAAATTAACCCAATTTCCTCATGTAGTTCCATAATGTAAGGTATCACTGTCACCTAAATACAAGTTATTTTTTGACCAAAAAATTCAGTAAAAAAAAACCTTTTGAGTCATACTTTTCAATTGAAACTGTTTATATCTCGTTTCATAAATCATCCAGCACAATGACGATTTAGAGTGTCAACATAAGCAGAATAGAACTGTAAAATCTGTACATAATTATTTGAATTCAATATTAAAGACAACAATTTAAAAGTGATCACAACATACGTCTTGACAGAAAAAGTACTGCATTTTTCCCAAAATGCTAAGATTTTCAGTATTTTAACTATTCATTCCTGCAAGCTAGTACATATATTAAGGCATTATTCCTGGCAATAAATAAACACTCGACAGGTCCATTATCATTACAGTACATATGTATTGATACGAACACAGAGAAGGATGAAACTTACAATATTCATTACACTCAAAATGTAGTGTTCAATGTCTTTGCGACCATGGTATCCCACCATCATTTTGTCTGCTACTACCAGCGTTTCCACAAACCGTTCAAGGCTTACAGATCTCTTCTGCCGACTATGACTACTTAGTGTGTCATTGACTGGAAGTGAAGCTGGAAAAGCAGATGCATCATTCATCCACCAAGATTTGCCGCTTCTTGTGAGGTCTTCTAGGAACCAAAACAATTAAATTCTTGAGAGGGGGTCACTAGTAAAACGCATTCAAATGCACCTGTTTTAAGTTGAGATTGCCATCTTCAAGGTTCTAACAAAGAAGTCTTTCTTGAGGCAAAGAAAAATCAACTTTATTTAATTCCTAACTTATTTTTAAAAACTTATATAATGAAAAGCCTACTTTGAACTCCAATAATCTCAACTCTCCTTAAATTTGAATTAGGATGATAAATCTACAGTCTTCTCTTAACAAATCTGATTTTGCACATTTATGTTGCTACTAAAGATTACTTATAATTAGCCACAAGCACATGTCAGAGTTTTAGGAATGAGAACAAGACAGCTACAACATCTGGGAAAAAAAAATACTAGAAACCAAAAATCCAAAATTAATGTAAAAGTTATCAAAATTTACTAACAAATTAAATATGCTCATAAAACACTAAAAAGTTTTTTCTCTCCTGCAAAAGTCTGTAATTTTTAGGCAGTTAGGGTTACATACCTAAAATGAATCCATTTTCTCTTCAGAAAGCTATCAGATTATATTTTATCTGCCTTGTGAACTAACTATAACAAAAAGCTTTAAATGGTCTGACATGAGATAATTGCCACAGTTATTTTAACACTAATTTCAGTTCAAATATGTTGATTCTTGTTTTTCTTTCAGGTAAATATATAGAAAAAAATATTTATTGTCTGCAAGAAATAAATCATTAAAAATCCAAGGAGCTGTAATTATCAGCAAAACAAATATTACAAACTGACTTTGAATTCTAATTCCTGTCCTCAGGACAAAATTGAACCCATCCTATCCTGCAAAACTGGCTTTTTTGGTGTGTATCCCTTTTCCACAAGAGCCAACACAGATCTCAAGCTAAAGTTTAGCAAAGTATATTGCTAGTCTGGTTTTATCCAAGTAGAATTTCAAAATATCCAAGTTATTTTTGGTATTTACAGATGAGCATAAGAACATTAATAGATACATTTATAACTGTCTGAACAGGACTCCTCAAGTGAGCAATTTCTGAGATGCATCATTACCTCTACTAAAATAAGGTCAGCTAAGGATGATTAGAGATAGAACTAGTACCTCCCATATAAAAGCAGTGCTTTCTGCAAGTCAGCTACGCACACTGCTTTCAAAGAGGAAAACTACACCGCAAGGTATGAATGTATGTTCAGATCAAAACCAGGAATACAAAGCTTCAGCATTCTCACTCTTGCAGTGTTTCATCATTTCTGAGGCTATGGTATTGGCTTTAAAAGGCGCATATTTTAGAAAAGTCAAAAAATTTAAATCAACCTGGTAGTTACAAAAACACCAGTAACAAAATTGTCCTCACTCTGCAATCCATTCTAAAAAAAAAAAACTTGTACGAAGTATTAAAGCCTGGTTTGGATTCTACACTGACTAATAAATTTTTTCCTGGTTTTCACCTCTATTGTACAAAATTCAAAGCTTCTTGTATAGTTCAAAGATTTTCATCTCACTTAAACAGTGACTTAGGAATGTCGAATTTTCTCTGATAGCTACTGTACTAAAATTTTTTTTAATTCATTCTTTTTCAAATAACAAATGCTGATGTTTCTGATGCTCTTGGAGTGCTAGAAGTAGTTTAGAAACGCAATATTGCTTCCACATTAATTCAAAATTTTCACTCGAAGATGCAAATTATTCTAAACATTTGAGAACTTCTGACTTCAAGCATAAAACTTACAGAGGACAAAAAAGATTATTCTGGAATCATCTTAATACTATCTTTTAAACAAAGGTTTCAGGAGACTTCAAAAGAACAACCATTTCTCATTTTCTTATCAGATAAGAAGCTTAGGCTCCAGCTGATCTCAAAGTAATGAGAAAGCTGGAAATAGTCCTTGCGCTCCAGGATCTATCAATGCTTATGCTGTTTCTCTCTAAAAAGCACTAAATAATGCTGGCTAAATTATTTAAAATGCTGAAATATATCAATAAATAAAGATCTGCAATTTATTTAACAGAAATACTTATGTGGCAACTTACATCATTCTTTCGCCATATTCATAGGTTAAAAAAAAGAAAATTAAACTCAATTAACATTGAACATAGTTATAAGGAAGTAGAAAAGGGAAAAAATGGAAAGGAAAAATAAAGACAAAAAAAGAAAACCAACCAAAACAAACCAAACAAAAAAAAAAAAAAAAAAAAAACCAACCAAAAAAAACCACCCAAAAAAATCAGGAAAAACACTATAATTAACCCCAAAATAATTATGGCAATAGTATTAAATTAGGTTTTACACTGCAACTGCAAAGAAATCCAGACCCATGTAAACATGGAGTTCACAACTACAGTTCACAAGGTTTCCTACGTCAGTTATCTAAGATATTGGGTGGTGGTCAAGGTGGAGAGAAAGAGGCACAAATAGAAAAACATCTCAAAATGAAATAGCAAACTTATGTTAGATGCAACTATGACAATATTTTGAAGAGAAACATTATGCTGCTTTTTTCTAAATATTTTAGCACCATTATTTCATGCATCTAGCAAGCTTTTATTTCATTTTATAATACACCAACTGTAAAGTCTGGCACAAGTGAAATCACTATTTATATCAAAATATAGTAGAGCTATCCAGAAATAATTTGCCACTCTGCAGTTTCCATATGTCAATTTTTGTTGTTTCTTATCCAAATACAGCATTTTGCAAGATAATCCAGTGGTCTCAAACCCCACTGAAGTAATTGGAATTTGGCAGTGGAAAATTTCTTACCAAGGCCTTAGGGATTTCAGCTGTATTTACTGAAACATAATTAATTGGTGACAATACATGCATGACACACAATTTCAATGTTTTATTTTTGGAACATTTTTATGTTTAAATGCTTAAAATATAATTTAAATTGTGAAAATCTATCCTATGCTCTTATCTGAATCTCCTTGCCTCTCCAATTCTCCTTTTGTATTAGCTATCATAATTCCACCATCTATTATGAAGCAGTCCATCACTTATTCATCCCAGTCAATTCTGATCATGCTTTCACCAAATTTTGTATTCCACTTTCTATTCTGTTATTGTCTGAGAAAGATCAGAAACTACACTCCCTTTGTCTCTATCAACACTTCAAAATCCTGACCATTTCCCTGATGGAGACAGGTACAGAACAAACTAGGTTACAGTAGGGGAAACCTGACAAATAACTCACACAGTCACTCAAGCAGATTCCTCCCTGAATATAATACTAGGAAAACTGTTCTGAAGGTAAAGTTAAAATCAGTCTCCAGACAAAATAAATCATACACTGCCAAAAGGTAGTTACAGCTTTGTCATGACTGCATTTTAAAACACAAAATTGGACTGTTCGAAACTTCCCAAACCAGTCAAATTCCCTAAAGATCACTGAATACCTGGCTTTAATCCTTGGGTGTGAAAGCTGCAAAACTGAAAATTAATATTTGACTTTACTTTTTAGCTATTACATTTTTTTAGGTATTTCGGGATGCTTTGTATGCCATTTCCCTTCAAGATAAAGCTGCAACAGTGCTCAGAAAATGAGTTTAAAAGGCTTTGGTACCCATGAGGGTAAAATAGAATGTCATCTGGAAAAGCAAGACCTTGCAGTCTTGGCAGAGAACAAATTTTTTTAGACATTTTCATGAAGTGCAAATAGTATACAGAACAACATGAAAAGGAGAAACTGAGATGAATGAGCATCGTCATAATCTCAGGCTTGTAAAAAGCAGTGCTTTAGTACTTCAGTAATTAAGGATTCTGGGATATAAAAGCTCAGGGAGTGCACAGGAGCTTCCAAGAACAAAGGTATCACCAATTATCCAAATTAATAAATGCTAAATATTACACCACATTTTACAGAAAATGCATGCAAGATGTATAGCTCTAATCAACCTGTGATCCATGTGACAGATACCACCAGAATAACTGAACACAACCTGACAAAACTAGCTCCCTCTGCTTCATAGCTTGGAGGAGAATGACTTCTAAGCATTACTCTAGAAGACAAGATCCAACAGAAGCCAATATCCTTTCTTTTTGTAGGGATATAATAATGGTAAAAATTGCATGTTCCTACATTTCAAAACCTTCCACTTATTTCAAGGGGCTTAAGTGACAGCTGTCCCTGCAAAATGAATATATACTACCACCTTATTTTACAATCAATTAGCAGGCAGTAACAGTTAAGAGACTTGTTTAGCAATATTAGAAGAATGTGTATTGATTAATGCTCTCAAAACAGAAGTTACATACATGAAGTCTGACATTCCATAAACACAATTAACTGAAACACTCAAAAAAAAAAACTGTCTCCCAAGAATAGGATCTTGTAGACACTCTGTACTGTAGGCTTAGACAGCTGGTACCACTAAACATTATAAACTCCAAAAGAAGCTAAAATAAATTACATCAAAAAGGAGTGATTTTTTTTTTTATTTTAAGATTAGTTATTGTCTGCTCCATGCACTGAATTTCATGGAATACAACTGTCTGGACCGAACTTTTAAGAATAAGCTACTACTGAAATATAAACAATTGACAAGGTTAGAACATTTTTCTAAGTATGTTAAAAAAACAATTACTTTTGTGCTCTAAAAGAACTTGTCAGATTTACTCCATGCTGTCTTCAGGAAATTAGTTTTAAAGTTAATCAAGGGCCATGTCAGAGTACTTGAAAAGTATATCTGTAGAAGTTAAAACTACTTTACAAAGAAAATATCTCTCCATCAAAACTATATAATCCTTCCCATAAGGCACATGTAAATCACATATTTGGCTATAACAGAATAATATCAACCAACTGGACCAAAAACCAGTACCAAATCACCATAAACCTCTGTAAACAAGAAAGATGTGGACTCAGTTCCAAACATATTGATAACCATAATGCTGACATATTTATTGCATATCAAGTTTCTTCAAATGAGATGAAGCACATATTAAACATTGAGCTGTAATATGTAGTCACTCAATCATGTTTTCCTGTTGAGGAATGAAGTACATTTATACACATTTTGAGGAAGCCTGTGCTCACTTCCACCACTGTACACAACACAGGCATAAAACAAGACTTATTCCCGATGTCTTAGTTTTTGAAATACACTATATTCTCAATCTGAAGCTGGGAAAAAAAAAAAAAAAAAAGCAAAACTACTTTTCAACAAAATATTAGAACACCCACAAGGAGAATTCTCATTGCTATATTCTCCACTGCATCTTAAATATGAAACAAGCAAGATCTTAAAATACATCTTAGGTTATCATTTTTTAAAAGGAATGACACTCATTCTTCTTTACCTGAGACTCCACAGTGACTGTGATCATAGAGGTGTTGCTGGTGCATGGTAGATTTTTTGTATATAACATGAGGATGACCATTCTCGTAACTATAGTCACTAGAATCTTCTGTTATATTCCTTAAAGGCTCAATAAAATACTCCTCATCTTCTGTAGCAATGACTCCATGCTTAAAGAAGCAGATAAGAAAACAAAAGCTTACAAAAGACAACATGAAACTACTACTACAAAACTTAACTTTGAAAAACATTCTCTGTGAAGAAATCCACAGCTAGAAGCCAACACATAAAACAGTGCATGAGCCAGCTCTCCTCTGCTGATTTTAGTATGAGCAGGAGTGGAAGCCTACAAACAACACAGTGAGAAAAAATAAAATTATTATAGTCCTATTTTTGGAGTACTTTCACCTTTTTTTTTGGTGGATGCAGTTAAAAAAGCAAGAGATATTCTCAGAATATTACAAATAGTGTCTTCACAGATATGTTCCAAAACTACAATGATTCCCATTAAAAATTACACCAAGCCATTATGGCAATATCCGTCCAATATCGCTCTGTGATGCCACATTGCTATATGCTTAAAGCCAAACACTTCAATTCAAACACCATGAAGGATTAATTTTAGGACACATATTCAAAGAAACTATTTATTATTTTACATCCAGACACAATCCCAAAACTGAGCTAGTTAATAGAAATCAAATTATTTATATTAACTTAGGTTACACTGTCTACAAAGCATTCAGTCCATAAAAAGTCTTGCCACAAATCTAGCAAGTAAGAGTTATTGCAGACTGTATACTACACCTCATTCTCCATAACAAATGAACCTTTTCTTTTCCTCATACTGTAGTGCAGAATAGTAGATATTCTATTCTCATAACTTTCACATTTGTGAACTCAGCTTCTTCCAAACAGGAAGTGGTTTATGGAAGAAAGGGGAGATTTCAGGCCAACTATGCAATTTCCTGAACCTTCAGCAATTAAAACTGAACTTTAGCAAAAAATTCAGGTTTTGGATCCTTTCAGATATATAGAAATAGTGGGGAATAAGCCCCAACAGATTTCTGCACCCATATTTGCTAAACAAAAAATTCTGATACCCTTATGTAGAAAATTCTGAATGTATAAACTTTCTACACAGGGAAGAGCTATTCATCAGACAGGGGCCTGGGAGCAGGAACTTCTACATTCATATCCTGACTTGGTGAATCTCAAATTTCTACCACACCTCTGATCTGTAAAACAAGTACTATGCATGAATTTTTTTTTAAGACCTCTATGATCAGCCATAAGACTAATTGCTCCATAGCTGCTCTAAGTATCATAAAGCTGTTTTCAAAGATCAGAGCTTGCCTTTGTACTCTTGGTCAAAGCTCTCATCCTGCTACCGTTTTGTACATAAAATGCCTACCGTTCTTCACTTCTGAAACAACAACATAAAACTTATAAAATAAAAAATCCTATGCAATATGTCAGAAACAACAGTATTTTCCAAACAGAACTGTATAATAAATTGTGAAAAGTATATGTGTGAACAGCTTTCAATTACTCATTTGTGAATGCAAAAATACTTCAGGGGTATTTTTCATTACTAACTCAATTATTAACTCAGAATGTAACATCAGGGTCTAAATTCACCTGGAAGATGCCAGTATCAAATTCCTCTCACAATGCCTTCTTGTTACTTGAAGTCTAAGGTTTTACTAGAAAATAAATCATTTACTGGTATACTGCAGCTTAAATAGTATTGAAAATATAAACCAAATTGTAACTGGGCTTGCCAGATGCGCAGAAAGAACCTTGACAGTTTGGACTGCATCCAGTGTGGATGTCAGACATCTGGGTTCAAGTGAATCCTGAGCCATTGTAAGCTCTGCTATTATGTTCCCACAGGAACAGAGTCCTGCAGAGTGGTTCTGGCCAACCCCATCAGGCTGTCTGCCTCATGCCAAGCCTGAGGAAACAGAGGTACCATCCAGTCTGTGGCATTGTCTCTCAAACTGAGTGGGTCCTAATTTAAATTCCTCCAGAGCATACATCCTTCCTATCTGTACTCAAGTCCAGCCATGTTTACAAGTCTAAGCATGAATAAGATAATTATATCAGGTACTGAAACTGGTAGTTGTAAGTGGCAAGATTACCTCAGAGGAACTAAGTCAATTCAGATAGCACAAATACTTAATTGCAGCACTAATTCTCTATACAAATTGCGTATTTGCTCCTTCAAATAACTAAAAAATGTCTGCAAACAATGGTCACAGTTCCTTCGGGTACCAGCAGTTAAAATGGTAGGGAGAGTATCACAACTTTTTCCAATGCCTAGCTGATATCTGATCTCATTTGCCCAAACACTATGGTGTTTAAGAAGAGATATTTTAATAACATTTTGTTAAGGAACTGCAAATAAATTTTAACATAGATCTACCAGCAGGCAGTGAAAACATATATGTAGTCAGTCACTGCAGTCAAACAAGTGATTCCATCAGCACGGAAACACACTGACCCAGCATATGCACTTCCCATAAGTCTGGCATAGGTATACCATTTTAAGCCTAACAGTATTTTTGCTTGCAAACAAAACTGCTCTTCCAGTGCTAAATTGATGCAAGTGATCTTGTTGAATCACAGTGATTCAACAGTGAAATCACAGCTTTTTAAGAAGCACTCTAAGTTCTGCGACTAAAAAGTACCTTGGTGACAGCCAGCATATAATCTGAGTTTCAAAAATTCATGTGGCTAGAGATACTTCCATTGTTTATGTATTCAGCAATGCCTGATTAATACATAGTGGGAAGTATACTATTATATGCAAACCAACATTCTAAATAGCAGCTTTGACTTATAATCCACTATTTAAGGAAAACAAGACTTCAGTTGAAAAAGGTGTTTGAAATAATGCCCATTTAAAGCACTAAAATGAATTAATTTTCATTTTCTTTTTAAGTGTCGCTATTGTATTTTAGCAGTTCATAAATTAAACTTCTGTTCCAAAGCATCAGAAATATCATTAAGACATAAGAATGACCAGAAAAGGTTTTGACAAAATACCATGAATATAAGAAACAAGCTGAATGCACCAAGTACGTTACTACAAGGAACATTCCCAAGATTATTATCTAAAACAGATTGTTTGAGGTCCTGTGTTATCCAATCCCACTACAGACTGCCAACTCATGCTAACATATACAAGGTCTGGTTCCAGCAGTTTGACATGCTCAGACAAATCTGTGAATCCACGTGGAGTTCCCCTGAATTTGTGAAAAAGAATCTTTTTCTGTCAGGCCGTCCAGCCAGTGCCTTAACCTCCTTCAGATGGGGCACATCCATCAGTTGCAAAAGGAAACAGAATTATGGGGGACAAGTAAGCACATGCCTTTTCCACACAGTACTACTGTTTCACAATTTTTCCACGTCTTGAATCTTTTTAGGCTTTATACTTTGTCCATTTTTAATATAAAGTAGTAATAACGGGAACTTCTGAAAATGTGTCAGTGTTGTTCAGTATGTCAACACTTGGCTATACACTGTGATTTTATGTCTGAGAAAAAAAGATTCCATTAACTTACTGCGCTCTCAAAGATGAAAAAAATGGTGATCTGGCCTGAGACAGCACATCATGGAATCTAACAATGCATCTTAAAACTAGGATAGGGAGAGCTTGTATATAACTTTCTGAATAATGTTATACTGCAAAAACATACAAGTATCAAAGATAGCCCTAAAGACACTGATATAGAATTATTTCACATACAGTCAAAAATACCATAGTACATGCACATGATAATCTATAAAACTAGATGTATTCTTTAGAGTAAATTCAGCCTTCAAATGAGCTAACTCCTAGGAAAATTATTAGTAATTTATAAAAACATGTATTTAGAAATACATGAAGCAAACATTAAGTCTTCCAGAAATTCCAACAACTGCCCATTAAACAAGTAAGCTCATGCTTTTAAGCCACAGCCACCTACCTGTGCTTTCTTTATCATTTCTGGATGGAGGTAACTGTCCAGCACAAACATCATGCAAGGCATAAACTTCACATATATGGAAATACTGTGTCTTTTACATTAACCATTTACTTGGGACCACAGTAGCCTCAAAATAGTTCCTACTACTGACCTTTTCAGCCCAAAATTACAAAATCTGCTACCATGCAAAACTTGTATGAGCACTCAGTTAAGAGCTTTGACACCTGGCAGAAGACAAAGGTGAATGAGAATGCGAAAAGTTTGGGGTTTGCTTGATTCCATTACCGAAGACTCCAAAACTTCTTTGAGGTTTGCTCCTTTCAGAGTCAGTCAAACTCCATTCCCCAGAGGTGAAGTTCTTCTCTCTTCAGCCAGTCTACCACCATTTCTTTTCTTCTTTCCTTCAGTATGAAACACTCAGCTTAGAGAATGCCTCAGTCTGGTTGCCTAAAGGTCCTAAAGTGCTGCTCATTGCAGGCTCTTTCATGATACAGCCAAACCTGCAATCCATCCACAAGTGCAGCATCCACTACAGCACATATGAGCTTGGAAGCTAGCAAGCCTGCAGACAAGACCTTCAATTTCCTCACATGAATGCTCACTGGATTATAGAGCTTTCCTCACAACTTCAGACAATTTATAGCATAATCAGGGCCCAGCAGATGGAAACTGCTGGAGTGAAACTTCAGTAAGCAGCAGCCTGTAATTCTAGGACACTTGGTAATGAGAAATATAGAGGGAGAGGCTGAAACAAGAAACAGTGAGAGGAAAATGAACTGACTGCTTGTCACTTTTATTATAATGAAACTGAGAGAAAGCCCTCCTTACACTTATCTTAAATATAAGTGTTCTTCAAAGTCATGCAACATATGTTATTTAAATCATGCTCTCACATAACCACTCTGAACTAACTAACTAACTAGAGTAATTCAAGATATTCAATAAGGGGAAGAAATTTGACCTATTTGTCAACAGTGAAACGTAACAGGACAACTGGAGTAAATGTAACACATACATTTTGTTTGTGAGCAACATTCACTGTTAAAGATTACTTATTACCTGCTTTAAACTTCCAATGACCGGCTTTGATACAGATGTCAGTCAAGGGCTATTAGAATATGATTGGCAGTCACTTACAGACCAGCAATCAAACTGGAAAATACAATGAATGCCTTAAATATAAAGCATTCTGAACTATTGCTAAGTTTAAACAAGTAATATTGTCTTCAATATTCACTGCCAATGGCTTTATTAAACATGTTCTAACCAGTGGCTGTGTAACAAAACATTCATTACTAGGAAACATCATTCAAAAATAACATTGTGATGGCTTTATCTGAACTTGTGTGCCTAAAGACTGAATTTGAATTAAGGCTGCCTTAATACCAGAAAGACAGACAAAAGAACTGACAACAACCACAGTCACTGAAGATGACAATTTAACTGGGAAACACTCTACACTGAAGTTAACTTACAAACACAAAGTTAACATACCGACACCTAGAACCACAGGCACCTTCACTCCAGCAAAATGGACAGCCTGAGGGCAAAGGGAAAACCTGCAGCAATGGGAGTGCTAAATGTCACCTCAGGGTGTTGGGCAAACCAAAGCAAAAAAAAAGATTCTGCTTCCTCATGACATCTTCCACGCGCTTTTGAAGAAAATAAGTGCCATGAGGAGCAACAGATGAGCAAAGACAACAGGAAAATACGGGCTTTTTTCTGCTTTATCCCACTTTTATTTTCCTAACATGAAAGGAAAACGAGAGTCAACTAGGGCAAGGGCAGGAGTTCTTGGCTCACTGCCTTAGCCAAGGTCAAAGAGGAACTGAAATGGGATCACCATGGCACTTACTGCAGGCTCCAAGGGGACCAACTAGTCTGTGCACCAATTAGCAGAAATTCTGGAAATAAAGAGGCATGCAGCCTCTTTTAAAGAAATGAGTCCTGAAAGAAGGGACTTGGTCTCCATCATATTTTTAGCTGAAAAGAACTCAAAGGCAAAGATGGAGTGTACTAACATTAAAGCTTGAATAACTGTGACGGAGGGGAAAGAAAAAAGCTATTACATGGAAACTGCAATCAAAGTGAAAATTGTACTAAATTCAGACCTATCTACTATAAGTCTACATGAACAAACAGTGATACCACACTCAATGGAACATCGTTTTAAGTCCATTTCTTTAAAAGTGTTCGCTTAACGCTTGAAATCCCCATTAAATATTTTTCCTCAAGAATCCTCTGAAATGTTAAACTAGACTGTATCAGCGATACCACAAGTAGATGGGTGTAATGCAACCTATCTAGAGCTGAAACAGCTGGCTTTTTTTTGAAAATAACATGCCAAGAGGCATTATTCAATAGCACTTCCAAGGATAAATGGAAATAGTTTAGCAAATCTGAGTAACCTTTTTTTTTACTTAGCAATTAGTTAGATCTGCCTATTCCTAACAAGAATATCGACCAGCATTCTACCATAATAAAAACCAGAATGAGTAACCATAATATACATGTATATTTTTACTAGAGAAAACACTGGCTCTTGATTTAGTGCCTTTCTATTTTAGTATTTTGTTACTCAATACTCTTGCTTTTTTAATTCTTTGCATTCGTTTTCTAATTTCTTTCTCCCATGAAGGTACTACTGTCATGTCATCAAAAGATCACCAGTAAGAGAAGAGATGAGACTAAATGAGGTAAGAACTTCCAATCTTCCTTCTAAATGCAAAGGTTTACAATTTAGAAACAAAATCTTTCTGGTAAAAAAGTTATATAATTACTTTCTGATACTGGTACCTGCTAAAGACTTTTCATGTTTTGAATTTATAGCAATGATGATGTTTACACCAAGCAATTCCTCTTGTTTTATTTACTCAATTTCTAAACCCAAATACTCAAAGACAAGCAGGTGTTCAGTTCAATCAACATCTCTCTGTAGAGACTCAGCATCCTGGAGGATCCACTGTTTCCTCCTTCCTGCCCCTTGAGCCTGGAAGGTTCTTACAACTCTAAAGATCTCAGCACAGACCTAGTCTTGCAGCCCTAGTGCAGACACTGTAAACACTAAAGAGGTTGCCAGCTAGAAGACTACAGAATTGAGTCTTACTACTTATATTAAGCTTGAAAAACAAACAACTACTTTTGCCCACAACCTAGATCAGGTTTTAGGGGTTTTCTGCACCTTCCTGTCTACTTGCTTCCCACAGGGACTCAAAAAAACTGAAAGATATGCCAATTTAATTCTTCTTCTGTAATTTAAAAGGGACAAGCACACTGTTATACTATAACATTTAATATGGACTTACCAGACCATTGCAGTTGCTTAAGGCCACTTTAGTTGTACTGTGTTGGTCTTGCAAATATCCTGTGTAATGACAGTGGTCTAAGAAATCATGCTTCCATTGTGGTCCATCTTTCCCCCAGTACTCTACTGTAAAATGTCTGGACACCAAATCTGTGTTGAGAGTCAGGTTTAAATGAAAGTGCTTGCCATAGGCAGAAAGTTTAAAAAATAATTTAGATGCTGCCAGTTCTTGGTCATAAGGGTCTGTGCTCCTCCTCCTTCTTGAGGGTTTAGGATTTTTCACAGTAAAGCTGAGGAAGGCTCCATTTTGATCAACCCTTATTGGGATTGTTAGTTGGTAGTGTTCAAGGTAAGACAGGAATTCCTCTTTGTAATCAATCACAAGGTAAGACAGTCCAGGGAGTGGGCATAGAAGAAAAGAAAATATAACAGGAAACAACAAGTAGTAGCATAAACATAGACCATTTTTGGGTAAATTTCATCACTCTCGTGAGTAAAAGTCATTTTCAGTTAAACACACAATGCAGCATTTTACTACATAAAATAAAACATTATTTTCTTTCTTTGTAAGTCAATGAAATGTGTTTGGTTTCCTATTAATTTGCTTATCACTGGAAATATGAAAAAATTTTAATACATATCTTTTCCTATTTACCAAAAAATATGTAAATATTTGGGGCTAACTTAAGAAGGGCATATTTTTCCCAGTGATACCATTCAAAGACAAAAGCTATAAAATCCACTTGCAAGAATACAAACAGTAGTAATGAAAAGGATTATACTGTAAAAACAAGATTAGGTTCTTACTCCCTAGTCTAAAAGCATGTTAATTTTATCATAGCAAGCCTCTCAAGCATTATTAAGTACATTTTACAAGATTTAATTTGCAAGGCTTTCCTACAGTTAAAATTAGACTGAGAGATATTAGAACAAGGAAATTTAATCTGCATGACAATTAATCATGATAAAACTAAGAGCAGAGCCCATATGAGTTTATGAATTATATAAACGTGGTTTAGAAAATATTACACAAATACAAATGCAAAAACACATGCTTCTTGCCAGCTACAGAGATCAAACCCCTACCTTGAGAACTGTATGAGAGCTGGTTGTTACTGTGAAATTCCGATGAAACCATGACTAGGCTCAAAATCCATGTCCACGTCTTCCAAAAAATTTCCATAATTTAGAAAAAGCAGAAAGTTCTTTTTTCTTTCTCCTTGGAGAGCTACCTGTGTGCTATAGAGTTAACTTCACTCCAGAATCGCACCATAACAGGTTTATTAATTTTATACTACTTCCGAATTAACTATAGGATGTTCCACTTTTTGGACAGGTACTTTCTTCTATAGCTGCAGTCATTTTCTCAATTCAAAACAAGTATTTGTAAGATTCCTTAAGATATGAGACAGATGTTAGATTGGATAGTTACTGAACTTGCTCCATTTCTTTTCCTGAAAAACAGAAGAATATGAGTCAAGGCAAATTCTTTCTATTAAAACAGATCTATGCTGGAAAATACTAAGCCATGATAGTGAACTACACAGGGCAACATTTCGAAATAATATTCAGTATCAATTTTATGGTCACATCCAAGATCACGAGCTTACAAAAAGAAAAAAAATAGAAAAAGGGTTACCATTAACCTTGAAAAGCAGATCCATACAGTTATGACATACTTATCGGGTTCATGTTATTTTTATGAATTCTTACACCTATTTAGTGTTTCTTGTAGCTCAAATGCCGTGTTCAGACTTGTTCCACCTATAATCAATGGTATGCACTCATTGATTTCAACTGTTAATAACAGGTCCCAATATACAGGTAGATAAAGGAAGAACCTGGGAAAGAATCCAGAGTACAGTTATCTGATCTTTCTGAAGCATGTATTTTGTTATTGCTTGGGCTAGGGTTCTGCTTATGCAGGCAGAATTCCCATTCACTTAAATGGGAATGCTGCATGTTAGAATACTAAAGAAGAGATTTCAGTATCTAAAGCTATTCATCATACACATTCTAATATTTCAAATATTTGTTGTCATTTTTTTTTTCATTTAAAATACTAATGCAACAATAGTAAAAAGCAGCTCTAGCTGCAGCCAGGGATTAAATGGAAGATCCATCCAGTCAACTAACAGTCCACTATCATGGGACACCAAACTATGTGTTGTGTCAGCTGGTACTCATCAGTCCACTTACACACTCGCAGCACACCTGTGCACAAACTCTGCTGAAGCAGACACTGGAGAAACAGAACACCTAAGAAGGGGAGCTTGTTTAAAATCCAATTTCCACAAGCATACAGAGTCACTTACATATGCACCAGATAAATTTGTCTTTCTAAAATTCTTGGAATGATTTAAAACACTCATTCAGACAGGTAATACAGCTGCAGCTAGTGGATTATTTGTGAAGGTTTTATAAAGAGCTGTAACCTAAAATATCAAGAAAAAATCACATCACCCAAATACCATTTACCAACATTACAATTAATATTTAGGTAACATAGCTAATTTGAAACCTATCTAATTGTTAATCTGCAAATGAGGTTAATCTTATCTTTTAAATATCTTTCAAGACAGCACCCAGGATTTAATCAGGTTTATAAAGAGACTAAAAGATATTTTGCAAACATGCTTTGTGCTTAGTAGTATTGTTTTCCTGGTGAAGCATAAAGACTTTGTGATGCCATTCACATGGGGCAAGGCCTCAAAGCACACCAATAAAAAAGCTGTTTGCATTGCTATGTAGAACCTTTATTTCCTAGCTAATATTTAGTTACAGTTCCTAGAATTTTGCAAGTTTTGAAGATACATAATTACCCCGTACTCTTTCAGCTAGGTTAGTACAATAAGTAACGCACCTTATTTCTAATCTGAGAATGTATAGTTTCAAACTCTTGTCACTGCATCTTGCTTTATCCCTGTTTGCTAATGAGCTGGTTTCTTTTCCTTGTATGCATAGTTACAATCTGATACAAGCACCTCTGGACACTTCCTGATAAGCAGCTCAACCTATTTAGTTTATCTCATTCGGTATAATCCAGTTTCCAGATGGCCAAATATTTCAGCAGTTTTTCTCTGAACCGTTTCCAAATCACCAGCATCCCTTTTCATCTGCAGACACCAGAACTGGACACTGTAGTCCAGTCATGGCTCATTACTGCCATATATAGAGGTAATAACTGCCTTACAGCTTCTACTTAGCCAAAATATCCTAACAGGGAGCTCATGTTCAGCCTGTTAGGTTGATAATAACTTATCCTAGCATTAAGATCTCCTGAAACGGCAGTACCTAAGGAGCTAGATAGCTCAGAATACTGGACATAAATTAACAGCACCCATTATTTAGTACCATTATTTATTATTTACCCACCAATGGCCCACATGATGGACCATAACCACATGCTGGTCAATACTGTCAAACAGTCACTCTTGTCTAGTGTCCTTGGAGGGGTCCCTGAAGTGGTCTCCCTCATTTCAAGCTTCGTATAAGACCAATCTCCTTTCATATTAAGCTTCAGCAGAAGTTTCAGCAGAATTTTTTACCACTTCTTCAAAAATATTTATTGCCAGCTTGACCATGGATACAACCTGATCATATGAAGCTATATTAATGTTCCCAGTTGAAGAGTGGTAATGGATGTGAATGATAAAGCACTCAGGTAACTTCAAGATAAAATACTTTCAGTATGATATTTGGTAGGAACCTCAAAGTCTGGACTCTATACCTTTTTTTTTATTTATTTCCACCTTCCTTGGCAGCCTATATTCAGCATTTTACTGTAGACTGTTGTTAAGATGCAAAATTTGGTCAACAAATAAGCTTACAGTAAGAAACTTCTAGTGTGTCATGTGGGGAACTACACATTCGTAGGTTTACCAGTGTCCTCAATCACCACCTACAACCACAGACCCCGTCTAACTCTAAGAGCTCTGCCAAATAGGAAAGGAATAGTACAAGATGCTTGCTGATGCCAATGACAAAGCAGCTGCATAGCACTGGCATTTCTGTGAAGGCACTGATGACAACTGTGGCAGTCCTGTCACTGGTGTCATGAAGTTCCTACCCAGTGACACTTAGTGAGGAGAAAAAAAAGGCCATAGTTTTTGGAGCACTAGTCTTACGAGAGGTGGCTGAGGGAGCTGGGGGTGTTTAGCTTGGAGAAAAGGCGGCTCAGGGATGACTTTACTGCTCTCTACAACCGCCTGAAAGTGTGACGGGGTGGGGGTTGGTCTCTTCTCCCATGCAACCAGCGACAGGAGAGATCACAGCCTCAAACTGCACGGGGTAGTTTAGGCTGGACACGAGGAAGAATTTCTTCACAGAAGGGTGATTAGACATTGGAATGGGGTGCTAAGGACGGTGGTGGTGTCACCATCCCTGGAGGCGTTTAAGGGAAGACTGGATGTGGCACTTGGCGCCACGGTCTAATTGACAGGGTAGTGTTCGATCATAAATTGGACTCAATGACCTCAGACGTCCTCTTCAATCTAAATGATTCCGTGATAAAGTGGATTACGAGGAGGTGACTAGCCAAACTGCTCAGAGCAGTCATCATGGGAGCCTCCATCTAACCAAAGGTGCCTTGGGCGCATCACTTAACCAGAAGGTAGCTCAAGTTTTAGGACGGGGTAGCATCGGAGACTGGTGTCCCAAGACAACCGCCACACCAGGGGCGTTCACCGCAGAACCGACAGGCTCCGGCGCGCTTCGGGGGCGGCAGCGCCAAGGTCTCCCGTTAGCGGCCGAGGTGCCCGAGAAGACACGACACCGCACCGCCGGACCACAGCGCCCAGACCGCTGCTGCGCCTCGGGGCGGGGTCGAGGAGAGCGACGACCGGGAAAGGGACTCGCCGCTCCGGCGGGCGGGCAGGGGGTTGTCCTCCACGCCCCCGCCCCCGCGGCTCGGCCCCCGCCGCCTTCCCGCCCTCCGCGGCCGGGCCGTGCGGGCGGCGGGAGCCCGCGGTGAGGCGCGGGCAGGGGCGGCCGTGCGCCCGCCCGGCACTACGAGTGGTTGCTAAGGAAATGGGGAGGGCGGCGGGAGGGGACGGGGCGGGGGACGGGCATCAATCACACAAATTCAATTACAGGTATCGCGGCTGGCCGTGAAAAGCGTCGCAGGGTTTCAAAAGCCGGGGATTAGCCATGCCCCCGGGAGCTTCCCCAGGCGAGAACTGCGACACGCAGACCGCGCCGGGAAGAGCTCGGTGAAAAGGAAGGGGGCCGGGGGTGGCCGGGAGGGGGACACGTACAAAGGGAAAGGACCGAACCCTCCTCCCCGGGAATTAACCAGAAGCCGAGGCGTGGGGAGTAAAACTACTGTTGTGCGGGCCCCGGCGTACGACGGGGCTGCCGCCGTATGAATCACCCCCCCGCCCCCCCCCGCCAGCCCCAGGGCTCCCCGCCGGCCGTGCCGAGGGGGCAGCTGTCACTGCATCTACCGAAAAAGCAACATTCACCCCCCCCAAAAGTCAACAGGCTAGAAAAATACATGGCTACACACACAGCTCAACACGTACACACATGCACATTATCTGTACACGTCTGCACACAGTTAAAAAAACTGGTACTGAAGCAAACTGGAAGTCACCAGACACACATCCCTCAAAAAAAATTCAGAAGAAAAAAAAAAGCCGTCGTCCCTAGAGAGACAGCAGGGAAGAGTCTGGTTGCTGTGGTGGAGCTGATCCTAAAGTTAACTTTCAGCAGCCCATTTCCAGACAGCAGCGCTGAATCTATTTGGATAAAACGCGTGTGACCCAGACACTTGGCGTTTGGCCCAAACGCGTTGCACCGGCAGCCCAAATAAAAACAAGAGTCTGACTCTTTCCCTCTCTCTCCCTTCTCTCTTCTTGTACAACAATGAAAGAAAGTAGCGTAGACAAAATCCGCACACACATCGCCGGGGAGCGAGAGCCTACTTACCTCCTCCCACCAAACAAAGTCCCTTTGAACCCCAGGCCACTGCGGAGACAGACATACACCGACAAACACGAGTCCGCGGGGTTAAGAGTCTGGCAAATCCCAAGCGGCTCGAAGTAAATCAAAACCACACGCTTCCATGTTCCTGATGAGCCCAGCGAGAGCCCGACATCCCCGCCAGCATCTCTGCGGGACGGCGGCCGCGCCGACCCTCCGAGCCCCGGCACAAAGTGTGCACTTGTCTGACCGCGGCAGCGGACACCGACGGACACGGCACGGCCGAGAGTGGGGCTTCCTCAACTCAGCAGCAATCCGGAATAGCTCTGGGCTGTCGCTGGGGTTTGGGGGCTGCTTTGGTTTTCGTCTGTTGTTTGGTTTTGGTTTGGTTTTGTTTTTCCTTTCCTGCTTCTACCAACGACTTAGTATTCAAAGTATATAAAAAAAAAAAATCTTCTTAAAAGTGCACTATTTGAGATGGTACCTGATCAATCACCTCTCTTATCGGCTGAAAAATCCTCGCACCCCCTTCCCCCATCCTCAGAGGTTTCTCTCTGAAATTACTCCAAATGCACCTCGCCTAATGCAAAATAAATCTCCCCCCGCTCCCCAAAGCCCTGCACGCACCATTATTCGGGACACAAAAAAAGCAAAAAGTTTCATTGAATAGTGTGAAATCTTCCTTACCGTTTTCATCTTCAATTTCTGATATAAAGTAAGTTTCAAACAATAGAGATTGCACAGGACGATTCCCGTATTCCTCTCTGCTTTTCCCCTCTGTGCAAGCAACCATCAGGGTTATATTCTCCAACAGAATAAAATTCTCTAGCCTTCCTAAAAGGGGTTTTTAGAAAACGGGTTGGCTTGGCAGGAGGAAGGATGCCATCAATTCACCCAAGCTATCACCCTGCACATTTTGTCTTTCCAACAAAAAAGAGGGGGGGGGGATTGGGTTGGAGAATATAACCCTGATGGTTGCTTGCACAGAG